>NC_140167.1:15532651-15696260 GCF_963971535.1 Notolepis coatsorum | reverse complement strand
AAAGCATTTCTTTTTCTTTTTGGGGGGGGGGGGGGGGGGAATGTATTTTTTCACGGGTGGAAAGAACCGTGAAATAAGTGGCTTGAAATTGGAACCCTAATACGATTTGAGATGCTAAAAGGAAACATCTCTCTTTTCCAAATCACAAGACGGGATGGGGCCTGTGCGTTTGGAAAGAAAGGAGGAGGGAGGGGAGGGGGGAGGGGCTTGTGGTGGAGCTTTTAAAAAAAAATCGGATGTAAGGATCTCTCATTTTTAGAAGTGAACACTCTAAATAGTTTACTGGCCTTTAAAAGCTGTAGGAGTTCTAGAATTCCTAGATAGAAATCTGACAAAATACCCCAAAAAACAAAGGATTAAAGGGGCACTTCGTCAAAAAACAATGCTGACAAATCGTACTGCATCTCGCACGCATCCAAAAACTCTACCCTACTCTAAACTGCACACATTAATTTCGTGTTGACAGTTATTGAGAGTAAATGAGTTTGAATATGGCCACCGGTTGATGTCATCGGGGACAGTGACTCCTTGTGTTGTGTTGATTACAGCTCAATTAAATGATATGGTAGCAGTCCCAAGACGAGGTGTTGCTACTACACTATAATTTCATTGCGCTGCAATTAACACAACACAAGGGTTCAGTGTCCCCGATGACATCAACCGGTGGCCATATTCAAACTCGTTTACTCTCGATAACTCTGAATGTGTGCAAAATGGTTTAGAGTTTTTTGGGATGTGTGTGAGATTACGTGCAGAATAAATCAGCATTGTTTTGGGTGAAGTGCCCCTTTAAGAGGCTCACGGTAATAAGTACTCCTAATGCTTTTCAGCATTATGATAACGAATCCACAAGAGGACATTACCATTATCACATTCAAGCCATTAACTCCAGCTTAAAAGGCCAAACACCTACACGCTTAAAACGAATGCATAATCTCCCTCCTACACGCGCACACGCACACACACACACACACATGTGCGTGCCCGGAGGCGGTTAAAACGCACAAATCATACTGCATCGGTTGTGAGTGACACCGGATATGAGTGGCGTTTATATGTTGTTATTGGCTTAGGCCCCGGGATCCAAGAGTAATTCCACCTGGCTCTGCCCTCAGGAGCCACATGAGAGTCGAGAGCGTGGCGTGCATGGAGGAGAATGAAGAAACCTAATGTATATGAATGCAAGCCTCTGTGTGTTGCAGGTATTTCACATGGTAGACAGGGGAGAGAGGGGGGGGGGGGGGGGGGGACGAATGGACTCACATCGAATCGTGGGGCTGGGGGGGGGGAGTCTCTCTCTCTCCCCTCTGTATCTCTCTCTCCCCTCTGTATCTCCCTCCCTCTCTCCTGTCACTCTCCCTCCCTCTCTCCCCTCTGTCTCGCTCTCTCCTTCCCTCTCTCTCTCTCTCTTCTGTCTCTCTCTCCCTCTCCTCTGTCTCTCTCGCTCTCGCTCTCTCTTTCTCTCCTGTCTCTCTCTCCCTCTCCTCTGTCTCTCTCTCTCCCCTCTGTATCTCCCTCCCTCTCTCCTGTCACTCTCCCTCCCTCTCTCCCCTCTGTCTCGCTCTCTCCCTCCCTCTCTCTCTCTCTCCTGTCTCTCTCTCCCTCTCCTCTCTCCTCTGTCTCTCTGTCTCTCTCCCTCCCTCTCTCTCTCTCTCCTGTCTCTCTCTCCCTCTCCTCTGTCTCTCTGTCTCTCTCCCTCCCTCTCTCTCTCTCTCCTGTCTCTCCCTCTCCTCTCTCTCCCTCCCTCCCTCTCTCCTCTCTCCCTTCTCCTGTCTCTCTCGCTCTCTCCCTCTCTCTCTCCATATATATATATATATATATATATATATATATATGAGCTGTATAGAAATAGTCTGGGAGAGACGTCTAATGATCCAGTGGGGGGGGGGGGGGGGGGGGGGAAGGGTAAATCTTTAAAAGTCATGGTGTGGTCGTATTTAATGGCTGGCTCCCAAATCCAATGAGCGAATCTTGAGTTTAACCTTCGGGGGGGTTGAGGGAGTGAGCAGACAGGTGTAGGAGAGCAGGGAGCAGGGCTGAGTGAGATGGGTTGTGACAATGTCACCTCTCGTCCAGTCAACTAGACGGGAAGGATCATGACTAAGAGAGCAGCCGCCAGAGGAAAAACAGCGGAGTCACGGACACACGCGCACGCACACTTGCTTTTACTATACTTGTGAGGACATTGCATTGACTTAACGTTCATTCCCCAGCCCCCCTACCCTGATCTTACCCATATACTGGAAAGTCTGTTGCATATATGGATTTTATGGTGGTTTTTGGTCTGGATCTATTGTGATGTTTCTTCTTGACTTCTAAAGCACATGGGGGCTATACAAATACATTTTATTTTATTTGATTACTCTGTATATGTGTAACAGATGGTACCGCGAGGCGCAGTCACGATGGACTCCAAGAGGGCGGGATCCACAAAGGGTTTGCACGGCTTTTTCCCACGCAAAGCCGGTGCATATAGATCTGAAACTCAGTTTGCTTAAATGAGGTAATATGGGCAGAACGTGTCCCCTTTCTATGCAAATGAGAAATGTCTATGAATTTTTTGGGAAAATCCCGCTCACACACACACACACTCTCTCACACACTCGCTCTCTCATGCTCGCTCGCACACACACACACACACGTGCGCTCTCTCACACACTCGCGCACACACACTCTCTCTCAGTCGCTTGCTCGCACACACACACTCTCTCTCTCACGCTCGCGCACACACACACACACACACACGCTCTCACGCTCGCGCACACACACACACACGCTCTCTCTCACGCTCGCGCACACACACACACACACACGCTCTCACGCTCGCGCACACACACACACACGCTCTCTCTCACGCTCGCGCACACACTCCCGCAGTCGCTCGCTCGCACACACACACACATGCTTGCACACTCTCTCATTCACACTCACTTCCAAAAACCCTGCGCTTCCTAGATTAGGTACTATATAAAGTTTGATTGCATTCACACCAACAGCAAACCGCAACATGCTCCACTTTGAAAGGGGCCACGTCCCAACTTTAATCAACAGTATTATTGTGTTTATACAGTTTGTTTAAACAAGTGAACGTCCTCCGAGCTCTCTCTCTCTCAGCGCTGTCAGGTGCAGACTGCTCCGGGAGCCAACTGTGCTGGAGCAGATCAGGGGGAAAACTCGACACATAATGGGCGTGCCTGCGCTGGTATCTCATCCGCGCAATGTCCTTTGTGGATAGCTCGCAAAGACGGAGCAGATACTGCGCGCAAACCCCACGCAGTTAAGGGTGCAATTTCGGGAGCATGTCTATGTTCCCCGGGTTCTATGTTCCCCGCTTTGATAGATTGAACATTTTAGACCACCAGCCCTGATTCCAAACTCTAACCTTAACCAGTTCGAACGAGGGCCTAAGCTTAACCGTTCGAAACAAGGCGGACATTAATAATTAATAAAATAATAAAAATTTATAAAATGTTTAATCTATTAATCAATCAAAGCGGGGAACATAGAACCCGGGGAACATAGGACCCGGGGAACATAGGGATGATCCCGCAATTTCCACCGCACAATCCATTCTTAGTGGATCCCGCCCCAAGTGTTGTGAAGTGACTGTGGCGAGTAGAGGTACTGCGAGTTAAACTCACTCTCCCTTAAAAGACACATAGACACACAGAAGTGGATTCACCTCTTGGTATAGTGGTCTGTGCTGTCGCCCGTGGTGCGGCAGACCACGGGTTCGAAACTCCCTCGGGGTTAAACACAACGCAGGAGTGATGGTGTCAGAACCGTTATTTATGCTCAACCCTAACCTTAACCCTTAGCCTAATAATGAGCGAGTGTGTGAAGATCGGCCCAAAATGTCCTCACACATAACACTTTGATTGCCGTTCCCGTAGATCTACGTTTCTGTCGCCCGATCGGTGAGTGCCGGAAACGTAGATCTACGTTTCTGTCACGGTATTTCTTTTATTATCTATCGCCATTCATAATTCAGCGGGGCACCTTGTGCATACTGTTCTGAGTGTGTCTGAGCTGGCAGACGGTCTTATACCGCCCTCTAACGCCTTCCGGCATTATTGCACCCCGTTAGAAACGGGTTAGTTTATTTTCTCTACCGAGCTGGGGGCGGGTCCTAAACACTCTGGCAAAACACACGCTTGTAGGGATGGTTTGGACTACTGACCCCGCCCGCCCGTTGAAGTGCAATGCCCAACAACGTCGGGGACAGGATCGTTGTGGATAACTGGAATGGCGATGAGATTATTGGATTCTTTTTTTTGCATTACTTTAGAGACCTGGGCCCTCATTTATCAATGGTGCGTACGCACAGATATGTGCGTAACCCGTGCGTACGATCATTTCTAAGCAAAGTGTGGGACTTATCAATTTGAACGTGTGCTTGAGATTGTGCGTATATTTACGCACAGCTCCGACCGTGCGTACCTGGCGCCCGGTGGTAGAATATGAATATTGCAAACGCGGAAATAAGCTTCCGTGCATTAGTTTCAACACTGGCATGTTCTGCTGTATGGCCCGTAATTCATTATAGTTCATTGTAAAATAGCGACAGTAGTGTAATTATTGTCAAACCCTATAAATATAGCATTTGGAATAGGTCTTTCTTTCCGAATGAATGCAGCATGGTTTATATATAGGGTTATCGGAATACTATGGGGTGCACTATATGCAAATACTTAAAATCGTGCACGAGCGCGGAGCGTAGAACAAATGGTATTTATCAACACGGAGTGTGCATAGAACCTGTGTAAGCACGTGTGATAAATCCCGATTTTTCTGTGCGTACACACATTCTGAATTCTGTGCTTAAGAACAAAGATAGAACACTTTCTAAGCATTGTTGATAAATGAGAGCCCAGGTAAGGACACCATTATATGAAAGCTTGCGTTGATCTGATATTTATTTCTACAGCTATTGAAGCTATCTGTGTTGTATGTGTATGACTGTGTGCCGTTGGGTTGCGCGCCGGTCTAAATCACATTGCATGCGTGCACGACGAAGGATAATAGTGATGATCTAGCGTTGATTTCAGGAAGATCCGATAATCAGGCGAAAAATGACGTGTTTATTGAATTACACAAAAACGCTGTTTGTGTATTTCCCCTGGAATTGCTCAGAAGCGGCCGGACTATGTTCATATTCAAAACGGTATAAAACGGAAATGTACGGATGAAAAAAGAATCAGTTTTTTGCACGTTGACCAGAAGCAGCTCAATGAGACTCGACAGCATTATTAGACCCATAGCTATACTATAAAATATAGGTTTAGCTCTACAAAGTACAACTACATTTACATGGGGTTAATGGATGGCAAGGCCAGGTCGCGTCTATTCGTTTCCTAACGTATTTATGCTTCCGCGTTCGCGTTTTGCTAATCTGATTGGCCACTGCCGTTTCTGGTGCGATCTGATTGGCCACTGCCGTTTCTTGTGCGATCTGATTGGCCACTGACGTTTCTGGTCATGTGACATATGCGCCCAATCGCGTGACGCGCCCATTTCCACCCTCGACCAGCAGCAAACTACCTAACGCCTAGTTTATCACTGGTTAAGCTTAGGCGACTCTTTCGAAGTTGGTTAAGGTTAGAGTTTGGAATCAGGGCTGGTGTTCTATCGCCCTGCTCTAAGACAAACTCTAACCTTAACCAACTTCGAAAGAGTGCCTAAGCTTAACCGGTGTAGAAACAGGCGTCACACGATTGGTGCGACCAGAAACATCAGTGGCCAATCAGAGCGCAAAACGCGAACACGGAAGCATAAATGCGTTAGGAAACAAATAGACGCGGCCAGGTCACTTCCCGGAAGGGGCATGGCACTCAATGTGTTAAAGGCAGTTTGTCAAGAGTTGGTTCTCACAAGTATAGTTTTAAAAGTACACACACATTACTACTATGCTTTTGAGGACATTCTGTGAACTTACATTAATTCCAATAAACATAACTCCTAAATACATTTAACTCTATAGACTTCATCATTTAGGCATCTTTCTAACTCACGTGAGGACATTTTGTCCTCGTAAGGATATAAATACAAAAAAAACACACACATCCATCCATGGATGCATGCAAACACACACACATCGTTGTACATTTAATATATCCACTCCAGCTGTTTGTAGATCAAATTCCGATGTGTGTGCGTGACTAATTAGATGTAATTACATAAGGGGTTCATGCATATGAAAACAATCTCAACAAACATGTTTTGTTTGATGTATCTTAGCTCATTTAAAAGAAGACCGTTACAAAGCGGCAGCGATCATTGTTTTCCTAGTTTGGGAGAATTCCTTCTCTGGTATTTGCCGTCCACCTTATTACCAGTGATGTGGGGTGAGCTCTCCGTCAGCCTGATGACACACTACTGCCCCCTAATGGAAGAAACAGCCTCTCCAACCTTGACACTGCATTTTCTGCTGAGCAGAGTTATCTTTTTAGGCCGAATAAAAAGGCATTTTTTTTTGTCCTATTTTCTACTAATGTATAATGCAAATAAATGGTGTTTTAATGGCGTCTCAGTATGGGAACGATGCATTTAGGAAAGTCGTCACTGGCATGGCATAGGAGTCAACATTATTATAATTATACATTTTAAATGTAGAAAATTAGTCATTAGTATCTCATTATGCCCACTTCCTCAGAAGAGAGCCCGTCTCCCTTCGCTTTCAGCTGCATCGTTATGATTATCCTTTGGCAAGTGGTCCATTCCGGTCATTTAAAGATCCCCTCCACACGTATTTTTGACACGTTTTGTATATTGAATGACAATTTGTTTGTTATGGTTTTTCCACCAAAAATGGAACCACTGAAAATGGCTTAGCAGCATCTCGATACCGTTGCTGTCATTGAGAACGCAATGATCTATGAAGCCCCGCCCCCTCACGTCTTCCCCCAAACTGGTTGACTCTCTCTTTATCCACCTAATCGGTTCACCAAAGACGACAAATTTGAAATGTATTAGAAGGATAAGCCCCTTGAGATATGCTATCTCGTTTTCGAGGGGGTCCTTCTTAGTTTGCAACACTACTCACCGACATCTAAGAAGGGCCCTTCTAAGATTTCTCTCCTCCACATTGCCTGTGGTGCCTTTTTTCCTATTGCTAGGTTTTAGTGAGTTTTTCCATACCTTCGCGTGGGGTATGTCTGGGAGTGTTGCATTTATTTATTTGATTTATTTAGCTTTTTTTTTTTACTTTATGGTGTTTTTGTTTTGTTCTTGATTTATTGTGATGTTTCTTCTTGACTTGTTTAAAGAAGACGTGTCCGGCCCATGGGGACATTAACTCATTCAGCGCCATGCCCGAGTAAAGTCGGCTTTTGGAAGTTTTTTCTTTTATTCGATTTTTTTATTCATTACAGGCTCACGGACCTCTGTGTTACCATTGGAACTGATTCTGAGACCCTGAGAGTGCAATACCGGCCAAATCCTGCTAGGTGGCAGTATCGCCCACCCTTTGAAACCTTATTTCACACTGTGTGTCACATCTAATGTCGTCCGGGCAGAGAATTTAGACCAAGCCAAGTAAATCGCTTCATCCACGCACTTATACGAACGTATACATGAAAAAATGTATTCTTTTTCACATGTTGGAAGAGGGATAGTTACTGTCAAATGAGCCATAGTATTGTCTCCATAGCTATAATATAGAATATAGATATAGCCCTGCAAACACCGCAACGCACAGTGAAAATCCCTATCTTTTAAAGCGGTGGCCCATTGAGTACAAGGATGGATAAAACGGCTGGCCGTGAATGAGTTAGCGTGTGTTGTCGGGCCTTGCAAATACATTTGATTTGATTTAGCTACACAATCAACTTGTAATCTGAGTTTCACATTAGCAGCTAGCACTTCCTGGACGACAGTGTGGCCAATAGGTTCCCAGGATTAGTTGCGTGACACAGGCGGCTCAGATTATGAGTTATTACAGAAAAGACACCCCCCCCCTCCATTCATTTTGTGAAAATGGCGCTCTGGTTCTGCCCCAAAAAAAACGAAACTAAGATCTGTATAGTCAAAGTCGAGCCTCCAAGGGGAGTTTTTTTTAGTGGAGGGGATCTTTAAACTATTCAGTCACCTATATTGTGTTTCAGTTCATCTCTCTTGTATTCCAGCCCATGTTGCTGAGAGCGGCGCCTCTCCTCCACACTGTCCTTCACTCGGCGTGGGTAAACTAGAGGAACAACAGCACCCTCTCCTGGGCTCACGGTGCTAGTCTCATTTATGACCCTCATGAACCCAGGAGAGCAGGAGAGGACATCGCCGTGTGGAGGAGCAGGAGAGGACGTCACCGTGGGGAGGAGCAGGAGAGGACGTCACCGTGGAGAGGAGAGGAGAGGACGTCACCGTGGGGAAGAGAGGAGAGGACGTCACCGTGGGGAGGAGAGGAGAGGACGTCACCGTGGGGAGGAGAGGAGAGGACGTCACCGTGGGGAGGAGAGGAGAGGACGTCACCGTGGGGAGGAGAGGAGAGGACGTCACCGTGGGGAGGAGAGGACGTCACCGTGGGGAGGAGAGGAGAGGACGTCACTGTGGGGAGGAGAGGAGAGGACGTCACCGTGGGGAGGAGAGGAGAGGACGTCACCGTGGGGAGGAGAGGACGTCACCGTGGGGAGGAGAGGAGAGGACGTCACCGTGGGGAGGAGAGGACGTCACCGTGGGGAGGAGAGGAGAGGACGTCACCGTGGGGAGGAGAGGACGTCACCGTGGGGAGGAGAGGAGAGGACGTCACCGTGGGGAGGAGAGGAGAGGAGAGGACGTCACCGTGGGGAGGAGAGGAGAGGACGTCACCGTGGGGAGGAGAGGAGAGGACGTCACCGTGGGGAGAAGCAGGAGAGGACGTCACCGTGGGGAGAAGCAGGAGAGGAGAGGACGTCACCGTGGGGAGAAGCAGGAGAGGACGTCACCGTGGTGGGGAGGAGAGGAGAGGAGAGGACGTCACCGTGGGGAGGAGAGGAGAGGACGTCACCGTGGGGAGGAGCAGGAGAGGACGTCACCGTGGGGAGGAGCAGGAGAGGACGTCACCATGTGGAGGAGCAGGAGAGGACGTCACCGTGGGGAGGAGAGGAGAGGACGTCACCGTGGGGAGGAGAGGACGTCACCGTGGGGAGGAGAGGAGAGGAGAGGACGTCACCGTGGGGAGGAGAGGAGAGGACGTCACCGTGGGGAGGAGAGGAGAGGACGTCACCGTGGGGAGGAGAGGAGAGGACGTCACCGTGGGGAGGAGAGGAGAGGAGAGGACGTCACCGTGGGGAGGAGAGGACGTCACCGTGGGGAGGAGAGGAGAGGACGTCACCGTGGGGAGGAGAGGAGAGGACGTCACCGTGGGGAGGAGAGGAGAGGACGTCACCGTGGGGAGGAGAGGAGAGGACGTCACCGTGGGGAGGAGAGGACGTCACCGTGGGGAGGAGAGGAGAGGAGAGGACGTCACCGTGGGGAGGAGAGGAGAGGACGTCACCGTGGGGAGGAGAGGAGAGGACGTCACCGTGGAGAGGAGAGGACGTCACCGTGGGGAGGAGAGGAGAGGACGTCACCGTGGGGAGGAGCAGGAACGGCCCTTCTAAGGTTTCTTTCCTCCACATTGCCTGTGGTGCTTTTCTCCTATGGCTAAGTTTTTAGTTTAGTTTAGTTTAGTTTAGTTTTTCCTCACCTTCGCTCAGCTGGGGTACGTCTGGGAGTGTTGTTGTGGATTTCCTGATGGGTTTTTTGTTTTTGATTTATTGTGATGTTTCTTCTTGACCCGTTTAAAAGAAGACTTGTCCAGCCCATGGGGACATTAACGTGTGTTTGCGGGCTTTACAAATACATTTGATTTGATTTGATTTGATTTGAGAGGACATCGTCATGGGGAACCAAAACCCAGGAGGAAGAGCAGCAGGAGAGGACGTTGCCGCGGGGAAGAGCAGGAGAGGATGTTGCCGTGGGGAACCGGGACCCAGGAGGAAGAGCAGCAGGAGAGGACGTTGCCGCGGGGAAGAGCAGGAGAGGATGTTGCCGTGGGGAACCGGGACCCAGGAGGAAGAGCAGCAGGAGAGGAAATCACTGTGATCCAATTTGGATCAGCATGAAGTATGGATCGTTACCAAGGTCACACAATAGCTACCACCAGTGCAAATGATCAGGAAATCAACTAAATAAATATGACTGTTTAATCCAGTGAACAGTTCCAAGCAGCTGGAGAACTAACGGCAGCAGAACTCGAGAACTACAAGTGTGTCTGACTCTTACCACCAAATCTATACTTTACTACTCATAGTATATTCAGATTCTATGTATTATTGACCATATTTATTGTAATGTATAATATAACTGATCGGGCATACAGACCCTCATCTGTACCTTTGATTACACTGTTTACTTTCTCATAATTATATTCAGAGTTAATTATATTGTTTACACTGCTTACTTTTATCTTTACTATAATTGTATTGCCTATATTTATGTCTTCTACAATTACCCTGTCCATACCTGTACCTCCCCTCCCCCGTGCTGCCATGACACCTGAATATCCCCAAGGGGATCAAAAAAGGAATATCTTATCTTATCGTATTAGGCATGTCTGGGTATGAATGTCTTGTGTTCTCTGCAACACCACTTAATACTTAATTTAATTATTTAAAGGAACACGCCAACATTTCATTCATTGTGCTGAGCTAGGCTAACGAGCAGCCAGATGGCTTTCTACGGAGCGCACAGAGAGGAAACTGGTATCTATCTTCTCGTCTCTCTCTGGAGAAGACAGTAAGCTAATTTCCCAAAATGTTGCCGTGTTCTTTTAACACACCACATCAGATACAAAAGCAGCGTCCTGCGATTTGGATACTAGGCCAATTTTCGATTAGTTGTTCAGCCCGGGGTCATCCCTATGTTCCCCGGGTCCTATGTTCCCCGATTGATTGATTGATTGAAAAATGTATTAATTTTTATTATTTTATTAATTATTAATGTCCGCCTTGTTTCTAACTGGTTATGCTTAGGCCCTCTTTCGAAGTTGGTTAAGGTTAGAGTTTGGAATCAGGGCTGGTGGTCTGACTATCTATCACTACCAGGGAAAATAGGACCCGGGGAACATAGACATGCTCCCGTTCAGCCCTAGCTATCGGGGGACTACAGCTCAGCCTCTGAGTCTTTGCACAAGAAAGGGCAGCGTTTCCCATACAAAGTTTAATTTGGGGCTGTCCACCGCAATATCAGACGGACGCACCAGAAATAGATTTCCCAAGGTGACACTGTGCAATGACACATTAGCAGCACTCTGCGTTTGGTGTATTTAATTTCATCTAAAGAACCCACCCCAGAGAACCCGTGTAAAACAAAAGTCACGCCATCTCACCCTGACAGGTTCCAATGAATTAGATCCCTGTACACTAGGGATGAGCACCCCACGTTAACATTATGGTTTTGTTTTTACTTAATAGCTAACGTGAGATAATCAAACAAGCGAGCTGGCTGGCTGCTGTCATTGCTAACAGCTAGATATTTGCGAGTTCACTGTCGTCTTGATATGTGTGAACTTAGTGAAACAACATGGCGAACGTACAAAACATCGTTCTTTTCTGTTATGTACCTGGCTAGCTAGCGAGCTGTAGCCAGCATGCTGGGCACAGTGGTGTAACAGTTAATAGGGTCCCCTTAGTCTCAATACATTACACAGTGTAGGTGCTGGTAAAAAAAACAAGGAAAATATATTTTTTGAGACAAAACAATATTCACATAATCTTTTCTTTTTGTATAAATAGTATTTTTTTAATAATATATTATATAACTATTCAAACATTTGAAAATCGATGGCCATCCCTACTGTACACAGCAGTATTTTGACTCTAGAGGTGTGAATCCAACCCACCTCCCCCCTCTGCTACGTCGACATATCGGTCAATTCCAATGATTCTTCTTTCCACGTTCTTCGCAGTGACTAATTGGGTTAAGGAACTTCTTAACGTCCTACATGGTCTCAGGCAGGGCGGTGCACGTCTCAGGCCTCTACTTGGCCATGTAGAGCCAAAGAGGGAGTTCTTCTTAACGTCCTACACGGTCTCAGGCAGGGCGGTGCATGTCTCGGGCCTCTACTTGGCCATGTAGAGCCAACGAGGGACTTCTTAATGTCCTACACGGTCTCAGGCAGGGCGGTGCATGTCTCAGGCCTCTACTTGGCCATGTAGAGCCAAAGAGAAGGAGTTCTTCTTAACGTCCTACACGGTCTCAGGCAGGGCGGTGCACGTCTCAGGCCTCTACTTGGCCATGTAGAGCCAAAGAGAGGGAGTTCTTCTTAACGTCCTACACGGTCTCAGGCAGGGCGGTGCACGTCTCGGGCCTCTACTTGGCCATGTAGAGCCAAAGAGAGGGAGTTCTTCTTAACGTCCTACACGGTCTCAGGCAGGGCGGTGCACGTCTCGGGCCTCTACTTGGCCATGTAGAGCCAAAGAGAGGGAGTTCTTCTTAACGTCCTACACGGTCTCAGGCAGGGCGGTGCACGTCTCGGGCCTCACTTGGCCATGTAGAGCCAAAGAGAAGGAGTTCTTCTTAACGTCCTACACGGTCTCAGGCAGGGTGGTGCACGTCTCGGGCCTCTACTTGGCCATGTAGGCGGCCACCTCCTTCTCCAGACTCTGGGCGAAGCGGTGGTTGAGGAACAGCAGCTGTCCGTGAGGCAGCAGGCGGCTGAGCAGCACGTCCACGCGGTCGCTCTTCAGCAGCACCTGCAGAGACACAGGCGTATTATTTCAACCGTATTTCACTTCGGCTGCATAGTTTTTTTTTTTTTTTTTTACGCACTTACTCGGGTGCTCGACATTGGATGACGTGTGGTCAAGATTGGAGTTGCAGAGTTTCTTTTTTTTTCAGTCTCTTTACCCATAGTTGAAAACAGGTTATATTTCTTCTTAAAAGAAGACCATTCACTACTCGGAACACACAGCCGTTTGTGTTTACGTGGTGATGTGATGTGAAAGTGAAATAGGTGCAATTCATACTGATACTGTAACACCGGTTCCTGACAGGGAGCGACGCGAGCGAGCGTGATTGCGAAAATGATAAAAAATGTATTCGTTTCAATCAGACTATCCTGACCTGCCGCGAGCGACAGCGAACTGAGCGGCGATGTCGCTCCCCCCTCAAATATTCGCTCGCTGTGTCTCTAGTTGAGCGATTACGCGGCCGAGTCCCGCCCCTAAACACTTTTTATTGGTCGAGAATCGCAGGCTGCCTTGCCCCTGTGCTTCCAGGTAAACACACACACTCGGACAAGCGCCGCGTCATATCAGGACAGTGTCGCGCGCAATTTCGTCTCCAGTTCGCTCGCTCGCTGCCTGTCAGGAACCGGTGTAAGACATGAGATTCCACTTCTGCAGTACATCTATATTAGAGAGACAGGGGGCGCAGTTTGCTTTCTTACAGATTTCGAGTGGCATTATTACATCTCACATGACTCAAGAGTATGAAAGTAACAACCATTAGTGCCTTTGGAATTGATTTCCCCTGATTTTAGACCAATATAATGTAAGTAATCTTTATTTATACCTTTCAAGTAACAAAGTGCTTCGGAAACACCTAGGAAACACCTAGGAACTCCCCTAGTCAGAGGACCTGAGAGACCTTTCAGGACTAGGGGTGACTTTTCAGACACCGCCCCCTCTCCGTGGAGCTCACTTCCAAACCACATCAAAGACGCCCCCCACCCTGTCATCATTCAAAAAAGACCTTAAAGGGCACTCACTTGTTCAGGAAATGACTCATTCAATATAGGGAAAAAGCATAGAAGATGACTTATCGACTCACAAAATCGTTGTCCACTACGACCAAATCAGGGCCAATTAATGGACCCTTTTACTGTTTGTAAATAAAATTTGGAAAACTTTTTGGAAAACACACAAAGTTTTGTTTCAGAAGTCTCCTGGGACATCTGTGTCCGTGCAACACGCTTTCATCCAGACTGTCGACAGAGTCTCTCCCCAAAAGATGAATGGATGAATGAAAACCGGAAGCAGAGTATTTGTCTACAAGATGAAGTTGACGGGGAAATGTGTTTATCCAACAAATATGGAGCAGCCCTACATGTTACACAAGTCTTCTTCCCCAACAGTCTTGTAGCAGTGGGGCTTGGAGAGATCAATTTGGTTTCAGCTCGGCCTTCTTCTCCATTTTCTGATCTAGTTTCAGGCTAGTTCTACTCAGGTTATGGTGCTAAAACTTGCAGTTTGGACACTGATATATAGGACACAGAACCCTCAACTGCTCCGGTGGAGCACCTCGGTGTAACAAAAAACAGTAAAAAGCTGACTGTACTTGACAGCTCCCAGGTGTAAATGTGTGGAACTGTGCGAGCGTGAAGCAGAGCATCGCTACCTTTTTTTCATTTTGCCCTTTTCTCCTATCCCCCAATTTAGACGTTATGCCAACTCCCTCCTGGCCATCACGTTGCCCTACTGTCAGTTTGGGGAAGGTGTGGACTTCCGCATGCCTCCTCCGATACGAGTCCCCAGGCGCTTCTTTTCACCCGACAGTGAGGAGTTTTACTGGGACAGCGGAGGTTCACGCTATTTCCCCCAGATCCCCAGGGGCCGACCGACCGCTACGCTAGGAGTCGCAGTTTACAACGACCAGGACTCATACCCCACCGGCTTCAGACACGCCAACACTGCCAATTGTGTTCGTAGGGATGACTGACAAAGCCAGGTACCGCTGCTGGGAATTGAAACGAGTGTTTAGACCTCTCTACACTACCCCGCCGCTCCAAGCAGGGCGTTGCTGAAAAAGAGCATTATGTGCTGAGTCAACGTTCCCTGGGTAAATATATATTTATTTATTTATTTTATAGTAAAACCGCCAACAGTAAAAATGACTCCATGCTATGGCTGGACCGAAGATGTATTGATACCAAAATTATGAATCTCTTACAGACTTAATTTTGGCCGTATCGGAATGTGGGGTAAATGCGTTCCTCCAGCGCAGAGGCTGTTTAATTTTATGCCCCTTTAATTCAACTGAATGTACAACAACCAAATCACACGTTGACAGACTAACATTACAAACAAACATGTTGACAGACAAACATGTTGACAGACTAACATTGCAAACGTGTTGACAGAGGGGGTCAACAGACGATGGAGAATGTGCCGTTTGTGTGCGGGCATTTAAAAATGTATTATCGTTTAATTTATCGTTACCGAGGTTAAGTGTGATAATATACCGTGATATGGATTTCAGTTCATAAGGCCCGCCCTGTCACAAGGTCATAATGTTCCTGTGTCATCCCCCACAGTAGTGGCTCCCTGTGACGATACTGTCCTCTCCTACATCAACTCAAGGGACACCAACAAACTGAACAAGCTGGTGAGGAAGGCTCGCTCCGTGGTGGGAGTCGAGCTGGGTCAGACTAGAGGTGGTGGCAGAGAGGGGGATGAGAAGGAAGCTGGCTGCTATCCTGGAGAACAACTTCCACCCTCTCTATGAGGAGCTAGTTAAGATGAGGAGCACGTTCAGCCACAGACTCATACACCCCCCCCCCCCCCCCCCTCCAACACTCCACTAACCGCCTTGGTCACTCCATCAGGCTCCACAACCAGGGGGCATGGACTGCTGCCAGCAGCTGGAGAATTCATGGCTGCAAAACTTGAGAACCATTAGGACTCCTGTCCTGACCACTAGGTGTGTCTGACTCTTAACCACGAAAACCTGCACAGACTATGCCCGATAGGGTACAGACCCTCACCTGTACCGTTTACTTCTAAAACAAATTATTTATTATTATTGCTGTATTTATTGTAACTTAAATTATGACCAATAGGGCATACAGACCCCCATCTGCACCTTTGTTTACACTGTTTATTTGTCTGATATTTTATATTCAGATTAAATTGTATTGCCTATTTATGTCTTTCTACTATTACCCTGCCCATACCTGTACCTCCCCTCCCCCCTTCCTCATGCTGCTATGACACCAGAATTTCCCCAAGGGGATCAATAAAGGAATATCTTATCCCTTACCTACTCTTACTAGTTACACTGCTAGCCAGTATGACTCGTACCATATTGTCTTTATCACTGTATGATAGTACGACTCTGTGCATACATCTGATTAGCACTACACTCAGTAGTACTCATTTATATACCCAGTTTAATCACCTGTACATTGTATAAATTACTATTGCACTTTACTGTTACATTTGCACTCTGGTCGGTGCAAATGCCTTGTGCTAATCTACGCTTCCTAACAGCTATGAATCACAAAGCTACTGCCGACCAGCCCCGCCCCACGATAACACCATTACCTCGCTCCCCAGCCCCGCCCCACGATAACACCATTACCTCGCTCCCCAGCCCAGCCCCACGATAACACCATTAACCTACTCCCCAGCCCCGCCCCACGATAACACCATTACCTCGCTCCCCAGCCCAGCCCCACGATAACACCATTACCTCGCTCCCCAGCCCTGCCCCACGATAACACCATTAACCTACTCCCCAGCCCCGCCCCACGATAACACCATTAACCTACTCCCCAGCCCTGCCCCACGATAACACCATTACCCTACTCCCCAGCCCTGCCCCACGATAACACCATTAACCTACTCCCCAGCCCCGCCCCACGATAACACCATTAACCTACTCCCCAGCCCCGCCCCACGATAACACCATTAACCTACTCCCCAGCCCCGCCCCACGATAACACCATTAACCTACTCCCCAGCCCTGCCCCACGATAACACCATTAACCTACTCCCCAGCCCAGCCCCACGATAACACCATTAACCTACTCCCCAGCCCAGCCCCACGATAACACCATTAACCTACTCCCCAGCCCTGCCCCACGATAACACACCATTAACCTACTCCCCAGCCCTGCCCCACGATAACACCATTAACCTACTCCCCAGCCCTGCCCCACGATAACACCATTACCTCGCTCCCCAGCCCAGCCCCACGATAACACCATTAACCTACTCCCCAGCCCTGCCCCACGATAACACCATTACCTCGCTCCCCAGCCCCGCCCCACGATAACACCATTAACCTACTCCCCAGCCCCGCCTCACGATAACACCATTAACCTACTCCCCAGCCCGCCTCACGATAACACCATTACCTCGCTCCCCAGCCCCGCCTCACGATAACACCATTAACCTACTCCCCAGCCCCGCCCCACGAGAACACCATTAACCTACTCCCCAGCCCCGCCTCACGATAACACCATTAACCTACTCCCCAGCCCCGCCTCACGATAACACCATTAACCTACTCCCCAGCCCCGCCTCACGATAACACCATTACCTCGCTCCCCAGCCCCGCCTCACGATAACACCATTAACCTACTCCCCAGCCCCGCCTCACGATAACACCATTACCTCGCTCCCCAGCCCCGCCCCACGATAACACCATTAACCTACTCCCCAGCCCTGCCCCACGATAACACCATTACCTCGCTCCCCAGCCCTGCCCCACGATAACACCATTAACCTACTCCCCAGCCCCAGCCCCACGATAACACCATTAACCTACTCCCCAGCCCCACGATAACACCATTACCTCGCTCCCCAGCCCAGCCCCACGATAACACCATTAACCTACTCCCCAGCCCCGCCCCACGATAACACCATTAACCTACTCCCCAGCCCTGCCTCACGATAACCCCATTAACCTACTCCCCAGCCCTGCCCCACGATAACACCATTAACCTACTCCCCAGCCCCGCCCCGCGATAACACCATTAACCTACTCCCCAGCCCCGCCCCGCGATAACACCATTAACCTACTCCCCAGCCCTGCCCCACGATAACCCCATTAACCTACTCCCCAGCCCCGCCCCACGATAACACCATTAACCTACTCCCCAGCCCAGCCCCACGATAACACCATTAACCTACTCCCCAGCCCTGCCCCACGATAACCCCATTAACCTACTCCCCAGCCCAGCCCCACGATAACACCATTAACCTACTCCCCAGCCCTGCCCCACGATAACACCATTAACCTACTCCCCAGCCCAGCCCCACGATAACACCATTAACCTACTCCCCAGCCCTGCCCCGCGATAACACCATTAACCTACTCCCCAGCCCCGCCCCACGATAACACCATTAACCTACTCCCCAGCCCTGCCCCACGATAACACCATTAACCTACTCCCCAGCCCCGCCCCACGATAACACCATTAACCTACTCCCCAGCCCCGCCCCACGATAACACCATTAACCTACTCCCCAGCCCTGCCCCACGATAACACCATTAACCTACTCCCCAGCCCTGCCCCACGAGAACACCATTAACCTACTCCCCAGCCCCGCCCCACGATAACACCATTAACCTACTCCCCAGCCCTGCCCCACGATGACACCATTAACCTACTCCCCAGCCCTGCCCCACGATAACACCATTAACCTACTCCCCAGCCCTGCCCCACGATGACACCATTAACCTACTCCCCAGCCCTGCCCCACGATGACACCATTAACCTACTCCCCAGCCCTGCCCCACGATAACACCATTAACCTACTCCCCAGCCCCGCCCCACGATAACACCATTAACCTACTCCGCAGCCCCGCCCCACGATAACACCATTAACCTACTCCCCAGCCCCGCCCCACGATAACACCATTAACCTACTCCCCAGCCCTGCCCCACGATAACACCATTAACCTACTCCCCAGCCCTGCCCCACGATAACACCATTAACCTACTCCACAGCCCCGCCCCACGATAACACCATTAACCTACTCCCCAGCCCAGCCCCACGATGACACCATTAACCTACTCCCCAGCCCCGCCCCACGATAACACCATTAACCTACTCCACAGCCCAGCCCCACGATGACACCATTAACCTACTCGCCAGCCCCGCCCCACGATAACACCATTAACCTACTCCCCAGCCCCGCCCCACGATAACACCATTAACCTACTCCCCAGCCCCGCCCCACGATAACACCATTAACCTACTCCCCAGCCCAGCCCCACGATAACACCATTAACCTACTCCCCAGCCCCGCCCCACGATAACACCATTAACCTACTCCCCAGCCCCGCCCCACGATAACACCATTAACCTACTCCCCAGCCCAGCCCCACGATGACACCATTAACCTACTCCCCAGCCCCGCCCCACGATAACACCATTAACCTACTCCCCAGCCCTACCCCACGATAACACCATTAACCTACTCCCCAGCCCTGCCCCACGATAACACCATTAACCTACTCCCCAGCCCCGCCCCACGATAACACCATTAACCTACTCTCCAGCCCCGCCCCACGATAACACCATTAACCTACTCCCCAGCCCAGCCCCACGATAACACCATTAACCTACTCCCCAGCCCTGCCCCACGATAACACCATTAACCTACTCCGCAGCCCTGCCCCACGATAACACCATTAACCTACTCCCCAGCCCAGCCCCACGATAACACCATTAACCTACTCCCCAGCCCTGCCCCACGATAACACCATTAACCTACTCCGCAGCCCTGCCCCACGATAACACCATTAACCTACTCCCCAGCCCAGCCCCACGATAACACCATTAACCTACTCCCCAGCCCTGCCCCACGATAACACCATTAACCTACTCCCCAGCCCCGCCCCACGATAACACCATTAACCTACTCCCCAGCCCCGCCCCACGATAACACCATTAACCTACTCCCCAGCCCTGCCCCACGATAACACCATTAACCTCCTCCCCAGCCCCGCCCCACGATAACACCATTAACCTACTCCCCAGCCCAGCCCCACGATAACACCATTAACCTACTCCCCAGCCCAGCCCCACGATAACACCATTAACCTACTCCCCAGCCCAGCCCCACGATAACACCATTAACCTACTCCCCAGCCCTGCCCCACGATAACACCATTAACCTACTCCCCAGCCCTGCCCCACGATAACACCATTAACCTACTCCCCAGCCCTGCCCCACGATAACACCATTAACCTACTCCCCAGCCCTGCCCCACGATAACACCATTAACCTACTCCCCAGCCCTGCCCCACGATAACACCATTAACCTACTCCGCAGCCCTGCCCCACGATAACACCATTAACCTACTCCCCAGCCCTGCCCCACGATAACACCATTAACCTACTCCCCAGCCCTGCCCCACGATGACACCATTAACCTACTCCCCAGCCCAGCCCCACAATAACACCATTAACCTACTCCCCAGCCCAGCCCCACGATGACACCATTAACCTACTCCCCAGCCCCGCCCCACGATAACACCATTAACCTACTCCACAGCCCAGCCCCACGATGACACCATTAACCTACTCCCCAGCCCCGCCCCACGATAACACCATTAACCTACTCCCCAGCCCTGCCCCACGATAACACCATTAACCTACTCCCCAGCCCTGCCCCACGATAACACCATTAACCTACTCCCCAGCCCTGCCCCACGATGACACCATTAACCTACTCCCCAGCCCAGCCCCACGATAACACCATTAACCTACTCCCCAGCCCTGCCCCACGATGACACCATTAACCTACTCCCCAGCCCAGCCCCACGATAACACCATTAACCTACTCCCCAGCCCAGCCCCACGATGACACCATTAACCTACTCCCCAGCCCCGCCCCACGATAACACCATTAACCTACTCCACAGCCCAGCCCCACGATAACACACCATTAACCTACTCCACAGCCCAGCCCCACGATAACACCATTAACCTACTCCCCAGCCCCGCCCCACGATAACACCATTAACCTACTCCCCAGCCCCACCCCACGATAACACCATTACCTCGCTCCCCAGCCCTGCCCCACGAGAACACCATTAACCTACTCCACAGCCCAGCCCCACGATAACACCATTAACCTACTCCCCAGCCCCGCCCCACGATAACACCATTAACCTACTCCCCAGCCCCGCCCCACGATAACACCATTAACCTACTCCCCAGCCCTGCCCCACGATAACACCATTAACCTACTCCCCAGCCCAGCCCCACGATAACACCATTAACCTACTCCCCAGCCCTGCCCCACGATAACACCATTAACCTACTCCCCAGCCCCGCCCCACGATAACACCATTAACCTACTCCCCAGCCCAGCCCCACGATAACACCATTAACCTACTCCCCAGCCCTGCCCCACGATAACACCATTAACCTACTCCCCAGCCCTGCCCCACGATAACACACCATTAACCTACTCCCCAGCCCAGCCCCACGATGACACCATTACCTCGCTCCCGGGCCCCAGCATGCGGAGGTGCTCCAGGCAGTGTCGGGTCAGGTTCCGCAGGGTCCCCTCAGCCAGCAGCAGGTTCTCGTGGGGCTCACAGACCAGAGTGAAGCCCAGGCTCTGGACGCCCAGCCACAGCGCGCTCCTCTCCCCGGAGAAGGGGTCTCCGGCCCTCAGCCTCTGGACCCCGCTGTCGGCCTCCTGGAGGGCCACCACCTCCTCTCCCAACACGGTCTCCACCACCACCCTGCCCGCCGCCTCCCGGCACAGGCCCACGGCACTCCGCACCTGCCTGAGAGGGGGGGGATGTTGTGTCAGGGTTACCTCGTAGCTAGTTTACCGTACACTCTGCACCTGCCTCGGAGGAGGAGGACGCAGAGGGAGGAGGATGTTGTGTTGTCAACTAATATTAAATGGTTCCTATAATATTGACAGCCACCTGTCAGGGCTGCACCTGCTTGGTTGCAGGGAGGTTGAAGTTACAGTAATTTAGTGCCAGTGTACATATTGACACAGCCAGGGAAGCAACCCTTGAGCACTGACTAGAGATAAGCTTCCCCTTTAAAGGGCCAGTTCCCCCCCTTTATATCCGGAGTGCTATCTATCCAATAATTTCAGTGTGATTCGCTTAGTTTTGGAGATATATGCCGTAGACTCGTAGAGATATCTGCAGGCAGTCCAATATAATGGAGGTGAATGGCTTGTGGTGCTGAAAGCATAAAAGAAATAGACAGACCTTGTTGTGAGCAATTTCATGTAGGAACTATTGTAGATAATAGTTCCTACATGAAACTACTCACAACAAGGTCTCTCTATTATCTTGAATAACCAGGTCATAACTTATGGAAAGGGACATTGCTTTTGCGTCGCATGCTTTGAGTGCCATGAGTAGAGTGCAATTCAGCTCCATTGTATTAGAGTGACAGCAGATATCTCCAAAACAAACTGGATAGATATAAGGGGGTAAATATGTTGTTGTTTTATTTTGGGTGAACTGCCCCTTTAACCATTGGCAGGGAATTTGCAGATGACTTGAGATCAGTCGTCGAAGGAGGACAACCTCACCCAACTGGTGACATATTATCTAATGGCTTACCTATCTTGTTCAGCAAAGACGCATCATTCAACAACATATGACAAGCGACTTTCATCGCTGATTATTGTCAGGTTGGTATTACCCAGGCCCCCCACCTACCCACCCACCCCCCCCCCCCCCCCCTCCTCCAATGTACAGTTTCTTCCCCCTCAAATGTATACTCCCTTTTTTAGACTATTTTTGTATCACAAACAGTAGCCTACTGTATTTGTAAATCTGGTATGTCATAAATGTATAGATGTAACAGTACTGACTATCTTCTGTATGTCATGTATGTCATGTTATGATGAATTGAAAATGGGGGACCCTGATGTAAACAAGACGAAAGTATTTATCTGGTCTGCATCCCCTTAACAATTGTGTGTATTGAGCTGTGCTGTACTGTACCCATTCTGCAATCTGTTAATAAAATGTTCAATCAATCAAAACCCGCCCGTTAGTTGGGTGGTCAGTTGTCCCCGCCTCACCTCGCCACCACTAGTAGCTTCTCTCTCTGCAGAAGTCGCCTCTCTTCTGGACCGAGCTGCCCTCCGTGCTGTGTGGTCAGCAGTGTGCTCTCATCTGGTCCAAACACACGGGAGTAGAGCACCCGACTCTCTCCATTTGACAACGCGCTGACAGGGCAAATGGTGTGGATCAGAAAACAATGCACCATGTTTGTTTTTCTATTCAAGAAGCGACGCGGATGTGTTGACAAAATACAAAATAACTAACTAAGAAGACCACTCCATTGCTTGTTGTTCGCCAATACTTCCGCGTTGGTCAGGTGACCGTTTTTTTTTTACTCTCCAGTATTTGCGCTTTGTGAACACTAGATGGCGCTTATGTTAATGAATTAAGCGGGCAGATATATTTTCTAAAAAAAACAAAGGCGTGGCTATACATAAAGAAAAATGAAGTTGTTTATTATTCGGCAATATATGAATGATTATGAATGTTTCACTTTCCACAACTGAACTGACTGCTGAACGTTGATGAAAAACAAACAAACAGATAAATAGATAAACAAACAGACACAAACAAATTTGTTATTCTGCAGTGGGCGTTCTGTGCTTAGAGCACACGTTAACCCTTTCACTGCCGCACTACCAAAACGGTTAACCCTTTCACTGCGACAACAATGCACAGAAGGTTAACCCTTTCACTGCCACACGACAGCCGGTGACCGTCGGTTGTGTGATGATAGTAAAGGGTTAACCAATTCTGTCGTGTGGCAGTGAAAGGGTTCATCGTGATTTGGGGGGGAAGCATTGGGTGTGGATTTCATGACTCAACTGTTGCAACAGTGCTGGCTTTGCTACAACAGCTGAGCGACATGTGCCATTATCTCGCTGAGACAGTGACCAGGGGCGGGAGAGAGAGGGGATTAGAGAGCGAAACTGTGTCTTAAAAGGGAGAGGAGAAGAGGTAGGGAGAGTGAAGCAAGAGAGAAGTACAATCTATGAGTGGAGTGGGGGTAATATATCAACGACAGATAGAGGGAAGAGTAGAGAGACTACTATAAAAGAGAGATAAGTGCTATCAACGAGAGACACTGCAGGGGTGTGAGTTGAGGGGGGTGTCCGCCTCTATCTCTTCCCCACTGTCTTCCTCCCACCCTGTGTGTCTGTCTGCTAAGCTTGTCTGTTGCTTGTCCCCTTAATCATAATGTAAAGTGACTTTTGAATTCTGCGCATTCATGAATAAATCGAATGTACTGTTATTACTTGGAATCATTCGCACACTGAACGACGGCGAGGGAGGAAGGCAGAGGCGGGGGCACTATCGGGGCGAGCGAGAGAGCAAGAGAGAGGAAGTACTGTCAACAACAGGCCTCATTTATCAGCCAAAATAGATGCAAATTTGAGAGCGCTTTTAAGATAAATACACTCAAACATCATTTCCACTCAAGATTAGATTATAGCGTGGTCCTTGGGAGCAGTTGGCCTGCATGTTTTGTCTTACAAGTATTTTATCATCTCGCAACCGTCTACACATTTAGTTGATATTGATAAATGAGGAGTACTGAGCTGAGAGAGAGGGGGGGGGGGGGGGTTGTGGAGGAGCCCCCCGCCAGGCGCTGATGCAACAGCGGTGTGCAGAGAGAGGGGCCTCTCCAGACAAACAGAGACAGCTGTACTACAACAGCTGCTACTGGCCACGCTGCTTCTAGCTCACAGGGGCCCGGAGCCGTCTCCCCCGACGAGACGAGTTACAGAGGAAGAGAGGGAAAACATCCTTCTTCCTTTTTGTTTTGATTCGCCGCATCATTATGTCTGGGCCGGCCCAAGACCGCAGAGGCTACAATAACATCTGACAATAACGGTAAATAACGTCTAAACGGAGCACACGGTGTGTGTTGTGGAAGTCGCCGCTACGGTATTTTGTAAAGAGCTCATAAGGCGTTCTGATACCAAGGTATAGTATAGTAGAGATTGTATAAAATAGCAATGTACAGAAAGACCCAGTGCCCCATCCGTAGCTAACAGTGTATTGCAATACCACAGGACCTAGCATGTCCTTCATGCTCTGTAAATAACTATGTACAAATACCGATATGCCCTACTATGTTACTTGTTTATTGCACAATATTGTTTTATTGGATTCTATTATATGTTGTTACTACTGTATTGCACATCGTTGCGGGCACCCGCATTTCATTGTATACTTGTATGCCGTGACAAATAAAACTCTTGACTTGACCGCCTCAGACCCGCCTCAGACCCGCTCCTATCCGAGGTCCTGGGGGGTCAGCAAAGTGAAGCAGGCTATTCTCGGTCCTCACTCCACAATGGTGGAATGAACTTCCCACCAGTCAGTCAGGACAGCTGAAACCATCACAGTCAGGACAGCTGAAACCAGACCAATTTTCCGCTGTTGACCAAAAACACACCTCTTCAAAAAATACTAGTATGTGCCCTACTACTATGCTATTACCCATCATGTCTATACTACTATGCACAAACAAGATTCTTGTACCAGATCTCCTCTCTGGTAAACAAGAATACCCTGAAGACTCTAACAGGAGCACTCATTCAAGGGTACTACGACTATGCTTGCACCTCATGGTACCAAAGCACCCCAAAGGCCCTAAAAACAAGATTACAAACATCTCAAAACAAACTGGTCAGACTACGGCTTGACCTTACTCCTAAAACCCACCTTACCCCTGCCCATTTTGACTACCTAGGATGGCTTAGAGTAGCAGACAGAGTACAGCAACTTGCAATGGGCCTGGTCTACAAGATACACTACACCGCTAAGATACCCATGTACATGTCGAAATACTTCAGTGAATTCCACGACCACAACACCAGAGGGAGTTCCACAAATCATGTTCAACCCAGATTCGGCTCAAACAAGGGACTAAACACGTTTCACAATCATGCCACAAAAATGTGGAACGCCCTACTACCCACAGCCGTAAAATAATAATGAGAATCCCTAGCCTCCTTCAAAACCGCTCTCGAAGAGCACCTACGGGTGGCTGCAATTAGAAACTGGCCACCGTAAATGTCCAACTTTTTCTGGTCTGCATCCCCTTAACAATTGTTTGTATTGAGCCGTACATGTGTTGTACCCATTCTGCAATCTGTTAATAAAGTTTTCAATCAATCAATCAATCACTCAGAGTGTAACACTCAAGCTCAACACTATTTGACAAACAACACCACTGACACCTTAGCTGCCAGAGATGTACCCCTCCTGCTGACTTTAGCGTCAGCTAAATGATGTACTTCTGTGTGGGCTGTCCTTTCTCCAACCGTCATACCTACATGTTGTTGACGTCGCCCGACGTGCAGTTATATTTCTTGCCAGCTGCACGTCGACCTTCGGCTCTAGCGATAGTAGCGGCGCTACCCTCGGCGAAGCATCAGCAAAGCATTGGTCCCGTGCACTTTCACGTTCGAGCATAAAGCACATGATGCGATGTGGTTGCTATGTCCTGGGTTTGATTCTGACCCTTGACCTCTGCCTGTCATCATCCTCTCTCTCTCTCTCGCTCTCATTATACATATAGATCTCAGCACCATGGGTACAACCACCATTTGGACATTTTTCCGTTCGGTTGTAATTATGTTTGACATTATGATTAATGTTTTGAGGGGCCCTTTGATTTCCTGACTGACTCGGGGGCCATATTAAGGAAGACGGGGCCCTAAGCTCAGTGCCTGATCTGCCTAGTGGGCCCCATCCCGTCTGTCTATACCTGTACGGTCAGATACAGCAGACATTCCACTTCATTAATATCAAAGTGCTAATCAAACAAATTGCCAATAATACAAGAGCTTATTGTAAATTATATATTTGCATATTATTATACTCAAAACTGTGAGCATCTGAACATGACACTGTTCATATCTTTTGCACAATACTGCACTATTGCACAGCCCTGTTGTTACATATTCTATTCCACTGTATTTCTATTCTACTTTAGTGTATATATTCTACTACATCCTGCACAATTGTACAGCCCTGTCCTATATTCTATTGTATTGTATTTTTATTCTAATTTAGTTTATATATTCCATTTTATTTTATTCTACTTTAATTGTCTGTTAATTGATGCACCGAACAAAAAATTCAAATTCCTTGTATGTGCAAGTTTACTTGGTAATAAAGACATTTCTGATTTCTGATTTCTAAAGCAGTCAAGGCAGTATTCACACTCTGCTGTAGGCCAGCTCTGGCCGAAACATGTTGGGTTTTTATAATTGTTGAATGAATGAATGAATGAATGAATGAATGAATGAAAACTTTATTTAACAGATTGCAGAATGGGTACAATACAGTACGGCTCAATACACACAATTGTTAAGGGGATGCAGACCTGAGAAAGACGTTTGTCTTGTTTCCATCAGGGTCCCCCATTGTCAATTCATATAGACATTTATGACATACACAACATACATGACATTTATGGCATAGGGACATATAGGTATTTAGTACTGATACATTTGTGACATAAACGGTATTCAAATATACAGTAGTTACCCCTAGATCCTGACAGAGTATATACATATGATGGGGAGGGGACTGTCTATTAGGAGGTGGTGGGGGTTTTGGGCATTTACAGTGGCCAGTTTCGAATTGCAGCCTCCCGTAGGTGCTCTTTAAGAGCGGTTTTGAATGTGGGTATGGATTCACATTCCTTTACAGCTTTAGGTAGGGCGTTCCACATTGATGTGGCATAATTGCGAAACGTATTTAGTCCCTTGTTTGAACCGAATCTGGGTTTAACATGATTTGTTGAGCTTCCTCTGGTGTAGTGGTTGTGGTATTCACTGACCTTTGGGAAGTATTTTGACATGTACATGGGTACCTTAGTCGTATAGTGTATCTTGTAGACCAGGCCCATGATGCTTGCATGCTTCTATTATGAAGAAGCTATGAGCCAGTTAATAAAAGTATTTGTATCTGTTTGATAAGAGGAGTGTCTTGGACTGCTATCTCGTCTTCCTCTTGAGACCAAAATCTCTGTTATCAGCGAGGCTTACGGTGTTTTCAATAACACGGTTTATCGTGAAGCATTCGAGGCAGGAGCAAGCAATGCACAGGGTCCACTCAGCGCTGAGATTATTATTATGCATTCCACGCTTTCTATTCAATAAGTTCAGAAGGCGATGGATTTTCCTCAAAATTCATATATTGAAAGAAAAAAAAACACGGCCATGAAAAGGTTCTCCTATTCAATCTATTATCATATAGATGAGGACAGATGCTTGATCATTAGCATATAAACAAGGAAATATTTGATTTTTATCACCTATATTTTTTGTATTTCTACTAATACCCTGCTCATACCTGTACCTAGTCTCCTCCCCCATGCTGCTATATGATGCCAGAATTTCCCCAGGGGGATCAATAAAGTTAAAGGAATATCTTATCTTCTTACATTTTTGAGTAGACTGCTTTTGAAAGTGAAATGATCCTAAAGTCTGGTGTTGCAGAAAGCTACATGTCTTGACTTTATTCATTTATTAAGAAGCTTCACACTGAATCTGAGCAGAGCTACAAGTATAATACAGCCTGTATTCTATGTTGCACGCCTACGTAAGTGGTAACACGACCATAGCAACAAAGGGAGCTTTTGAGAAGAGACAGGTTTGTCAGAATGAAACCTGCGTCATGTTCAGGGGGCGTGGTAGAGAAAGTCCCGCCCCATGTATGCGCTGGAATCTTCCACCGCGGGAAGTTCGAACAGGTTCGTGCTTCTCGGCCCGTGGCTCACGTGCTCCCTGCTCTCGAGAGAAAGAAAAGCAGCAGCTGATTGGTAAGTAACAACAACAGGATGTGGCGGGAGAGAAGCAGCCAATCGCGCGCGCCGAAGAAAGTAGGGCAGCAGGGCGTCACACATAACACGTGTTGTTATCGCTGTCGTTTTTAAAGGGGGTAATGAAACTCATGGGCCCATAGATATAGGCATAGATATATATAGAACACTATAGATATCTATGGATATAGGCCCATGGTGAAATCATAATGGCCATTCACATCCGCATCACGGATGTGGTCAGGACCAAAAAGAACAGTATGTAATGTTTGGGGGGCAGAAAAGTATGAAATTTAAAAAAAAGAATAAGAAGAGAGATCTAACAGGAGCAGATGTGCAAACATAAAAAAAAAACTATAGATGGAATAGAAAAGTGCAGCATACTCCAGCTATCCATTAATAATGGGGCACTTCACCAAAAACAATGCTGATTTATTTTGTACATAATCTCGCATAGGCCTAAATCCAAAAAATGAAACAGTTTTACAAACATTCATTTAGTTTGAGAGTCAATGAATTTGATTGTAGCCACCAGCGATCATAGGGGACATTGAATCCTTGTGTCGTGTTAACTACAGCTCAATGTAATAATAAGGTAGCAGTCCCTAGGTATCACTATTTTCTCATCTATATAATTTCAGCTGTAATTAACACAACACAACTCACAAGGATTAAATATCCCCGATGACATCACTGGTGGCCACATTCAAACTCATTTACTCTCAATAACTCTCAAACTAAATTAATGTGTGCAAAACAGTTTTTGGACGCGTGTGAGATGTGCAAAATAAATCAACATTGTTTTTGACTGAACATTGCTTTGCAATGGAGAGTGAGGTGCCTGTTCACTTTTTGAAAAGGCAAGAAAACCAAGAATCTCCACAGGAAACACGTGGGAGTTGTGTGTCCGAGATAAAAACCTGAAGCGCTGTTCAACCTGCACGGACTATAACGTATGTCACGTATATCATGCCAGTTAGGGTACCTTGTGTTTACTGCACCTTGTGTATACTGTTTACTTCTACCCTCATTCATAGAATATATTCAGATTAAAATTCTTTATTGCTTATATTTATTGTAACGTATAATATAACCCATATAGGGCATACAGACCCTCATCTGCATCTTTGTTTACACTGTTTATTTGTTCTCATATCTTTGTATTCAAAGTAAATTATGTTTACATTATTTATTTTTTCTCATATTTTTATATTCAGATCAAATTGTATTGCCTATATTTATTTATTTCTACTATTACCCTGTCCATACCTGTACCTCCCCTCCCCCATGCTGCTATGACGCCCCAATTTCCCCCCCAAGGGGATCAATAAAGGAATATCTTATCTTACGTAAACAACAGCAAAAACATCCCCTGGTAGCATTTTGCACTTGAATGCTTTACAACAAACCAAAACCCCCACAGCGACAGAGGAAACCTGCAACATCTCCCTGCCTTCTTGTTTTACCAGCCCTGCGTGTGTAACAACTCGCTGCGAGAGGGCAGTCCAGAAACTAGGCCTTGTCACTTGTTACTGTCAGTGTCAACAAGGTCACAGCAAGCAGAGAGAGCCAGAGTTGACACCCGTCCTGTGGCTTTCATGTGAGGCCTCTTTGATCCGCTCTCAGCCCAGCTGCTGGAACCCGGGGTGGGGGTGTCAACAACGGGAGGGTGAGGTGGTAGGAATTGCATTGTGGTACAGAACCCGTCGTCCACTCTCACTCGGCAGGGTCAAACCCTTGCACCGAAGAACCATAATTTTAAGTCGATTTTGTTATATTTTGGATGGCCCGTGCAGTCGTAACCTCGATCCAAATCGCTTGGAGTGTGGATGTGCTATGTCACAAGGATGTACTTGACCTCTGCTGTTTTTAACTGAATGAACACAACGTTCTAACTTACCATCTTTAGATAATAAAGTATTAAACCTCTACTGTTTATGAATGAAAAAAACGCTCTAACTTACCGTCTTTAGATAATAAAGTACTCAACCTCCATTGTTTTTAACCATGAATGAACACAACGCTCTAACTTGCCGTCTTTAGATAATAAAGTATTCAACCTCTACTGTCTTTAACTATGAATGAACACAACGTTCTAACTTACTTAGATAATACAGTTTGAAAATATTGTTCCTTTGGAAACATAAAAACAGAGTTATATGGTTTATCATTGATTGGTTTTCAAGACTTTAATTTTTTCAGGGGTTAAACTGAACCATCTGCATTTTAACCCATTTAGACCTAAAACGCCTGCTAATGATGCATTATATAGCCTGCATATACACATAATGTGTTTCCCGGTTTTATTAAGACAGGGAGAGCGTCAAAGGGAGAGGAAGCCCCTGGAAGTGTTGCCTCAACGAATGCCTCAGCAAAAGGTGCGAGGGTCTCCCGCCCCCTCCGGACACCGAACCTCAGAAATCAGTCAGTCAAGCGTTCCCCCAGACAAAGGTTGCTACATGATGTGAAGGAACCAGCCCCCCGTTGACGAGTACATGTGAAGACCACATGGGAGGAAAAACACCACCACACACATCTCTGGTCTGTGTTTTCAGCAGAGCGGTCTACTGGTCTACTGAAGTACTGGTCCGCTTTAAGACGGGTATACAGTGAAAAACACCACCGCACACATCTGGTCTGTGTTTTCAGCAGAGTGGTCTACTGAAGTACTGGTCCGCTTTAAGACGGGTATACAGTGAAAAACACCACCGCACACATCTGGTCTGTGTTTTCAGCAGAGCGATCTACTGGTCTACTGAAGTACTGGTCCGCTTTAAGACGGGTATACAGTGAAAAACACCACCGCACACATCTGGTCTGTGTTTTCAGCAGAGCGGTCTACTGGTCTACTGAAGTACTGGTCCGCTTTAAGACGGGTATACAGTGAAAAACACCACGCACACATCTGGTCTGTGTTTTCAGCAGAGTGGTCTACTGAAGTACTGGTCTACTCGAGTACTGGTCCGTTTTAAGATGGGTAAATGGCTGCATTTATATAGCGCTTTTCTCCAAAGCGCTTTACAATTGGTTCCTCACATCTTACCCATTAACTCACATTCACACACCGACAACTGAGGTGACGATGCAAGGTGCCAACCTGCTCATCAGGAGCAATTAGGGGTTAAGTGTCTTGCTCAAGGACACTTCGACACACTGCCTGGGAGGAGCGGGAATCAAACCGGGAACCTCCGGATTACCCGACGACTGCTCTACCTCCCGAGCCACGGTATACAGTGAAAAACACCACCACACACATCTGGTCTGTGTTTTCAGCAGAGAGGTCTACTGAAGTACTGGTCCGCTTTAAGACGGGTATACAGTGAAAGTCGCCTGGGAAGGAGGGTTTGGGCATTGGTTTAACGGAGGAGTGATGGATAGAGGCACAGAAGGGTGCGCACACTGCATCTATATGAGGTGGGCTTCCCACTCTCCAGGACATTTACACCAGGCGTTGTAGGGCCATGGCTATAGTGAATATTTTGACTATAGAGAATAGTCAAAGACTCTATAGTCACCCAAACAACTGCCTCTTTGCACTGCTGCGGTCAGGCAAGCGCTACTGGAGTCTCATGGCCAGTACAGAGACTCACAAGGAGCTTCTATCCCCAGGCCATCAGGATGCTCAATGCTATTCTACACTAACCCATCCATTCTATGTTCATTGCACACACTCACTTTAGCCACTTTTTAATACTACACCATATTTTATCTATTTATTACTAAAAGATTTGCACTATATCTCTACCAAGTTTTTGCATTTTGTACTTTAGTTTTGTATATTGTATATTTTGTATAGTGTTTGGCCTTTATTCTTTTTACTTTTTTACTGTGGGGTCTTCCCTGCCTCCTTGGGCCACATATTCTGGTTGTGTCCAATATTATAACATTTCTGGATCTCTGTATTTATTTAATTGTCTCTGATAATGTGGGACAAATGAGAGAACCTGAGACAGCATCCCACCGTTATGTTGATCAGAGATGTCATGTGGCACCTTGGACTGGAAAAGACGTTACAAGGTTCTGTTGAGAAATTCCTCAAGACTTGGCAACCCATCGTTGACTATGTAGCGGCAATGAACCTCCTCGTAACTCCTGGCTACAACAACTAGCTTATACCTTATACACCTAATAGGATACTCTTTTTTTCACAGCAAACAAAAACATGAACAAAAACAATACACCTATGCATACATACATTATGTATATATACTGGTATATATACCACAACCCCCCCCCCCCCCCCAAACAACTACTGTACCCACCCATTCCAAGCTGCCACACTTGAACTCAAATTATTTATTGTATGTGTTGCTGCCTCACCGTCAGGGGTGTAAAAAGTATGCAGAAATTATACTTAAGTGAAAGTATGGGTACCGTCTCAAAAAGTAAAAAAGTTTCTACTTTTAAATGTACTTAAGTATTAAAAAGTAAAAGTAAAAACTTTTTTTCTGACTGTCTATTCTTCTGATAGCAGGTGTTTAATCAAAGATCCCCGCTTTCTAGTCCTGCACAAGGACCAATCAGCATGGGTATGGGCGGGTTAATTTTCCATTGATTGTAGGTCTGCATTTTAAATGTAAGGAGTAAAAAGTATGTTTTTTTTCTCTAATGTAATTGAGTAAAAGTACAAGTATACAAACTTAATAATACTCGAGTAAAGTACAAATCCCCAAAAACAGTACTTAAGTATTGTAACAAAGTACAATTACTCAAGTACTTTACACCCCTGGTCACTGTGCACAAGATCAGACCAAACAGAAGGAAGCCATGGAGACCAGGAGCAAGTATCCACCCCATCCTACCCCCCCACCCCATCCTACCCCCCAGGTACACAACAGCACAGTTAGGGTCTACATCCCAACCTTCCCCTCAGGCTAAGGGCTAGTTCTCATCCCACCCACTTTCCTCTGGTGGCTCTTCTTTCGTTTTAAAAACATTTACTCCTCAGTTGTTCGGCTGATTCTGCATGAAAATAAGTGTTTCCAGATGATTGGTTATGATTGCAGTCTTTCCACCGCTTAAATCCCCAAATGTACAATAATACTCTTACCGTGTGTATATATATATATCCACATCTATCTGTACATACGAGCATATAATCCTTTTTACATATCTTACTGTTACGCTGCTGGCCGGTATGACTTACTACCATAGTGTCTTCATAACTGTATCACTGTACATATTAATACAACTCTGTACATACATCGCACTACTCAGTATAACAAATTTATATAGTTTATACCCAGTTTAATCACCTGTACATTACTATTGCACTACTGTTTCATTTGCACTCTGGATGCCAAACTTCTTTCGTTGTACTACTTGTGCTGTATAATGACAATACATTTGAATCTAATATCAAAATCTGGCCAAAAGTTGTCCCACTTCAACTTTGCAAACGATTGAATTTTACATCAAAATAGAGCCCGGGTAATGGGGCCGGTACCAGAAGAGGAGAGATGATTCCTCTATACACTTGCGCGACTGCAAGTGGTCACTTAAAAAAATAGAAAGTCACTTTAAAGGAAGGAGGTACTAATAGTATAGTTTAGATACATTAAGAGTTAAAATTGTAAATTGTATGGTAGTGTGTATAGGAACGTTTCTCAGGAGTGTCTTTCTTTTTTTTAACATGCATATCTTGAGTTTATTTTTCTATGTTTATTTTTTCTATGCCTATTTTATTATTGTATTTTGCACAATCAATGCGGGCATGACCACCCGCATTTCACTGTATGCATGTGACAAATAAACCTCTCAATTCTAAAACTTGGCCTCTCTCGTGTAAGTAAACCCAAACCATGCATGACACGGTACACGAGAGAGCCACGTTTTTAGTTAATCCGACGCACTCAGAATATACAGATGAATCTACACAAGTTTAGATTAATCCATTCTAAATCCCAGAGATCATGACTCTTAAGGAAACCGCATTTGTGTAACATTTAGTCACCCTATGACTACTAGTAAAACCAGTTTCCACAGTAGTGGAGTATTAATTACACCGCCATTTTCCCGGGACGTTTGGCCTTTGTAACAGATAGTTTAGCATGCAAGACACCTAATGATACCTTTCAACTAGAAACTGTTGCCTGTAAGCTTGCATTTAGGCCTCGGAGGAAGGCAAAAAAAGAACCCACCTACCCCCGCTCTACAGCCACTGGGCCTAACAAAAATAATGGTTGGTTTCAGGTTGCCGACCGACCCTGCCGATTTAGGTGCGACCCAATATATTTTATGAGTTTTAAAAAAAAATTATATATTAAAAAAAAAAAAAAATGTTTTTTTTTTTTTTTTTAGAATAAAGTTTCATAGAAATCTTAGTCAAACATTTAGTATTATGGATATTAAACATGCTGGCAGAGTACATGCATCCATGTTGTTGTGAACATTTTAACCCTTTCACTGCCACACGACAGCCGGTTAACCCTTTCACTGTGACAATACAGAAGGTTAGCCCTTTACTATCACACAACCGACGGCGATGCTCCATCATTAGCATCATTAGCTCCGCATCCGCGGAGCTAATGATGCTAATGATGGAGCATCGCCGTCGGTTGTGTGATAGTAAAGGGCTAACCTTCTGTCGTGTGGCAGTGAAAGGGTTAATTAAATAAAGAAATTCCCTATCCATAGTCGCCGTGGGAAAGAATAAAAAAAAAAAAAAAAAAAAAAATTCCCTACCTACCCATGGCCAAACTGACAACCAACCTGAAACCAACCATTATTTTTGTTAGGCCCCACCTACCCCCGCTCTACAGCCACTAGCCTTAGCCTAGAGGAAACCTCTGCATGATTTGAATGTTCTGGGCAGGCTGCCAGAGGGGCGGGACTTTTGAAAAAACTTTTAGCACTCAGGATCCCTCACGTTTCCAGAGCATGTGGGACCTTTTTCCCCTCCCCGGCTACCAGCACGCACACGTTGACCAACTCCGAGACACGTGAGGAGGGTAAACTTGACGGTCTCACGCTCCCCCCCAGCCCCCACCCCCCCCACAAGGCCGCTCCCTCTGTGGAAAGGAATGCAGTGGGCTGTGTAGACGCATGCGTGCGAGGAGCTGGGAACGGCAAGGTCGGGCTGCAGCGGGAGGATTTGAAAAACACTAGCAGCACTGTGTGCGATTTTAAAGGGGCAGTCAGATGGTCTCGTTTACCGTGTGGACATGTTTTAGGCCCATTTATCACGAGGATAAATCCACAGGGCATAACCCTCTCACTGCCACACGACAGAAGGTTAACCCTTTTACTATCACACAACCGGGGTAACCGGCTGTTGTGTGGCAGTGAAAGGGTTAACCTTCTGTGAATCGTCACAGTGAAAGGGTTAACCGTTTTGGTAGTGCGGCAGTGAAAGTGTTAAAGAACACAGTTGAGAACTTTACTACTCAAGAAAAGTTAGAACAAGGGTTGAAATGCACATGAGATCTTTATTATTTCACAAACTCCCCCATGAGCCAGTACCAAAATTCATACCACCGCACATCAGACACAACGTGGCTCTGCACAGAAGGAAGTCATTTCTCCCTTTAAAATAATTAGGTGATTCAAAAGCGTAACCAGGGGCGTTTTTACAAGCAAATTCCTCACAGCTTGCTGACCTGCAGCATTTGAAAATCTCTGCAAAGTTAACAGGAAGTGTCCGCTTTTGTTTCGGTCGAGGCTTAAAAAAAACAAAGCCTATTTTAACTGACCGGGTTCTAGTCTCTAAAGAAAACAAAGGCCTGTATCAAAACCAACACGTTTAAAAAACCAAATGAACGATGGCACATAATACAGGCAGTGGTGAGAGAGTGAAATGCTTTCAAAAAAAAAAAACTCAACTTTTAAAACACGGGGTTAACAACACGATCAACACAAGAACCCAATATAAAAAAGTAGAAAACAAAACGGCATTAGGGATTTAAATTAAGCGCTTAAATTAAAAAAAAAAGGGTGAACATGACATACAAAAAACAGTATCCAGTGAGGACTTCAGACTCAGCAGTGGTGGTGATTGGGCTCGCCTTGCTGCAATCTGGCAATGACTCCAGTTATATAGACAAAGTCAAAACAGACTGTAGGTCCAAGTGGTTTTAAAAAAAATCTTCACATCTCAGTTCACAGAGTACACAGCCAGCAGTAGGCAACTTCGGAGAACAAGCGTAGTAGTAACAAACGAGTTTACCTGTCTGGCAGAAATAGGGCAAGAGAGTTTAGCTGCCAGGCGGAAATAGGGCAAGCTCTTGAGTCACCTTTGAAGCCCATTCACGCGTAACACAGGCCTCGCACAGAACCACCTTCAACAACCATTCAAAGAATGTGACCTAGCTACGCCTCTTGGGAGCGTTTGTTGGATTCAGCCCGACTTTAACGACCAATGAGATCATTTTTGACCCGTCAAGCGGTGTTCCTTGGGAATAATTTCTTTTAATTAATTTTAATTTAGTTAATTTATTTATTAGGCTTAAAGCCACGGGTGCCTCTGGGAGTCTGGAGAAGCCTCGTGTGCATGGGCTTCCAGCTGGGCACGTATTATACTCACTGTTGCCAATTTCTCAGAAGTTGCCCACGGCAGCTTTAAAATGGCAGGGTTCACGACACAGGGTAAAACACAATTTTTTGCATCAAGCACAGGTTAAGGTTCAGCTCTCCACATACCGTTGCCCTCAATTATTTTTGCATAAATATCTTCCTTTGGGCTCAGAGCATGGCAGTCGAGACATCTGGAGGGGGAAACTTGGTAAGACTTATGTGAAACTTATTCTCGGCGCATCCAGAAGAAGACACGTCCTCCGGACGGCAGGGGGGGGGGGGGGGGGGGGTGAGTGGTGGGAGACAAAGCCTCGGGGGTCCTGAGGCAGCTGTACTACCGGTAGGTCTCTTAGGGGGGGGGGTGGCAGTGTGAGGTGTAAGAGGCAGTGGCGGGCAGTCTTTTAAAGCTTCTTTAGGCGACTGTAGAGGTCTCTCTTGCTGCGCTCCCCGGCCCACGTGCGACTCCTGAGGCGGAACTTCCTCAGGTCCTCCTTGTAGTCCTCGTGGTGCATGGGTCTGTAGTCCTGGGGTTCACACTGCGACTGCACCGGGGAGGGAGGGGCGAGAAAAGAGTCAGGCGGACATCCAAATATAAGCACATGTCATCTGCAAACTATGCAACATAACAAGTTAGCTAGCCGGGGTATCTGCTGGTTTCAACACGAAAAAAAATACCACCTCAGAGAAAAAATGCATACCAAATTCATGACCATACTAGCAAAAACAAAAAATACAACATTGCAACACTGAACTAGCGGCTGGACTTTTGCGGCAATTTTTATTCCTGCACGTTCCATACAAGCCGTCGCCCCAGATGCACCAAGCTCCCGGTAGATTTGAGCGGATCGTGAAAAGAGGGAGGGGGCCTTTTTAAGTTCTCCTTACCTTGAAATAGGGAAAGAATTCTTTGTATCCGCCCTTGAGGATGTAGAGCTCGGGGTAGTGGAGTCTGGGGTAGTCGTTCATGGAGCGGTCTTTCTCCCGGACGAAGCGACACATGCGGGGGCCGCGCTCCGAGGAGAACTCGCAGTGGAAGACGATGAGGACACGCTTGTCCGGGCAGGAGGGAACGATGGGGGTCGTGAGGAGGTAGTCCTCAACTTGGTCCTCCTGGTGCAGGTTCAGAGCTCCCTGATGGAGGAAAAGACACCATTAAACACAATACACAGCCACTCCCTTTTCCTTCTTCAGTGGACCGTGTAAAGATTATTTTAGCTAAATGTTATTTCTAACACACATCCCACCCTGCAGTTGGCTAGAGTTTACTTTGCAGTTTCTACTGAACACTACAGACACTCGGTTGGATCAAATTACATATTTGACAACAGTGGCAGGTCCCCTGAAACTAGCGCCAGCCAAGCCTCAATATAATATATTATTTTTTATAAAAATCTGGTGATCGGTAAGGTAACCAGCCACAGGGTCCGTTTTGTACATGTTAAGCATTCCTCTACGATAGAATAAACAGACCAAGAAGAGCCATTACCCCACTTAAAATAAAAGAATTAAGTCTTGTTTCAAAAGAGCTCCCAGGAGTGAACATGGGTACTCACTAGTGGAACACTCATAAGTTAAATCACTAGTGGACCACTCACCTTTATGTGTCCTCCGTCAAACTCGTAGGGGTATCGACTGTCCACGATGATGATCTTGTCCACCATCTGGTTGAACTGGCCGTTGAGAGCAGCCACCATCTGAGGGTCAAGTACAGCACATGTCAGATTTCTAATTCTCTGAGCGGCCACAACAATCAATGAGCAGAAGGCTTTGCTGAGTTATTAAATGAACGGTAACGTTGGCAGGATAAGACTCACTATCTCAGGCGTGATGTACTTGAGGTCCTGATGTTTGTCCTCCACGGTGGGAAGCACAAAAGGCTGAAGCAAAAAGAGGAACAAATTAGATTTACAGTCCCAATTTATGTCATCTAATTGGGATAGATCAGCATACGAGATTCTATTAAATTTAAAACAATTAAAAGTTGGACGGAGTCATTTTCTGTAATTAATGTAGACATGATGAGCAACAAGTTGGACCGTACCTTGGTGAAATCTCCTATCAGCTCCATGGCGCTGTCTTCCCTGTCCAGGATCTTCTCAATCTCCTTCTGACAGAAGGACTTGGACCTCTGGATCTGAGGGAGTAAATACAAAGTTTAAGTTAGCGGATTAAAAGGGGGAACTACTCTATTTTAAGCATTCACGTGCCACTTCTCTGGTCCAAGACAAATATTAAGTAAAAATTAGCAACTCTAAAAAAAAGATTCGCTAAAAACCAGATCGCATCAAGTATATATTCTGGAGTTGTTCCATAGACAAATGGTAAGGATGACTGACATTTTCAGTACTGAAAACGTCACCATAAAATTAAGCTCATGTTATTACATGGCGTTTTCACAATCGCCGAAATGCTTGCTTGCGATTGTCAATAGCGCGTCAGAGGTCCGTTATCACACGTTATTACATGGCGTTTTCACATTAGTTGAAATGCTTGCTTGTGATTGGTCAATAGCCCCCCGACAGCGGTCATTATTACACAATAATGACCGATGTGCGCAGCTGTTCGCAATCAAGCCCACATCAGTGCAGCAAATCAGACACACCTGCCGCGGCTGCACCGACAGCGGAGTGTGTGTGACGATTACAGCGGAGCCAGAACAGAGGCTGCCCGCGATAATAATAATTACTTTATTTGGGCTGACAGAGCCACAGAACTGCGATTTGTCAAATGAATTAGGTATATTATTAGTAAGTTAGCCATGTAATAAGCGGGATAATGTATAGCTTTACTCGGTCATCATCGCAAAATAATTGACCTTCACTGACGTTTAAAACACCTCGCCGAGGCGGCTCTGTATTTTAAACTACGTGTCGGTCAATTCTTTTGCGACAATGACCTCGTAGCTATACATTATCCCTTACATAACGGACCTCTGCGCGCAGCTGTTCGCAATCAAGCCCACTACAACACTGTATCAGTGCTGCTCAGCATATGCACAGCTGCACTCAATCAGTGCAATCAGACCACAGACCTGCCGACTGCCGATAATAATAATCACTTTATTTGGGCTGACAGAGCCACAGAACAACTGCGTTTGCATTTGATCTCGTCTTGTCGATGGTGTACAATGAATTAGGTATATTTGTTATATATATATAAAATATATATATATATATATATAAGTTAGCCATGTAATAAGCGGGATAATGTATAGCTATACTCGATCATTGTCGCAAAATAATTGACCTTCACTGACGTTTAAAACACCTCGGCGCTGCGCCTCGGTATTTTAAACTCCATGTGTCGGTCAATTATTTTGCGACAATGACCTCATAGCTATACATTATCCCAAGGGGATCAATAAAGAAATATCTTATCCATCTTATCTTATCTTATCTTATCTTACTTGGTGGCTCGACAAAGTAAAGTCTCCCATTCATTGTCATGAAGCAACATTACAAGTTCTATTCTTACTCTGGTTTTGGGAGAGTGGCTCCATGTTCACAAATATCGATGTTTCCTAGGCCATGGAAATAACATATTGCAAGTCTTAAAATGTGGCTGGTATAGTACCCCTTTAATGATACAGAAAGACAGGAAGAGACAGCAGATGTAGCGGAACACAAAAACAGGAAACTACAGACCAGAAACTGAGTCACACTAAGCTATAATATGCAGCCGAAAATGCATTAAATTTTACATGAAGCAGCTATGTGCTGAGCTTTTAACAGTCGTTTCAGTTACAGGCCTTCCTGGGTGCTAGTCCTAGTATTTTACAACCACAGCAATCATGGTTTAAAGCAGGGCATAGTACAGTTATAGCAGCAACACTTAAAAAAGAAGTGAACCATCTTGATAATAGTCTGTGCTGCACAGTTTATCGATTTTTCAAACGCATTCGAGCCATTTTAATAAATAAGCCATGTTCCATAAGATTGGAGCCTAAAAAAAACAAAAAAAAAAAGACAAAGAGCGAATGCTAGTTAACCAATCTCCCGTGAGTCTGGGAGCCGGGCACCTGTACTGACCGAGCGTGGCGACATGGTGTCCTGCTCCACTTGTGTTCCCGCCAGGCTGCGTCGTCTCTTCACCCTCATGGGCGTGACCTCGTCCCTGGGGCAGTCGGGACGCTTCATCGCGCCCCGGACCATCGAACAGGGCGTGGAGGGGGAGCGGAACAGCCCCCGCGGCCGACAGTGAATGGGGGAGGGCTGTCGGAAGGAAAGGATCAGTTTAGTCGGATTGCATCGAGGCCTGAAAATGGATTGATGTGCCGAGAGCTTCCTTTGAGTACTTTAATAGGCAGCTCAAACACACGGTCTAAAGCTACAGCAGTCAAAGTATCTGTACGATAACGAAGAGGTTCGCCGTGCCGAGCCTTACCGAGTCGTCTTCCGCGTGGTCGGTCACCAGCGGGGCGGTGAGCAAGCTGGCCATCCCCATGGGCATGTCGGAGTCGTCCTGTAAGAGAGGCGATGGGAGGTTAGTCGGGCAACACGTACATTTTCGCGGCGAGAAGGAAGGACTATAGCGTGTACCGGGTCTCATCCGAAAATGTACTGTTGAATAATGAATAGCGAGAATACTAAGTGGTTTCGGAGCCAGAGTTTCATTTCTGTACACTCGTTTCCCACAGATTTATTTGTGGCTGGTTGCCCACTGTAATATCAAGACGGGAAAAGTTCAAATAGATTTCCTAAACTAAAAGAGAACATATGTAATCTAATCTCTTCTGCTGACCTTTTGCTTGATAACCCCATTACCAGAACAGACTGAAAGTCGTATTAGATCAATATACATTTTTATTGCAGAATTTTTCCATAGGAGACATCATTTTGCAATCGAAAAAAAAGGTAATAAAGCAAAATATGGGGACAGTACAATATTGCGACTCTATGGTATGGTGATAATATTGTATTGTGGGGCCTCTGGTGATTCCCACCCCTACTAGTGACGCGCCGATACATCAGCATTGGTCCAATTGCACTTTACAGCAGACACTTGGGTCAGCTGTATAATTGGAGTTTTTGTGGCCCTTTGTACAGGCAGTTTAATGCATGGGACATTAATTCACCAATGTAGTGGCTTGAACCACTACAGATGAACCGGGAGCCTGCGAGACTCACCTCGGTATTGTCGTCCAACGCGTCCAGGAAGCCGTCGTCATCGTCGTTCGGGGAGCAGGTGAGGGACGAGGGCCTCAGGAACATGGGACTCAGGTCGTCAGAGTCCAGCCGTAGGGAGGGGGGTGGAGAGAGCTAAGGGAAGAGGGGGGGGGGGTTAGAATTTACCCGACAATGGATCTGTGAATTAGCACAGCAGGAAACAATGACTGCTATTGCACTCTTAAAAAAACTAAACTGACAAAACGCCAACGAGTCTACAAATATTTACACAGATGCCGAGGAACATCCTTTGTCTTCCTCTTTTCAATTAATTATTTCAAACGCATTAGCGTTTGTCCACCCTTTCAGAGCACCTTGGCCCTCGTTTGCAGTCTGTTGTGGAACCGGGTTAGTTCTATGCAAAACTATACTATATTATGTCCTGCCACTATAAATCACATGTAGCTTTAGAGGCCAGGGTTAAGGGGTACAATTCCCACACAAAAAAAAAATGTAGGCACTCCGTAGTAATGTATAGCAATTTGGATGGAGTAAAGACAAAATGGTACGAGACTGGCCGGTGGAAAAACAAACAGCCCACACGTACCATGAGGGCCGGTGCAGAGTTGGGGCGCCGGGCGAAGGCCTCCTTGACCTGTCCGTGGTTGAAGGAACGCATGCGGAAACGAGACACGGGCATGGTCGGTTTCTTGAACTCAAAGCCCTCCTGCAGGTGAGAAACAACCAAACTGAGGTTAAAGGTTGGCGTAAAGCACTACCACCATTTACCTGGAGGGCATGCACCGGGTGTAAAAATGGCTGTGTTTACAAAGCGCTGTCTAGTACCGCGCACTACTGTTGACACCTTTTTTTTTTAATATACCCATTTTTACTCAAAAAACCCTTTTTGCACCCCCACTGTCGACACGGAGAGGTTGAGCGCGTCGGAATGTATTTGATCCATTACTACAACAGAGCCACAACAATGCTGACCTCGGGCATGTTCTCTTTGTTGCCATGTCTGGAGATGGCTCCCTGCGAAGGCCGTCTGCCAAATATGCCGTAGCGATGAGGGTCCGGGTCCTTCCCCTTCAGAGCTGGACTGAAGCCCAGGAGCTGGAGCTGAAAAGAGAACACAAGGGCTGCTCAGAGGAGGCTGGTTCACACTGCAGGTTTACAACCAATTCAGCATCCAATTAGTCATTCAAGACATGCCGCCGCCCCCCCCCCCCCCCCCCCCCCATTATCAGGGTGCTAAAGAGAAACTCTGTGACACGGTCCCAAACGGGGCAACATCTGGTAGTATTGTGAACATCGGATATGTCGTTTAATTACACCCGCTGTAAGAAATAATTAACTTGCTATAATGCAGCGATGTCTGTGAACTCACCGGAAGAGAGTTTCTTCTCCGGATGGGCATCTTACTCCTACAAGTCGGAGAGAGGAGGGGAAGATACCAGTCAGCAAAAGATCAATACGTGAGAGTCTCATTTACTTTTGAGTAAATTACTCTATAGACGGCAATGTAATTTCAATAAAGAAAGGTGCCAACTGATAACAAAATCAACAAGCCAGTTAATGATTATATTGGAGCGCAATATGGAATAGCAACTCACTCGTTGACTGGGATGTGGGCCTTTTCGAAACTGCAATAAGAGAACCAAAAAAGAGAAGTCATTAGTGACATGGTTAAAAAGGACAGGGGAAGAAAAAGGGGTTGAAATGCAGCCAAAGATTTCAAGTACATACAAGTAACCACAGCAAACAGTCTTTTCAATAAAGCCTGTTGGCCAAGGAGGCTGGAAGGCAGCCACAGCTCGTCGGTCCCGAGCCGACGTGCCACACAAAGCATAAAACGACAGAGACAAAGGACCCGGGTCTATTGGAAGGGCAATGGGAACTGTTGGCTGAGGGGAAGAGGGGGTGAACAAAAAAACCCAAGAGGTGGTCTGCACTGCAGCAATATCCACCTGTATGCTAAACTGGTGAAGGGCTCAGCATAACGTATGGGGGGCAGGAGGTGGGGGGGGGTACAGAGATCAGCTAATCTGCCATATGCCTGCTGGAACCAACGTTGCCATCCCCTATTCTGCAAGAGCCCTTTGTTTGTCGAGGGGAGTGTGTCTCAATTCAATGGAGACTGGAGAAGGGGGAGGCTTTTGCTTTAGTACAGCAAAGGGGGGCGCCCCCATTATATAGCTCGCGATATAGAATTCCAGTCTGCTCCTCCACCCCCACTGCCCTCCCATTGAAATAACAGGGCATAGAGGAGTGTGCCAGGGGGGTAACTACCCCCGGGCCCCCCCCCCCCCCCCACACACTAAAAACTCCATAGCAACCCAACAGCTGTAAGGAGGTGAATGGGGTCTTCCGAGGACCAAATGCGGCAGCAAAGGAACCTCGGGTCATCAGGCGTTGGCAGATGTCTGGGTTGTAGATTAGGCTCAGTGAGCCTCAGCCTAGATGGGCAGAGGCCACCCAAGATAAGGCTGCCCTAGATATTATACAAACAAGACTAGGGCAAGATAAAGTGACAATGTGAAACACAATCCCAAGTTTCACTTTTGACTACCATTTAGGACCTAGCAAAACCGAAACAAGTCATCATGCAGATAGCTGAGGGAATTAAATTGCTTGGAGCTACTATCCAAGGGTGAAACACAAAATAATATAAACTAATCAAACAGCCGATGGAATTATGCCATTCTGCAAAAGATCAGCATGACTATATGATATCCAAAAAACAAGCACAAATTCACAATAGCTGCGACTGCCATTTGTTGTGGACCGACCAACGGACATATAGGGATGCTGGTCTCGGCTAATGAAGAAAGTTAAGCTTATGCAGCTCAACGGCTAATCTGCTTAATAAAAATGAAGGAAGCACTCAGCTTAAAGCCCAACGGCAGAACCACCACAGTAATAATCCCATAATAACCCAGTTGATGAGAATAGAGTTTGGCTTGACTGGACCCAAGCGGAGGGGGGGGGGGGCAGTAAGGAAGCAGATTGAGACAAGGAGACAAGGAAGACAAGACAGGGGAACTTACGTCTCATCCATGTCCATGGGATCCATATAACCGGGGGAATCCATGCCAAGGCCTGAATGAAGAGATCATCATTAACACACAGATCAATATTACTCGTAGCTGATGGGTTGACAGTAGCAGAAACACACATGGCACCACACAACCATTACATACAGAAAGTGGAGAAACTAAGAAATCAAATCTTGGGATGGCAAACCTCCCAAGTAGAGCAAAACATACAATTTCTTGTGACATCAATTCGCAGACAATAGACCATTCATTCTCCATTTGTGACTGCTATGCTTACCAGCGTCAGATGAAGCGTCTGATGCAAAGGAGGGAATCTTTAGCAGGGCGGGCATGCGTCTTTTCCTTGTGGGTGTTATATCACATTGCCTATAATAAAATAAAAGACACAAAAACATGAGCAAACATAATAATAATTGCATCCCATCATCAAGTTGCACAAGAAGAACTGGTCAGAGTTTGGTTGATGTCAGTCCAATTGAGAATCAGCAGACGAGCTAAACAGATACATGTAGCATAGCATAGCTAGCAGAGATAAAAAATACAAAACAAGACGAATCCTTACCCTCCGAGAACAGCCAGGTTGTCCATGTTCAGGGCCAGGTTGGTGACGGGAGACAGCAGGACGGGGCGCTCGGGGGAGAACAGGGTCTTGCAGTGAGAGTTCTTTGTGTCCAGGCCGGGCAGCGAGAACGAGGAGGGGGTGATCGCATCGGGCCTACCGAAAAACCCTCTGCCGACAGGACTGGTGTGGATAAAAGCGTGTTCCATTTCCATGTTTACAACCAAAAAATGTAGTCGTTTAAATCCTGCAGATTGTTATTGTTGCGTAGCGACGGGATGCACTTCTTTGAAGTCGGCGCGGGATGTGCAAATTCAGTTCGTGGTTCCAAACTTCAAGCGTAAACACACAGGATGCTATGCTAACCAGTGAACTGCTAAGCTAGAAAAATAAATACAATCCGATTATACTGAATTTCTGCGTGCACTACAAATCTATATTCAGTCTTGCCCAAGTTCTTCATGTATTCTGTCAGAGAGCTGTGAAACAACAGCGTAGTGTCTCTCTGACAGCTCCTCGGTTCTGGGAGGAGAGTCAGGCAGCGGGTTGTATTTATGTTCAAAGCAGGAGCCCGGGAGCGGCAATCTGTGGGCCAATGGGCGCCGTTGTTACATCTAGCATTATCTAGCCGTCCAATCAGAGTGCCCTGTCTTTCTTCTCTCTAGTTCTCGCACCGGATATGACGCACCGGATAAGGAAGGACAATGCGATGATACGATTTTCAACTTTTCTCCCCAGTCTTTGTTCTCTGTTTTTTTTTTAATAACAATAATATCCAGGTTAGGTTAGGTTTACTTTATTTGATCAAGGGGGGACAGCGTACATTAATAAAACATTTTACAGATGTAAATGCACCAATTTTTTTTGCCAAAAAAGGCTCATTTCCATTGGCAGTCCCCCTGCCAGAAGGTACAGGCAAAAATCCTGTGTGAAAAAGGGTTAGCATTAAAAACTGAATAAAATCAAGATAAATAACATTAGAATAAAAACACAACAAAAGCACATAGACATACGATAGGGATACAGGTCACAATACAGTCATGGACACAAGGACAGAGCACATCATGACATATTGAAAGACCCAGATAGACAAACACACCATATCCACACACAGGAGACACTCTATAATTGATTAACTCATCCATGGGAAAGTTTGATATATATCCAGTTCATTTTACAGATGCAGATATATGCACATACAACTTACTTAGCGATACTGTTTCAAATTGCAAAATGTCTTGTACTCTCTCCCATAAAGAAATCATCCCAGGTATATCCAATGATAGCTACACGAAATAAATTCACAGCAATGTTTTTACCACCAGTATCAAACAAGACAAAAACACATACGAATTGTGTAGATAAAAACCATAGTCCTATATTCTCTCACATCCTGCATCTTTGCCAACCCCCACAAAACACAACTGGAATGTCCTTTGTGTGCCATCATGGCAACCAAACTCAATTAGCTCTCCCAAAGAATGGCAGAAGCACAAAAGTTCAGTATTTACCACTGTCGTGGGGTGAAGCAAGGGAAGAACATACTGCTTATCTTTCTATCTATATGTATATATACAGTATATCATCTCTTTCTTAATTTAGCCTGTCCCTTCCTTCTTTTTCTCTCTCCCTCAGTCACAAATAGCGTATAGGGGTCAAGAAGCTCAATCTTACAATGAATGTTCTGAACATTTTGCTGTCTTCTTAAAAAATACAGCCACTCCTAATTATGTTGTTATAATTGGTGGTATGAAGGTGAAAGGGAAATCACCACAGGTATCAAACAGAGGTCCACCTGTCCACTTTATTTTTATTAAGCTTCAAGCTGCTGGTGCCTCTGTGAGTCTGTGGGAAACCTTGGTTGTGCGTGCATGGGCTTGAAAAGTGATGCAGAGCTTGCTCCATTTTTACTGGGCAGGAAAACTCACTCTTGCAAATTTTTCCGATGTTGCCTATTGCAGCTTTAACTGAAGTTGAGATGTTTAAATTATTGAGATAATACGATCGGTGCTGAGAATAGAAATTTAGTTTGACCCAGTAAGGCCTCAAGCATGATGGAACTAGCCATGGCTGGCGACTAACTGTTGTAGCTCCATTGTAGCCTGCAGACTCCATCTTGCCATGTTTGGCAAAATGGCAGTCCTTGTTATTTGGCTTGTAAGGGCCGTTTATAAGCTGTGTGGAACGACAGTCATGTTTGTAAAGTCATGTAACATTTAGGGCTGCCCTCAACTAATGTACTGTCTCAGTCGACTATAGTAGTCATAGTCACTTATCTAAGGTTAGTTGATGTAATCGACTAAACACATCATTGTGTTTCCTACATGTAATCACACGGAAGGACCTCTCACAGCAGATGTGTTTATTATACATTTCAAGAAATAATGTATACAAAACATGGTAGAACAACCTAACAAATGATTAATCAACTAATCTAATCTATAGGAACAGTTTAGGTCTCGGTCACAATGATACTTCTCCATGGAATGACCAACAGAACAATACCGGCCCACAACTCGTTCAGCCAGACCGGTAGCCATTGTGTAATCACGCGAGATTCGTCTGGCTGATGCTGTTCATCTTCCAAAACCAGGGAGTTCCTATACCTGAAATACTGAGGTATAGGGAGCCATGCCTGGGGGTTTGCGAGCGTGGGATTCTCACAGGGTTTCCTCAGGCCATTGTTTGTGTAGTGAATTAGGCAGGGGAGCTGTGCCCGGGGGTTTGCGATGCGTGTGATTCTCAGGTTTCCCTCTGGCCATTGTTTGTCTGATCAATTCGAGGTGCAGAGTAAGGTTTTCTGTGTCCGTAATGTCGATATGCATGACTAGTTGTGGTTACACCTATCGTGTCTTTTACCAGTACACAGGGTATGGTGTGCTTATCCCTTGTACCAAATACAAAGGTGGGTATACATTCATAAAAACCTTGATTAGATGTTAAAGAAAAAGGGGGTGGAGGTTCAACGGTGAATTCCAGCGTCCTGGAATCATCCTACCCTCTCTCAGCCCTGTCTCTTGGTACCTTTCTACCATGAAAGACATGCATACTCCTGCCATTGGAACTGGAGTTGGTTCCATCCTATGAGGCGCCAGACTGTGGCTGCCCACTGCTCCTATAAATAGTGAGGATGGGTTAAAGGAACACGCCAACATTATGGGAAATGCTCCCACTGTATTGTTATTTTTATAATCTGTGTATCACATCGTGCACAGTTGTACAGCCCTGGCCTATTTTAATTAACATTTTATAATTATATTCTATTATATTGGGCTCCTATTTTTATTTAGTTTATATTCCATTTTATTTTATTCCACCTTTCTATTTTTTTTATTCTACCGTAATTGTCTGTCTGTCAATGTCACACCAAAAACGACCAAATTTGATTCCTTGTATGTGGATGGATGGATGGATGGATGGATGGATGGATGGATGGATGGATGGATGGATGGATGGATGGATGGATGGATGGATGGATGGATGGATGGATGGATGACAGGTGACATGAGCACTACAATAATTAAGACATAGTACAATAATTAAAACACAGTAGGAATCAGTATAGGTTACAATACACTAAAATACATTAAAATAAATACATTAAAATACGTTTACAATACATCACAACCCCTCAGTTAAAATGGTTGCACACTTGACCATCTCTCAACCATGATTTTAAGTTCGATTTAAATTAAATTTATCTTTGATACTCCCTGAGCCGTGTTGGCAGACTGTTTCAGGTGTGATAGATAGATATGTTTTTATTTTACAACATATATATACGGCAGCAACATTTCCAGCGCTGTCAACTTCAACACACCATGTTCAACTAATGTGCTAGAAAGGCAGAATTCTGAAGCCTTCACGTCATGTTAATAATTCCTAGAATGTCGAAATAGAGTACTTCAGCCAGACATCCAACAATAGGCAAACCTTTAATTTTTTTTAATATATATATATATATTTAATATTTTAAGAGTAATGGCCAAATGGATTGTCTTTATCGACAGGGGGAAGTGATGCTTGGATGGTGAAAGGCCGCTGTGATATGATCACTGGCCAGTAAAAACAGCTGCATCACAAAATGCTGATGAGGCTTAATGAACTTCCCTGTTGACGGCTATCCCCACCCCACATCTGAAAAGGAGCGAGACAAAAGGGGACCAAAACAGACTCGCCCCGAATACCCTTCCCGACACCCCCCCCCCCCCCCCCCTGTCCCACCAAACTGGCATGCCCCCACTGTAGGTTGCAACAGCCCCTATCGCTCTCACACACAGACACAAATGAGCTAAAACACACACATACAGACACACACAAAGGGGACGGAGCATCGTGAGTTCTCTGAGACCATTGACATTCATCTCACCTACTAGACGTTGAAAAGCCAGGTCAGTGAGTGACCTGTACCAAGACATCAGAGACATAATATACATCCCACAAATTGCAAATACCCAAAGAGACATTGAAAAGAAGGGTATAGCACACCTCCTCAGATAGGACATACTGCATGTATCAAAATTGCCTACTGCTGGGGCCGGTATATGACCATGTATGTTCAATACCGATACCAACGGTATTCATGGTACAGGCAGTGGTGGAAGAATTCCTTTACTTGAGTAAAAGTAGAAACACCCAGATAAATGAGTACTCTGGTAAAAGTAAAAGACCTCCATTAAAATTCTACTTAAGTAAAAGTAGAGAAGTACTTTATTTGCTATTGAATGTACTTAAATATCTAAAGTAAACGTATGCATTCTACATGACGTTTGTGTATTCCAGTGCTTGGGAGCATACAATCCTCGATCCATTGACCTCTATAGGTTAGGTTAAATTGGTATGTGGTCCAGTTATGCTGCTTTAATTAGGTCATCTTGAAGTTGACAGGCTTCAAATGTGAAAGTATATCATCTTCATATATTTCTGCCATGTTTTCTATACAAAATCTTTTTCTTCAAAGTAACTATAGTAACTGATGGCTTCAGATTAAAAAAAACATTTCCTTTGAAATGTAGTGGAGTAAAAGTACACAGTTCCCTTAAATGAGTAGTAAAGTACAATTAGCTCAACATTTTACAGTACTTGAGTAAAAAATACTTTTCCACCAAGGTATAGCTAAAAGGCAACGTGAAACCAAAGAGCTTTGCGTGGATTATTTATAAATCTTTTGTAATTCTATTTTTATTTTGACATTTTGCAGACGAACAGAAACAAAACTCATGAAAAAAAAAGAAGAATGAACAAACAAAATAAATGAAAATAACATAGCATTTCATTATTCTTTTATCTGCGTATTTTTTACACAGTCACACAAATTCTGGCCTCACCAATTCCTGCCATCTCCTCCACCTTTCCCTTCTGTTGTCACCTCTCCTCAAACCTTTCCATCAGTAGATCTCATGGATCACCTCTCCTCAAACCTTTCCACCATCACGTAGATCTCATGGATCACCTCTCCTCAAACTTTTCCATCACGTAGATCTCATGGATCACCTCTCCTCAAACCTTTCCATCGCGTAGATCTCATGGATCACCTCTCCTCAAACCTTTCCATCACGTAGATCTCATGGATCACCTCTCCTCAAACCTTTCCATCACGTAGATCTCATGGATCACCTAAGTAAGTAAGTAAGTAAGTAAGTAAGTAAGTAAGTAAGTAAGTAAGTAAGTAAGTAAGTAAGTAAGTAAGTAAGTAAGTAAGTAAGTAAGTAAGTAAGTAAGTAAGTAAGTAAGTAAGTAAGTAAGTAAGTAAGTAAGTAAGTAGTAAGTAAGTAAGTAAGTAAGTAAGTAAGTAAGTAAGTAAGTAAGTAAGTAAGTAAGTAAGTAAGTAAGTAAGTAAGTAAGTAAGTAAGTAAGTAAGTAAGTAAGTAAGTAAGTAAGTAAGTAAGTAAGTAAAACTTTATTTATATAGCGCCCTTCTCAGGCAGCATTTACAGCATTTTTATAAAACATCAGTAAGAATACAATAAGAAGAAACATGTGAAGAGAAGAATAAAACATACAAATTTGCACACACAAAAAAAATACATAAACAGAAATAAACGGCTAAAGGTGTTTAAAAAGCCTCCCTGTAGAAGTAAGTTTTTAGCTGCCTTTTAAAAACGAGCTCTGGGAGAGGTTTTCAGGTTTAGGGGGAGGGCGTTCCAGAGCCTTGGGGCAGTCACCGTAAAAGCTCGGCCCCCTTTTGTTTTGAGTCTGGTCCTGGGCACCACCAGGAGCTCCTGATCGGATGACCGCAGTGACCGGCTGGATATCTCATGGATAGATCTCATGGATCACCTCTCCTCAAACCTTTCCATCACGTAGATCTCATGCATCACCTCTCCTCAAACCTTTCCATCACGTAGATCTCATGGATCACCTCTCCTCAAACCTTTCCCTCTGTGGATCATGGATCATCACATCCATCCATTCTCCCTCCGTGGACACAACCTGGCTCATCCACCACCTCGTGAGAGCCTTCTTGGTTGTCACCCATAATATGTTAAAAAATATATATATACTTGTCATCATTATCCTTTATATCAAAATATATTTCCCCCAAATACATCACTTTGAATTTTTTTATTATTATTTATTTTTTAGCGTTTATTGCTTTTTGCTATACTGGGCAGTCCAGTAGAGAGAGAGAGAGAGAGGAGGAACGGGAGACAGAGTGGGGTGAGACATTCGGCGAATAACGACAGGTCCGGGAATCGAACCCGGGTCGGCCGTGCCGCGCGTTATGTGGTTCGCCACTGGGGCGCCCCTCACTTTGAATTTTTAAAGGTATTTCTACTTCTAGTGTTTTGTACTTGTGTACTTGTGTCCATAGAGGGAGAACGGACGGGCAATCCCAGAAGATACGATAGTGATTGGTGTCTCTATTCCCGCATTTTCAATACCCTGACCCTACCTATTGCCTACAGACTAGGGGTGTAACGGTACACAAAAACCACGGTACGGTACGTACCTCGGTTTGGAAGTCAAGGTTCGGTACGGTTTTCGGTACAGTGGGGGAAAGTTTGGCTTTCCATGTTCCACTCAGGGGTGATGTAGTGTGCAGTAACTAATTGTACTTGTAGGGCTGTCAACGAATATTCTATAGTGAAATTAATAATCGACTTGTAAAAAAATAAATAATAATAATAATAATAATAATTTATTAGATTGTGAAAAAAACAACCCCCCGGTGGGCGGTCGTTAGTGGTTAACATACCATTGTATTCGTTCGGTACACTACACAGCCGTTCGGTACGGTATACGGTACACACTGAAACTTGTTCGGTTCGGTACGGATACGGATACGTGTACCTTTACACCCATACTACAGACACATGTAGTTAAAGCAATAGCTCAACCTGTAAGGAAGGAAATATGTATCAGGATGGGCTACTATCTAAATACTATAAATGAAGTTCAAACGAAGGAGGCACATTACTGTAGCAGCAGAGACAACCAACGGGATTCCCGCATGGTCTTTATCATACAACCTTTAATTCAAATGTTTATCAATTATTCTCCTTACGGATGGTAGAATCTATAATGCAGCGTCAAAAAGAGCCCCAATTGGTATTGCACGTTGTTTACAGTTTTTTTTGTATTGGTCTGATGTGCAGGTTGGAGTTGAGTGGGGTTAGGGGAGGGGTTGTTATTGCTGGCCTAGAGGAGAGATTCACACTAGAAGAAGTTATATTCATATTGTAACTGAGGGGTACAATTCCCTGACTGTATTGTTAGATATGATACTTACTACCACTACCTCTTGTACTTTAGACTCTGGCCACCCAGTACTAGGTATAAATAATTATGATAAACACTCCCACCTGATGAAACGGATCCAACACAAATGTACCAAGTCGAAAGTCTGCGTTTATTAATAATACATAGCAAAAGGTATGTACAACGATCACTTAATTACATTTATGATTTGAAATAGTATGCACTTTTATGGCAAATGAGTATTCGTAGGTAGATCAATATCGAATGTCCAATCTCTGATTGCGCAGGAAGCAAATATACAACCTGGAATATTTAGGGAACAATAGCAATGATACTTGAATGATTATATAGCTGGATACACTAGGGGAAGGTTCCGACTGCTTGTAGGACAGCTGGAGGGGGGGGGTAGAGTCTGGCTGTATCCCGTCTGGCCGAGGGTATCCTGGGAGAGCCCACAGTCGTGCGACCCGGTGCCCAGCGATCCTCGATCCACAGATGAAAGCAGTTGGACTCTCTGTGGCCGGCGTCCTCCGGTCCACGATGGAGAGACGTGAGGCGACCTCGTCGTGTAGAGCGTCTTCTCACCTGTCGTCCTCTCCGGGGGGGGTATTTCCAACACACCGCAGTGTTGGCCTTTATCCATAGAATAATCAAAGTACTCAAAGCATAATCCAAGCCGGGGAAGGCTAGCCGTCGTCGGTAGAATAATCCAATATACAGGTCCACTCGCTCTTTGGCCTGGAGCTCCTCGGGTGCAGCTTCACGTGGGGTCAACCACCCTGGATAAGCGTCCAGCTGATGCCCGAAACGATGGGGGTGCTGATTACTATAGAACTCTTACCGCACGAGGCACTACATATGAATAGACTATTATTAGCTTAATAGAATACGTCCAACTCGACGATATAGTGCCAAATATGACTATTCAAATATTAATATACACGATGTCTCAATGCCGATACTGGGCCGAATTGGCCTTACTGCCCACACGTGGTTCGCGGGGAGGCTTTTGCGTCTGTCACTCTGTTGGAGGGTAATGAACTGGACTAAAAGAAAGCTCTACTTTAATAGCGCAGTATATATACGCACTATGAACAAATAGTACCATTAGTGGTGCGGTAGACATATTCCTACGCGGAACTAGGACTTGTCCATACATGTTGAGCGGTACGATTGAACCTGGTCTGAGGGGTATGGCGACCTGGCACCAAGGTCTCGTCCAATGGTAGAATGGAGACTATTATGGGATGTTCAGTAGACTAGAAGGGATATTCAATGCATATTGTACAAGGAATATACAAGGGATATCAGGGGATATACAAATACAATTAAATATATATATATAAATAAATATATATATTCGGTTTAATCTGATCCTTCAGAACACATATGATCATATCATTATACCGGTAGCCATCAGGCTCTACAACAAGGAGCTTGGGCGGCCGGATCTGCTGCCAGAACTATCACTGTCACAACTCAGGACTTGAGAACTAGAGACTCACGTCACCGTACTGACTATCTTGTATTTTGCACTAGAGACTAATATCACTGGAATCTCTCATTACTGGACTATCTTGTGTTGTGTTTTTTTTTTAATATTATATTGTATTTGTATCTATACTGTGTAGCTATATAGTGTATATAGGACTGTGAAGCTATGCATCCCCCACCCTGTATCCCCCCCCCCCCCCCCCCCCATGCTGCTTTGAAACCCAGAATTTCCCCAAGGGGATCAATAAAGGATCATCTTATCTTATCTATACAGTAACAACAGTGTGAATTCCTCCAGCCCTCCAGGCCAGCAATAGAACCCCTTCCCCTAACTCCACTCAACCCCAACCCACACATCAGACCAATACAAAAACTTGAAACAAAGTGCAGTACCAAGCAGATTTATTTTTCCTAGAGGTCGCTGTTTGACGGCATTACAGATTCTGCCTTTAACTATCTATTAACTGAGGAGGGCAGATGCTCAGCAGGGAAGAAGGTGGCTTTAGGCTGAATGTTTGATCAAATCCCATGTAACACGTTGCAATACATACCACAGTGTTGTGTTCACAGACACAGTTGATTATAACAGCCATTTTACTTTTTTCATCTTTCCTCATTGCTATAGCAACTTACATCAGCGGCTCCTGTACGATGAATGAATGCAAAGTGACCAGAAGCTCGGGAGACTGCCCAGGAGATGAATTACTCAGTTTAACCACACAACTGTGAGAAAGAATATTGTAATTCTTGACGTTTGAATAATTGGCAACACTTTACTTTGAGAAAAGAGAAGCAGGCTATTCTCTGTCTTCACTCCACAATGAACACACTTATTTTACCACCACAGTGAGAACAGCTGAAACCAGCCCAATTTTCTGTCAACGACTAAAAACACACTTCTTCAAACAATATCTGAAATAAAAAAGAAACATTTAAAAAATACTAACCTTTGTACTGTGTTGTACTATTATGCACTCTGTTACTAAGGAATCTACCGTGCCTATATTACCTACTATGCTAATATGCACTCAAGTCTGTAGCACTCAAGTTCAACACTGTTTGACGAACAAACAATGTTACTTACCCTTAGAGTTGTACCCTTCCCTTCCAACTAAGTTGTTGTACAGAACTTATAAGTCGCTTTGGATAAAAGTGTCAGTTAAATGACTAAATGTAAATGTAGGAGCATAAATAATGATAACTTAGGAACTAATGAGGAACTACTGTAAACAACTGTGAGGTTTTGCCCGCTGCTCACCACCTTTTCTGTTTCTTTAAGCCTATACTGTTTATTTTCCCTTCTCACTCACTCTCTCTAGCCCCCACCCTCTCGTTCTTTACTCTCGTTTACTCTCAGTGGCCACACCTGGACTATTATCAATTACCTCTCGCACCTGTGGTGGCAGGCTAATTAGTTCCCATGTGGGCTTTAAATACCAGGGCTCTTCCCCTCGTTTCGGCGTGGGGTCGTGTTGTATACTTGCCGAGTCATATTCTCTAAACATCTAGACTCTTTCGGGAGATCCTCTGGCTGCCTATGCTGTTCCATTCTCCGGCGTCGAGATGTTTGCTCCAGCCTTCGCCAGCTGTCGCCGTTGCCTGTGGGGGAGACTGGTCTGCGCTCCCTGTACTTCCACGGGAGGCACCCCAGCGTTCCACTGCAGACCCCCGCGCAGCTGTTCGTCCTGACGCACATCCAGACCAACGCAGACGCTCTCCAGACCTCAGCGCGCAGACGCGCATCTACCAGACCTTCGAGCTTGGCACGCTCTCCAGACCAGCGCAGACGCGCATCTTCCAGACCCTCGAGCTTGGCACGCTCTCCAGACCAGCGCGCAACGCGCATCTTCCAGACCCTCGAGCTTGGCACGCTCTCCAGACCTCAGCGCGCAGACGCGCATCTACCAGACCTTCGAGCTTGGCACGCTCTCCAGACCTCAGCGCGCAGACGCGCATCTACCAGACCTTCGAGCTTGGCACGCTCTCCAGACCAGCGCAGACGCGCATCTTCCAGACCCTCGAGCTTGGCACGCTCTCCCGACCAGCGCGCAGACGCGCATCTCCTAGACCTTCGAGCTTGGCACGCTCTCCCGACCAGCGCGCAGACGCGCATCTCCTAGACCTTCGAGCTTGGCACGCTCTCCAGACCAGCGCGCAGGAGCGCATCTTCCAGACCTTCGTGCTTGGCACACTCCTCCACGTAGACGCACCCCGATGCGTCTCTCGGTTCCGGTGCGCACTCAAGCAGTGGCGCACCACTCTGTTTCCTCGGCTCGGACAGCCAGCTACCCGGTGGCGACACCCTCGCCGCCGCTGCTGTTCCTGCACCATTACGCATACGCCTGGGTGAGTTTTGATTGTTAGGTCACTCATCCAGCGTGTTGCCTCCTGGGTGAGTTTTGATTGTTAAGTCACTCACCCAGTGTTGTGCCTCCTGGGTGAGTTTGATTGTTAAGTCACTCACCCAGCGTAATGCCTCTGTTTGTTCTCTCGTGGATATTATCACTCCAAGTTGTGGCGCACCACTCTGTCCTCGGCTCGGACAGTCGGCTACCCGGTGGCGACACCCTCGCCACCGCCGCCTGTTCCAGCACCACTCTGTCCTCGGCTCGGACAGTCGGCTACCCGGTGGCGGCACCCTCGCCGCCGCTGCTGTTCCTGCACCATTACGCATACGTTCTGGGTGAGTTTTGACTGTCTAGATCATCTCCGTTTTCGTGTGTTTCTAACACTGAAGAATTACCACCTTTTTAATCTGACAGTCACTCACCCAGCGTTGTGCCTCTGTTTGTTTCACTTGGATATTATTTTGGACGTTACATCTCCCACTGTGTGTTTGTTCACACCAAAGATAGTATTCTCTTTGTATTTGTTTTGGTACTTTGCTCTTTGTGTATTTTTTTCTTTTTTCTTTTTTCCCTGTCCCCAGCCCGCCTCCGCGGGCCTCAGTCCCCTCTGTCCCAAGTTCTCCCCTTCTAGTTCCACCTAGTTCCTTGTCCCTAGTTCTCCTAGTCCCCAGTTCTCCTGTTCCCTAGCTCTCCTTGTCCCGACATCTCCTAGTCTCTAGTTCCTCTGTTCCTTTAACCTTCCCCTAGCGTTCCTTTAATGTTTCCCCTAGCGTTCATTAACCTTCCCTTAGTGTTCCCTTTTCCTGCCCGCCTCTTAAAGGCACCTAGTTTTTCCCCTCTTGTTATATTCCTGTATTTGTGTTCTCCCTTAAAGGGACAGTGCCCCTTTTTCCCTGTTCTCAATAAATATCTGTTTCTTGGCAAACCATCATACCTGTCTTGTGTTGTGCGATTGGGGTCGGTTACAAACCATAACAACAACACATGTGAACAAATATTATTAACTGGCTAACTAACTAAAATTAGAGGTCAGCTAATGGGGATTTGAGATATAAAGTGGTAGTTTATTCCTGGATCACTGGGAAGTCATTCTGGGTGAACTGGGCGGACTGGATGAAACACTGAGACATCAGGTTAGAGACTTGAATAACTGAATCATTTCTCAAATCATGAGAAACATGGATATTGGTTCTTACATCTTCTTGTAGCCATACAAACAAAAGGGGAACTTCACCTAAAAAAACAATGCTGATTTATTTTGCACATAATGTCACACACATCCAAAACCTCTAAACAGTTTTGCACACATTCGTTTGAGGTTTGACCGTTACCGAGAGTAAATTAGTTTGAATATGGCCACCAGTAATGTCAGAGGGGACATTGAATCTTCTGGCCGCCTCAGACCACCCACCCACCCCCTCCTAATGTACAGTCCCCTCCCCATCATATGTATATACTCTGTCAGGATCTAGGGGTAACAGTACTGTATATTTGAATACCGCCTATGTCACAAATGTATCAGTACTAAATACCTATATGTCCCTATGCCATAAATGTCATGTATGTTATGTATGTCATAAATGTCTATATGAATTGAAAATGGGGGACCCTGATGGAAACAAGACAAACGTCTTTCTCTCGAAACAGTTTTGCACACATTCGTTTGAGGTTTGACCGTTACCGAGAGTAAATTAGTTTGAATATGGCCACCAGTAATGTCAGAGGGGACATTGAATCTTCTGGCCGCCTCAGACCCACTCCTATCCGAGCTCCTGGGGGTCATCAAAGAGCAGCAGGCTATTCTCCGGGCCTCGCTCCACAATAGTGGAACGGACCTCCCACCGCAGGACAGCTGAAACCCGGACAATTTTCTGCAGTTGCCTAAAAACACACCTCTTCAAACAATATCAGAAATAAAGAATGTATTTTACTATTATGTAGCTTACTACTATGCTACTATACTTATACTATCATGCAGCTAATTATGTCTATACTACTACTAGAGTAACACTCAAGTTCGACACTATTTGACGAACAATGCCACTGAGGTGTACCCCCCCTGCCGACATGTTCACAATTTGTAAGTCGCTTTGGCTAAAAGTGTCAGCTAATTGACTTAATGTAAATGTGTAATGTGTTAATTACAGCTCAATGATAAGGTAGCAGCCCCTATAAGACAAGGGGCTAGATCCACAAAGAATGGATTGCACGGTGCTAATTGCACCCTTACTTACAATTCATTATGAATTGAAAATGGGGGACCCTGATGTAAACAAGACGAAAGTCTTTCTCTGGTCTGCATCCCCTTAACAATTGTGTGTATTTGTCTGTACTGTATTGTACCCATTCTGCAATCTGTTAATAACATTTTCATCCAATCAATCACCGCGCAGGCGCAGGTCCCCCATTTTCAATTCATAATGAATTGTAAGTAAGGGTGCAATTAGCATCATGCAATCCATTCTTTGTGGATCTAGCCTAAGGTATTGCTATTTTCTCATCTAAATATTTTCATGGTAAATGGTCAATAATTGGCTGCATTTATATAGTGCTTTTATCCAAAGCGCTTTACAATTTGTTCCTCACATTTGACCCATTCATTCACACACAGACAGCGGAGACAACCAATGCAAGGTGCCAACCTTCTCATCTGGAGCAGTTAGGGGTTAGGTTAGGGGTTAAGTGTCTTGCTCAAGGACACTTCGACATGCTGCCCGGGAGGAGGGGGAATAGAACCGGGAACCTCCAGATAAACAGACGACTGCTCTACCTACCGAGCCACTGTCGCACCTGTAATTAACACAACACAAGGATTCAATGTCCCGGGTGACATCACTGGTGGCCACATTCAAACGCATTTACTCTCAATAACTGTCAAACTAAATGAATGTGTGCAAACTGTTTTTGAGTTTTTGGACGTGTGTGAGATGCAGTATGATTTGTCAGCATTTTGGTGAAGTGCCCCTTTAACCCCTTGTATGTTTTTATTTGTGGAGGGGGGGGGGGGGGGGGGTTCTCAGATTTCTATCTAGAACTCTACAACTTTTAACGGCCATAACCAATTTAGAATGTTCAGTTCTCAAAATGTGAGGTCCTTACATCATTTACTCTCAATAACTGTCAAACCAAATTAACTAAATGAAAACTGTTTAGAGTTTATGGTCGTGTGTGAGATTATGTGCAAAATTAATCGGCATATAAATCAGCAAATAAATCAGCATATTTCACTATGAACCATGTGAACGTTGTTATTTCATGATCACGCTTACAGGCTCCTGCTTCTATAATAATGGCAGCATCTCTAGAGACATCTTACGGTAGTACTAAAGGTGGGAGAACCACAGAAGCATATACATGCATTTTTCAGTATGGGTGGCCTCAGTGGGAATCAAACCACCTAACCCTGGCTGTGCCGGTGCCTTGCTCAGAGGACCACTTTTCACCTCATCTCATTTCATTTTTCATTTATTTGTTTTTTGGAAGGGACTGTATTAATGGACAATACATATAATGCGCTGTAAATACACAGGATTTAGCAAGAGATGCACATTTTCATCCTCAGTCCCCAAACATAAAACAAATAAAATACAAAAACAGAGCAATACAAAAACATGTTAAAACAAAAGAGCAATAATTTACAAAAACATGGCTACAAAGCTAAAAGGACCAAGACCATAAAGGTCCTATATATGGTCACATGTTTGGTGTTCTAGAAACCTTTTTTTTTTTACTTTGAGTTTAAAAGTAGTAAAGGTTAGACGTTCTCGAATGGTGGTATAGGTAAACTGTTCCACAACATCCTTCCCTGCACTGACAAGACATGCCGACCGAAAGCTGTGCGTCAACGCTCGCAATCCTCTCTAGAGGTCGACCTAGTTAGTCCTATGACCCAGACTTCTCTTTAATGAATTCTCCCAAGGGGGGAGGAGGGGGGAGTCCTCGTGGTACAGGGCAGGAGAAAACCGACGGGACACTTAATTATTATTTGCATTTGCCTTATCTGTAAATGCAGCTTGTGCTATTAACATTGACACTACTGTCAAAAAGGGCTCATTAGCACAGGCGTTATTCAACGCCAACGACTGTTTTTTGTGCCGACCGACTGGAGAGGAGAGAGGAGGCAGTCTACAAACCCACCCCAGCAAACGTGTGACTCGGCACTTAGCATCACAAATCGTATCTAAAGAGAGTTCTTCAGAACCTCATCCCCCAGTGGCGGGTATAACGATCTGTTCTGCAACCTAATGTCCTGGAACACTCTGAAAATGTATGCGGCTATTCAGTTTGGATTAGGGGCTCAGCTAAACGTCTCACAGTCCCTCTGGAACTCAATGCGATTCTGCCGTGCTCCAGCGCTTGCTAAATAGGAACATTAACAACTCATTTGCTGTTTGAAGTCAATACCTCGATATAGGGTAAACTTCTAATTAAGAATAGAGGATTATCTTTGTTTAAATATTTTTTTTAAATGTAAGGTTGATTCCTGATGACAAATGACACTTATTTCTTAGCTTTTACCCGGATGACAGTCAGATCTACCTGCTGTTGAAGAGAAATAATCCTAACTCTTTAAAACCTTTGTTATTGAAGATGTGAAAGCATGGTTGGCCTTAAACCTTTTACATTTGAATGACAGTAAAGCCGAAGTTATGGTGTTTGGACCATGTGTCTCTTCCTGGTGATTTGGGCCCCCTTGGACTTTTTGTGAAGTCGACTGTCACCAATCTAGGGGTGATGATTGACTGTGATGGACAAAAATGCTAAATGTTATTATTATAATTTTTTGTTTATCTCGTAGTGTTTTTGAAAATGTTATACATGCTTTTATGACCTCTCGTCTTGATTATTGTAATGCCTTGTATGTTGGCATCAGTCAGGCCTCCCTCTCTCACTTGCAGTTAGTCCAGACTGCTGCTACTCATCTGCTAACTGGTACACGTAAGCGAGAGCACATTTCCCTTGTACTGGCTTCCCTCCACTGGCTTCCCGTGCGTTTTAGGATCGATTTTAAGATTTTGCTCTTTCCTTTTAAGTGTTTGAATGGCTTGGCACTGGTCTACCTCTCAGACCTGCTGGAACCTTACGTTCCTTCAAGGTCCCTCAGGTCCTCTGATTAGCTCCTCTTGGCTGTTCCTAAAGTCCAGGCTGAAGCTTAGGGGGGACCGTGCTTTCTCAGTGGCAGCCCCAAAGCTCTGGAACGAGCTGCCTCTGCATGATAGGCAGGCCCCCACTCTGCAGGTGTTTACTCCTCAAAACACACTTTTGGTTTCGACACAGCTTGAGAGACCTGCCTTTTTATGTGACATATTGTATATGATTTATTGTGTGCTTTTCATCTCTGTGTAAATATTTGTTGTGTAACTTGTACAGTACACTTTGGTCAACTTTTAAATGTGCTTTATAAAAAAAAAAGTGGATTGGATTGGACATAGCTTTCAACGTGTGTCATCATTTGTGTAGTGTAGTGTTGTCAAGCTATAATTTGTAGCTCCGAGTTTGAGGCTTTCAGCCCTGAAAGGCATGCATTCTGGGACCTTCACAATCTAACGTTGTATCTTGCATAATAGATACAGTATGAGTTTAACTGGTTTAATTATGTGCTGCTGCTGTGTTTCATGTTTATTAAAAAGGGGGAGAAAAAAAACTCATCATGATTTGTATTTTCAATTAAGTTTCACTTAAAATATGTACTATTCAAAGAAGCATTTGCTAGGCTTTTGTTTGATTTAAATTACAGTGCTTCAAAAATATTTGGGGGAATTATGATAAAGTGAGATAGACTCTAATTCAAAGAATTAGGCTTAGGCTGTGCAAATCTCTCTCAAAAGGACCTTGAAGTGTTTCATGTGGATCCGATGTGTTGCATTGTGTCATCGTCATGGATACTAAACCGGGTAAAAGATTATGATTGTGATCTACTAATTACTACTGACTCTACTAATGTTGATCTCTGGCTATCCTGTTTTATACTGTGTTTTATTTCAGTATTAAGTATTTAGATCTATAATACAGACTTCTGTTGTTGTTTTTGGCCATCAAGAAAATATAATCACCTAATTACATGTAATTTCTTAAGAAAATATTAACAAAGGAGATTGTTATAATAATCCAAAGACATGACACTTTGAGCTTATCATTACACACACACACATACACACACACACACACACACACACACACACACACACACACACACACACACACACACACACACACACACACACACACACACACACGCACACACAGATATACACCCCACACAGCGGCACAACAACCTCACAAAAGTCCGACCCCTATTGTTCCGCTGTCTTTATGCCTTTATTCTACTCACTCTACTTGTGCCACCGTACCAGCCCCCCAGGAGAACTGGTTGGTACAGTGCAGCTCAACCCCATACCGCTCAACCCCCACCAGGTCAAGCCCTTTAAAAAGGGCTTCTATATAGCCCGGGTGTATATAGCCGGGTGTAACCCACCCCCTCAAGACGAGGGTCCCCCCCACTCAAAGGGAACGAGGAAACATCTGCTCCTGAGAGGCCAGCCAGCAGATGGACAACAACAGCAGGGAGAAGGGCCCGTGCCTCTGGTCAAGAATTCTGGAGGGAAAGACGGACAAAAGACAACGAGGGGACCAGAGCGGGACGTGTGCGCGTGTGTGTGTGTGTGGGGTGAGGGGTGGGGGGGCTGGGGTTAAAGATAGGGTGACAAGTCCTGACAAAGTCCTCTCATTAGACAAGGTCCCAGTAGACCAAGGGGTCTGTGGGGGAGAGAGAGAGAGAGAGAAGACAGGGGAGTGGAGGAGGAAAGACGGCAGATTCAAGATTCAAGAGTTTTATTTGTCACATACATAACTTACACGAGACAAGGTGGCCATGATGACCCGCCGCCTTGATTGTGCAAAAATACAAATAACAAAATAGAATAGATAATAAAATAAAATAGACATGATAAAACATAAAAGTAATAAGAATAAAATACAATGCTAAGCTTAAGAAATAAAGGTAATGAGTACTATATACAATAATATACAAATATACAGTTTATATAGTTTTTAAAGTGACCTTTTTTGTAGTGTATTTGCATGTGGGGTGTGTGAGACAGTGCAAGTAAGGACGTGTGGTGTGTGTGTGTGTGTGTGTGTGTGTGTGTGCGTGTGTGTGCGTGTGTGTGTGTGTGTGTGTGTGTGCGCGCGCGTGTGTGTGTGTGTGTGCTTGTGTGTGCTTGTGTGTGGAGAGATCAGTGTTCAGTGCTTTGATGGCCTGGGGAAAGAAGCTGAGTCGGAGTCTCTCTGTTCTTGCTGCATATATTATGCGGCAGTGCTTGTGCCTGAACGGGCTATTGTTGGGATGGTGAGGGTCCTTCACTATTCTGCAGGCTCTGGATCTGCACCTCCTGATGAACAGATGTCACAAATGTAACAGTACAATATACCTGTATGTCATGTATGTCCCTATGCCATAAATGTCATGATCTCATGTATGTTGTGTATGTCATAAATGTCACTATGAATTGAAAACGGGGGACCCTGATGTAAACAAGACGAAAGTCTTTCTCTGGTCTGCATCCCCTTAACAATTGTGTGTATTGAGCCGTACTGTATTGTGCCCATTCTGCAATCTGTTAAATAAAGTTTTCATTCATTCATTCATTCACAAGTCCTGCAGCCAGGGGTGGTAGTGCAATACCCCGTAGTGCGCTCTGCTGAGCCCCAGAGTAGAAGGACTGGAGTATCTTCCCTGATACTTTAAATTTCCTCAGTTGGTAGAGGCGCTGCTTCGCCTTTTTTTACCACTGTGTCTGTATGTATTGACTTGATTGATTGATTGATTGAAAATTATATTTTCAGATTGCAGAATGGGTACAATAAGGTACAGCTCAATACATACAATTGTTAAGGGGATGCAGACCAGAGAAAGACTTTCGTCTTGTTTACATCAGGGTCCCCCTTTTTTACAGTGTATGCCATAAATGTCATGATGTCATGTATGTTGTGTATGTCATAAATGTCACTATGAATTTAAAATGGGGGACCCTGATGTCAGGTCCTGTGCGACATGGACTCCCAGGTACTTATAACTGCTCCCCCTGTCCACGATAGCCCTGTTTATCCACAGTGGCGTGTGTGTCCCCTGCTGTATTCTCCTAAAATCCACGATCAGCTCCTTGGTCTTACCAATGTTCAGGAATAGACTGTTATCCCGGCACCAGCGTGCCAGTTCATCAACCTCCTCCCGGTAGGCCTTCTCGTCGTTGTTAGAGATCAGGCCCACCCAAACTTCACTATGGAGTTGGAGCTGAACCTGGCCACACAGTCATGTGTGTACTGTACAGCGAATACAGCAGGGGGATGAGGACACAGCCCTGGGGGGACCCGATGCTCAGGGTGATGGAGTTCATCACCATCATCATCATCATTAACCTTTATTTATTCTCGAAATTACAATTGAGGTCACCCTCATTTTCAATGTCGTCGAGACTTTACAGACATTTCAATGCACACATTTCTACAATATAATAATAATAAATATTAATAACTATCTATGTAGTACAGTAGTAGAGTTGGAGGTGTGTCCACCCACCGTGACCACCTGGGGCCTGTCGGTCAAAAAGTCCAGGATCCAGGCACTCAGGGTGGAGTTCAGACCCAGATCAATCAACTTGTCAGCCAGTCTGGTGGAGACTATGGTATTGAAAGCTGAACTATAGTCAATGAACAGCAATCTCACATAGCCCCCCTTCTGACTGTCAAGGTGAGAACGGGTGTTGTGCGGTACCTGGGAGACTGCGTTGTCGGTGGACCGGTTTGTTCTGTATGCAAACTGCAAACTCAGAGGTGAGTCCCACCGGTCTGTAGTCATTTAGGCCTGCTGGGGAGGTATTCTTTGGTACAGGGATTATAGTGGACACCTTGAAGCAGGCAGGGACACACGGACTTGGCCAGGGATAGGTTGAATATAGTGGTGAACACTGGGGCTAGCTGGTTAGCACAGGACTTAAATATTCGCCCTGTTATGCCATCTGGGCCTGCAGCTTTCCTAGTGTGTAAAGACAACAGAGAGAGAGAGGGGGGGGAGGGAGGAAGTAAGGAAGAGAGAGAGAGAGAGAGAGTAGACAGGGGACTGCTGGAGGAAAGACAACAGAGAGAGAGATCAGCTCTATTAAAGGCCTCTCTTTGATACATTACTGGTCATGTTCTGTCTCTTGCAGCACGTCTCCTGCTCGTTACTTTTTACAGTTAGACAGGGGCTTAAAGCTGCACTCTGTAGTTTTAAAAAGTCTCTGGAAGACAGTTAGAAAGCTAGAAAATTACCTGAAAAGCTGCAAGAGAGAGAGAGAGAGAGAGAGAGAGAGAGAGCGAGAGAGAGAGAGAGAGAGAGAGAGAGAGAGAGAGAGAGAGAGAGAGAGAGAGAGAGAGAGAGAGAAGGGGGTACAGGGGTTAGGTATCAGGTTAAACAAAATCAATGTAGAAAATGAATGTCCACATGCATGCAATCATCATTATCTTACTGACATACAGAATACCGTATAGCATGTTTAAAATAAGATCTGACTTTTGTGACTTTTACCTATTCACTTAATACCAGAATCTGCATTATATTTCTATGGTCTTTGAATAGCATACTTTTACTTGTGATGTCATCAAGGTGTCAAATCCAGAGTTGCTCCAAATAACATAACCTAGATCAGTGGTTCTCAACGCGAGGTCCGGGGACCCCCAAGGGATCCTTGAGGAGGTTCCAACAGAGAATACATTTAATTTCACTTTTTGATTAATTAAAAGTTCAAAGTCCAAGCCCAATGAGAGAATATATAAGAGTGACAACTCTAATCATAGGTTTCACTCTCTCCTCACTGTTATCTCCTCTCCTACAGTAAGCTAGTATAGACAGTATGCAGAATTCTCAACAAATATATTCTCTGATTGGGATCCCTGCATGAAAAGGGTTGAGAACCACTGACCTTTGAACCCCTTTCAGGTATACAATCCCTTGTGAGATTAGAATTTGGGGAAACTCATGATGTCACTGCTGGCCATTGTAAGATATGGACTTCTAGAATTCCAATATGGAATTCTGAGAAAATGCTCCAAAAATAAACAACAACAACAACAGCGTACACGTGAAAGGGTTAAAAGGCTTGCTAGGTGTTACAGGAGATATGTTGATTCCTTGTTCCTTCAAAGAGAGATAAAATAACATAAGATATTGCTTTATTGATCCCCTTGGGGGAAATTCCGGCGTCGTAGCAGCATGTGGGAGGGGGGAGGGGAGGTACAGGTATGGGCAGGGTAATAGCAGAAAGACATAAATATAGGCGATACAATTAGATCTGACTGAAAATATGAGAAAAGGTAAACAGTGTAGACAATATAATTAACTCTGAATATAAAAATATGAGTACAGTAGGCCAACAGCAACTTTTTAAAAGAAAGGTCTTGACCTACATGCAGTCTGTTGTTAAACAGTGGATGGAGGAGGGGCGTCAGACCCTGAGGGGTTTTAATAGACCCACATATGTGTGTGTGTGTGTGTGTGTGTGTGTGTGTGTGTGTGTGTGTGTGTGTGTGTGTCTCGTTTATGTGACAATTTCACACAATCAGGACATGCTACCAAATTAGGAAATTTTTGACACCTTGATTTTGTTTGATGAGCTATTGTAGTGTGACGGTGACGGTTATGGTTATAGTTATGATTATGTTAGGGTTATGTTAGGGTTAGGGTTAGTTACAGAATGCATGTAAGTCTATGTAATGTCCCCTATTCCACTTTCTTTTTTCAATCTTTATTTCATCGAAAACATTTTATTTACAATGACATTGAGAAATACAACACATAATAAATACAAAAACAGCGTGGAAACAGAAAAGTAAATCAATTAAACACTTATATATTTTACCCAATAGATAATGGATTGAGTTTTAAAGTGCATTGCAAAACGTTCACGTGTTGAGGGCACAGAAACTAAAAGCAGATGTTCCTAATTCAGTGCACTCAGGGGACCTTAACAAGTGTATAAGCCAATCACCAGAGTGAGTGTGATAAGGGTTGGGTGGGAAATCACCAATAAAGGCTTCATACAAAAGCAGATGCCAGTGCAAGTCACGCCTCTCTGCCAGAGAGAACTACCCAACCTTATCATAATAGGACACAATGATGGGTGATAAATCTAAGGGCAGAATGATATACAGAGTCCAAAGGCTGGCAAATGTGTGTGTGTGTGTGTGTGTGTGTGCGTGCGTGTGCGTGTGTGTGTGTGTGTGTGTGTGTGTGTGTGTGTGTGTGTGTGTGTGTGTGTGTGTGTGTGTGCGTGCGTGCACATGTGTCTGTGTGCATGTCTTCTGTATGTGCACGTGTCTGTATTATGTACAAATCTAATATTGCTTGAGTAAGCAGGTGTCAGCGGTTGGCCAGTTTGTCCATCTGTCAGTAACAGCAGTGGGGCCCCGTTTTAAAAGAAAGAGTCACAAAGTGTTATTAAGCATTGATGAGGTTTGACTGCTTAAATATTAATAGGTTCAACACACATCACACAGGTAAATTAATTAAATGTTAATGAGTTTGTCAAACGTCACACAGGCCTCATTGTGGTTGTCATTTGACAATAAATTAATTCCTGCTGGATTAAGTCTCAAGGTGACTTTATTTGCCATGTTCAGTAGACAGTAGAATCATAATGTACTGAGCTTAAAAACAGAGGAGGAATATAAACAAACCGTACAGTCGTATTACAAGAATACATGTAAGCAGACATAGACGTTACTAGACATAAACATACTGTACAATAGACAATTTAAGACAGCATGCAGCCACAACAACAACAACATTTGTATTGCCTGTATTTATATCTTCTACTATTACCCTGTCCATACCCTCCCCCACGCCGCTATGATGCTATGATGCCTGAATTTCCCCAAGGGGGTCAATAAAGGAATATCTTATCTTAACAACATCAGCAGCAGCAACAACATATCAGCAGAGCAACAAAGCCGTTGTGTGCCAAATCAAGCATACAATTAATACAATAATAATACTAATAATAATTTGGGCTACAGTACGTCTTTACTCTTTATACGTACTGCATAGGAGTTCATACTTTTGGTTCTGGTATTGTGGCATTTGGTTACCACTTTTGTGCTCATTAATCCATTAATCACCATCAGGTTTCTGTGTGTTGGAAAACGGGTGTTGGGGGGGAACCACAGCACACTTCACTGCTGTTGCACTTGTATATAATGTGTAGGCAGAGCAGGACTCGTTCAGGCCGGGAAATATAGCATGAAATATAGTCCAGTCAGGCCACTTTTTAAGCAGGATCTGGGGGGTATGAGGGACTGGGGTCTGAGGGGTCTGGGGGGTCCCCCACTAGGAACATGTTAATTACAAAGACTTAATTAATTTTGTTCTGGTGAATTTCAGTGCATGTGAATCACAAACTAATGGTAAAATGGTAATTGGTGCATTTTATATAGCACTTTTATCCAAAGCGCTTTACAATTTGTTCCTCACATTTGACCCTCACACATTCACACACCGATGGCAGAGGCAGCCATGCAAGGTGGCAACCTGCTCATCGGGAGCAGTTAGGGGTTAAGTGTCTTGCTCAAGGACACTTCGACACGCTGCCCGGGAGGAGCGCGAATCGAACCGGTTACCTCCGGATTACCAGACGACTGCTCTACCTCCTGAGCCACTGTCGCCCCCAATGGGCCAACAATGGGCCAGCAACTGCTTGGCATGATGTACTGTTATAAACCTCAAATGAAACCAAAAGGTATACCATTAAGATTACAACACAAGGATTATTTAAATTAAATAATAAATAACTAAATAAATAACTATAAGCCTAGATAAAAAAAAATCTAAAATGAGGACTTCAGTTCATCCGTGGTGGGTGCAGGGTGCTGAATGAAGTGTAGAGATGTCAAAGTACAATCATAAAAAAATATAAAAAAGGGAACATAACAGCTTAGCTGTAGGCACATTCACTGCCAATTAACCTGTAGATCAAGCACTGCAGCCTTCTGTCAGTGTGCGTCTGGCTGGCTGCCTTGTTTCAGCCTCTGTGCAGTGTTGCATTCAAGGCACGTTCCAAAAAAACCTTTTGTTTTTCTGCAGGCCTTTTAGCAGGTCAGGCCACCAGCCCAATGTCCAGTCAACCACCACATTTTCACTATCGTGCCGTTACAACCAGAAACACTGGCCTGACTGGGGAAAAAGCCATTTAAACTCCTGGTGCTCCGGATGGCCAGTCCAGGCCTGTATGTATGTGACAAATAAACACTTTGACTTTTGACTTTGAAGCAAATTGAGTGTGTGTGTGTGTGAGTGAGTGAGTGAGTGAGTGAGTGAGTGAGTGAGTGAGTGAGTGAGTGAGTGAGTGAGTGAGTGAGTGAGTGAGTGAGTGAGTGAGTGAGTGAGTGAGTGAGTGAGTGAGTGAGTGAGTACCTTGTTTCACTGCCATTGTACTTGTATACACCATTGCCTATACTCTAGGCTCTGTTACCCATAGTGTTACCCATACTGTATGAACTCTGTTACCTATACTCAATTTATACCTATACCTTCACCGTCTACAACTGCCTTACACTGTAATCATAACTACCTACCTCAAAATATACTGTAGTCTACCCATATAACTCTGTATGATAGCCATGGGCAATAATACTGTATACCATATATATATATATATATATATATATATATATATATATTTATATTTCCACACCCGTCTGAATATACCTACATATATTCCTGCTTACATACCTGTATATAGGCTACTATATCTATAGTATATATCCCTTACTCGCTAGTTATACCACTGGTCATTTATACCTGTATCCCAGTACATAATAATACTGTAACTCAGTACATACAACAAATTAGGATCATTACTCAGTAGTACTCATTTATATACACATTATTCTAGTTTAATCACCTGTACATTGTATATTGTTATTGTTACTGTTACCTTTGCACTTATTTTCGTTGTACTGTACTTGTGCTGTATGATGACAATTTAATCTAATATAATAATGTGTATGTGACTAATAAACACTTAGACTATGGGACAATATGTTTCATTCATTCAAGTATTTTTGCATACTGTATGCACATACAACCAGAATGATTCAGCACAAATTGCCACCAAATATCTCAATAATGCATAAATGCATCAGCCTGAATGATTAATGAAAACAGGATTACGATGTCAAAAGTGCTGAACTAGCATTTTAATATTCCCCCATTATAGAGTAATACAAGTAACTTGTAGGCTAGCTTATTACTTAGACGCCATAGGAGACAGTAGACTAAAGCCCTGTGAGGACCAAGGCAAGGAGATTCTCTTTCAAAACACTTACAGACAAGGGGAACGGATATTCTCACAGCTCAACGTCTGGTTGAGGGGACAGAGGACAGCCTTGGTGTCTTAGGGACTGACGGCGTCAAGGGATCAGCTGATGAGGTTGTGAAGTGAGCCAATGGAAGACTGCTAGAGATTGATTGATTGATTGATTGATTGAAAACTTTATTAACAGATTGCAGAATGGGTACAATACAAAAACAACTGCTACGAGGATGCAGACCAGAAAAAGACGTTCGTCTTGTTTACACCAGGGTCCTCCATTTTCAATTCATCAGGTTGATGAAGATGGAAGACTGTGAGCTGGCAGTGCAGACCGTCCTTACTGAGAAACGAGACTGAGCTGGCAGTGCAGACTGTCCTGACAGGACAATAAAATGTAATAATAAATACAGAAAAATGAGCTAGTCAGTATAATAGGTTGTGAATTAAAGTGGGCTGGTCTGAGTCATGAAGTTATGCACAAAGTTATACATGAAGTTATACGCAAAGTTATACATGAAGTTATACCCAGGCTAGAAATGCACAGGTACAGTATGGGTACAAGATGGGTACAGCACGGGTACAGTATGGGTACAAGATGGGTACAGCATGGGTACAAGACGGGTACAGCATGGGTACAGTATGGATACAGTATGGCTCACTAGTGCAGTGGAAAAAAACCATTAGTGGATGGAATAAAGAATATTTCATCCTGTCATGATGTGAAGAAATGTATTACAAAATTGATCTTCTCTAAACTGTATACAACCTTTTCTTATCAACTGATTATGTGTGCTAGCAGCAGAAACAGCTCTAGCAAAGGGCCTAAAACCACTTTACTTGTAATATGGCACCACCTGCTGGCAGTTTGTGGTACTGCATATTATAGTTTGAGGTAGGTAGGTATGAATGAATGAATGAATGAATGAATGAATGAATGAATGAATGAATGAATGAATGAATGAATGAATGAACTTTATTTAACAGATTGCAGAATGGGTACAATACAGTACGGCTCAATACACACAATTGTTAAGGGGATGCAGACCTGAAAAAGACGTTTGTCTTGTTTCCATCAGGGTCCCCCATTTTCAATTCATATAGATTGTATGATTACAGTGAAGGCAGTAGATAGGTATAAACTGAGTATAGGCACACTAGCACACTAGCTCCGTGGTGGGAGTCGAGCTGGTCAAACTAAAGGTGGTGGCGGAGAGGAGGATGAGAAGGAAGCTGGCCACTGTCCTGGAAAACCGCTCCGAGCCTCATGAGGAGCTAGTCAAGATGAGGAGCAGAGCTCTTGTGAGAGAAAGTGGATGGAATAAAGAATATTTAATCCCGTCGTTCTGTGAGGTAATGCATTACAAAATATGAATCTATATTTATCTTCTCTAAACTGAATAAGACATGTATCTTTTTGTTTAATTCATAAACTGATGTGCTGGCAGCAGAAACAGCTCTGGCAAAGGGCCCACTTTACTTGTAATATGGCACCACCAGCTGGCAGCTTGTGGTAGTGCTTATTGGAGAGACCCCAAAGGGACTACAAAGGTGAATGTGGCTCAAACGTCTACTCTACACTTCCATTTACATTTTTACATTTACATTTAGTCATTTAGCTGACGCTTTTATCCAAAGCGACTTACAAGTTCTGTACGACAAGCCATCAGGAAGGGCACAACTCTATCAGCTGAGTAACAATGTTCATCAAAGTGTTGAGTGCTACAGTGTAGGTTAGTTTATTAGGACAAGTGCATGACAGTAAGGTTAGTTAGGGTTAGATATATATATATATATATTTTTTTTTTTTTTTTTTTTTTTTTTTCAGATAATGGTTGAAGAAGTGCGTCTTTAGTCGACGGCGAAAGATTGGATGTGTTTCGGCTGTCCTAACTGGGGTGGGTAGTTCATTCCACCATTGTGGGGCAAGGATTGAGAATAGGCGACTTCTCTTTGATGACCCTCCCGGAGCTTGGATAGGAGTAGGTCTGAGGCGGCCAGAAGATGCAGAGCGTAGGGGTCTTGAGGGTGTGTAGTTAGAGACCATTGACCGGAGGTAGGCGGGAGCAGTTCCCTTTGCCGCACGGTATGCTAGGTTGAGGGCCTTGAAGCGGATTCATGCAGCAATGGGGAGCCAGTGCAGGTCCCTAAGAAGTGGGGTGACATGGGCCGACTTCGGTAGGTTTGAGACTTCCATCCTAGAGGCTAATCTTTCCTGTGACAAAATGGCATCCAATGTAATAAAAAAAATTCAACCAACAAACTCGATTCTTGTACCGGATCTCCTCTCTGGTAAACAAGAATACCCTGAAGACTCTGGCAGGAGCACTCATTCAAGGGTACTATGACTATGCGTGCACCTCATGGTACCAAAGCACCTCAAAGGCGCTAAAAACAAAATTACAAACATCACAAAACAAACTGGTCAGACTACTGCTTGACCTTACTCCTAGAACCCACCTCACCCCTGCCCACTTTGACAACCTATATGGCTTAGAGTAGACAACAGAGTACAGCAACTTGCAATGGGCCTGGTCTACAAGATACACTACACGACTAAGGTACCCATGTACATGTCAAAATACTTCCCAAAGGTCAGTGAATACCACGACCACAACACCAGAGGGATCTCCACAAATCATGTTAAACCCAGATTCGGCTCAAACAAGGGACTAAACACGTTTAGCAATTATGCCACATCAATATGGAACGCCCTACCCACAGCTGTAAAGGAATGTGAATCACTACCCACTTTCAAAACCACTCTCAAAGAGCACCTACGGGAGACTGCAATTCGAAACTGGCCCCTGTAAATGTCCTAACCCAACCCCCTCCAATGTACAGTAAATGTCCTAACCCAATAATACACAAGACCCTCTTCTTGGGACCAAGTAAGGTTTTGTCGATAATCCAATGTACAGTTACACGAGACCCTCTTCTTGGGACCAAGTAAGGTTTTGTCGATAATCCAATGTACAGTCCCCCCCCCCTCCACCCCACCTACCCAACCTCCTCCAATGTACAGTTTCTTCATCAAATGTATATACTCTTTTTTAGACTATTTTTGTATCACAAACAGTACTGTATTTGTAAATCTGGTATGTCATAAATGTATAGATGTATAGATTCACTATGAATTGAAAATGGGGGACCCTGATGTAAACAAGACAAACATCTTTCTCTGGTCTGCATCCCCCAATTGTATGTATTGAGCAGTACTGTATTGTACCCATTCTGCAATCTGTTAAATAAAGTTTTCATTCATTCATTCATTCATTCATTCATTCATTCATTCAGCAGTAGGCCTACGGTCTATCTATGTCATGTGTCATATGATGAATTGAAAATGGGGGACCCTGATGTAAAATTTCTCTGGTCTGCATCCCCTTAACAATTGTGTGTATTGAGCCGTACTGTATTGTACCCATTCTGCAATCTGTTAATAAAAATGTTAATCAATCAATCAAATCCAATGGTCTGACAAAAGAAAATATATATATATTGACAGCCATTTTCTTTTCTTTTTTGTCCGTGATTTTTCTTTCGTTTCACAATGGGTCATGACAAACCAATGACATAATCCAACATATGTGTAACGAACTAACATATTCCAGTTGACTATCTTTTTTGGAGGATTCGTTCAGACATAAAAAGAAAAGTAATTCAAGTCAAGTCAAGTCAAGAGTTTTATTTGTCTCGGCATACAATGAAATGCGGGAGTGATGAAATGTCTCTCTGCACTTTTCCCATCCCGTTGTCCTTCCCCCCATGGGCAGCCGGGAGCAGATAGGGCGTCAACGTGAGCCGCGCCCCGGGGACCAATCCAAGTGCTCCTGTCCGTCTTCGTCAAGGACGACACAGCGTTAGCGATCTGTTGTTGTGCATGTTTTTCCATTGGGTTTATCTTATCGGGGGGGAAACCCTTGAGAGCACGGGGAGAACATGCAAACTCCACACAGAAAGGCCTGGGAGATACCCCATCTGAGTACCTGGCATCATGGAACCCTGGACCTTCTTACTGTGAGGCGACAGTGTTAACCACTACACCACCGTGCCGCTACAATTCGGTTGTGGGAGGGATCTGGGGTGAGTGCGTTATACGAAATAACAACGTCTAACTTGACTGTTTCAGCCAATCAGAATCAAGAAATTTGCATGCCATTGTATAAGTAGGGATGCACATTGGCCATACACACACCACTCTATGTATAACATCTTGCTGGCATATAGTTGTAGATTGTGTATGGTTACTCGAGTTGGAATGGCCTTAATTGGTTTGACCCGTTCCCCACATGTAGTCATGCTGCCAAACATTTAGTTTAGGCCTTTGGCCTAGTTTATTTTGTAATATAGGTACTGAGAAAACCCAGGCATAGAAGACAAACACAAGTCAATAAATGTGTTTGTAAATACCGTTTGTCTGTGCTCCCACTTGGTTCCTTGTAGGATCTCTGGCTGCCCAACCAGAACTGGGAGAGGCCAAAGCCTTTTCTGGAGGGGAGATTTGGAAGGAACCAAGTGGGGCAGAGTACATGGGGGGGGGGGGGGGGGGGAGAAGGGAATATACTTCTAAAGTGCCCTAAACACAGTTTACTGTTTTGTGATGATAGCTCGGTAGGGAATAATGTATCCAATGTGTACAGAATTATTTAAATTGTGAAATAATGTTTGTGCTCCTTAATTGATCGTTGCGATTTTGGTTTGTCCCCGTTGGAGGAGCTTCCAGGATAAAGCCGGGGATAGAAGCTCCTCTGGGGAGGGAAGGAGAAGCAGACATGGAGGCAAGACACGGCAGTGCTGGATCTAGTTGTTGTGTTATTTTCTTTATAGTAAAGTTTGGTCGTTTTGTATTTTTGTTTAATTTAGTTAAATACATTTTTGCCCGTTTCTTTCCACTGAGAAACGAGAAAATAAAAACCCACCACCGGGTGATGAGAACCTGTCTCGGACTATATTTCTCCACCGCTTGGCCACATCCTCACAATTGGTGTCAGAAGTAAAGAAAGGACTACAAGCTTCAGGGATGCCTCCCAAAAGGCAGCAGCAACAACCAGAGCCTGCAGAGGAGGGTGCCACAGGGGGAGCCTTGGAGGATGTCTTTCAATCGGCAAGTGGCCCCACAGCAGGTCCAGAGGCCAGCTTCACCAGGTTGACGCCGATGTTTGAGTTCACTGCTCTCAACGACCAGGTCAACCAGCTTCAGTTGGACCTGGAGGCAACCAGGTCTGCCAATGGGACGAGTCAATGGGGTCCCAGGCGGAGAACACAGGATGGTGAGGTTGGAAGAATCCGATGACGTGGAAAAAGTTTTTACCACTTTCGAAAGTGTATGGCTGGCCACGACAAGAGTGGGCCGTCTGCCTCATTCCTTTGCTGACTGGTAAGGCCAGGAGTGCCTTTGTAGCTATGGACCCAGCTCATACCCAAAGACTATGACATTTTGAAAGCAGCAGTATTGAGGAAGTATGAGATCAACAGAGACACTTATTATCAATGGTTCCGCTCCGGCGACAGACCAGCAGATGAGGCCGCCCCCATGAGCTCTACACCCGCCTCAAGGACTTGTTCTGTAGATGGGTGGGTTATGGCACCTCCACCAAAGAGGGGATCATGGAGAAGCTGGTCCTCGAGCAGTACATCAAGGTGTTGTATCCTGAGGTTAAGACCTGGGTGAGGGAGCGCAACCCAGAAACGGCGGCGGAGGCTGCAGCGCTCGTCGAAACATTTAGACTCAAACTTGGAGAAAACTCTCAAGAAGTCTCTAGAAGTCACCTCGACAGCCCAGATCAACTCCAACCCAGGAGAAGAACCTGACCGAGAAAACGAACCTGCTCTCCGCTCTGCAGAAGGAAGTCAGAGAGTTGACTGAGGGGATGAGCAAAGAGTCTGAGGACCACGTGTCAGAGATGGAGAACTTCCTCGACAAACAGAAGAGCCTGAATGAGCAGCTGGAAGCCGCTAAACAGGAGTTGTTCTATCGTCGGACAATGCCGTCTTCCACCTAAGCTCGCCTGCAAGAGAGAGACGAGGAGCTCAAGAGGCTGAATATGAACAAGGCGGAGGCAGAGAAGGTTGAAGCCTTGGATGCCTTGAAAGAGAAGGCAGTGGCCAGGAACAAGATCAAGGTGCAGCAGAAGATGCTGGAGATGAATCTGGAGGACTATGAGATGGCCATGAGCACCCAGAGGTCCTCGCTGGAGAGCCAGCTGGCAAAGAGCCATGCCCAGAGGTCTTTGCTGGAGAGCCACCTGGCAGAGAAGGTTGAAGCTATCAAGTCAGCTCAGAGGCCCACGACCAAGACTCAGGTCTAGTCCTTCCTGGGTTTGGTTGGCTGGTACAGGCGTTTTATACCCGACTTCTCAACTGTTGCTGTGCCTCTCATGAACTTCACAAGGAAGAACGAGCCCAACAAGGTGCAAGGTTGATCTGATCTCTCCTAATAAGGTATGCACATATTGCACTATTTTACTCTTCAGTGTCTATTCCATCTTACTCTTTTTATTATTGTCTATTTTTTAAACGGAATCAAACCATAAACAAGGTTGCCTTTTGGGATGTTAGATCCTAATGTGAAAAACTGTCTGCACAGCTCATTTACTCTTTTTTCTGTTTGTCTATCCTAGGTAGCAAACTGTGGCGTCGTTTGGACACCACAGTCCAGGGCCCTCATTTATCAATGGTGCGTACGCACAGATATGTGCGTAACCCATGCGTACGATCATTTCTAAGCAAAGTGTGGGACTTATCAATTTGAACATGTGCTTGACTTTGTGCGTATATATACGCTCAGCTCAGACCGTGCGTACCTGGCGCCCAGAGGTAGAATATGGAGACTGCAACACGGAGATAAGCTTTCGTGCATTAGTTTGACTGACGTGTTCTGTATGACCCCCCGTAATTCATTATAGTTAAATGTAAAATAGCGACAGTAGTGTAATTATTGTCAAAACCCTATAAATAGCATTTGGAATAGGTCTTTCTTTCCGAATGAATGCAGCATGGTTTATATATAGCGTTATCGGAATACTACGGGGTGTACTGACTGCGCTCCGCGTAACTCAACTCGTTATTATTTTGCGCATAGATTGCAGAAATACAGGACCGTTTATTATATTTAAAAGGCTTTGCCATTCGGGGCGGTCAGGTGGCGTAGCGGAGATTGCGTTCGTCACCAACCCCGGAGACGCTGGATTCGCCTGTTCGAATCCAGCTCACAGCTCCGGGGTTGTCACCAGCTTGGCTGGCCGTTCACACTAATACAATTGGCAGTATTAGAGGGTGGGAGAAGCTGGCGGGGTGGGTCCGGGTCGTTGTAAACAGCGACTCCTACAGTTCGGTCGGGGCGCCTGCTAAGCGCGGATAGGATCTAAGGGCGGTAGTGTGATCCTTCCACACGTTACACGCTCTCAGTGAGAGTCCGCGCTGCCAGGTGAAAAGAAGCGGTTGATTGGCTAGACGTGTGTCGGAGGAAGCACGTGATAGCCTCCACTCTCCCAGACCGACTGTGGGGGGTAAGTGCGCAGCGACCAGGAAGGGGATTGGGAATTGGCATAACGACTAACATTGGGATGGGAGAAAATCGGAGGAAAAAGGAGGGGGAAAAAGTATAATATATATATATATATATCAATAATAATAAAAAATAAAAAAGGCTTTGCCATTGTTAAACAAAATAAGTGGAATTTCGAAGCTGTAAGCAGAATACAAGTCATATGAATGTCACTAGACCCCCATGGGAAGTATCCAGATCTAGGGTTAAAGTGTGCAAATGTAACGGATATGTACCTGGACAGTGTGTCTACGGTACATGGAAGTAAAACTCACTCCCCAGAGGCATCCAAACTGAGCGCTTAGGAGGGAATTCCTTTCTTGGCGCAGCGGTTTGTGATGTCGCCCGCAGTGCGGACGCCTGGGGTTCGACTCCCACTCAAGGCATGGTCGAAGTCGTGGCAGGGGCGAATTGTCCCTGTTACAGTGGTGCCGTGACCCGGATGCCTTGGGTGGTGTGAGTTTAGGGGGGGTGAATGTAACGGATATGTACCTGGACAGTGTGTCTACGGTACATGGAAGTAAAACTCACTCCCCAGAGGCATCCAAACTGAGCGCTTAGGAGGGAATTCCTTTCTTGGCGCAGCGGTTTGTGATGTCGCCCGCAGTGCGGACGCCTGGGGTTCGACTCCCACTCAAGGCATGGTCGAAGTCGTGGCAGGGGCGAGTTGTCCCTGTTACACAAACACACGGATACACTTCCCAAAGGGCTCAGCTGACCTACCACACATGAATTTCCCCAAGACCACAAACAGACACGGGAGAATGTTCAAGAAACAATAAGAAATACTTTATTACAGGAAATATATATATAGCATACAAGTTCATAAACCTAGATAAATAACTACTAACTAACCTAATCTAAAAGACCAGTGCCCGTAGGCCTAGGGTGAATAAAAGAGGAAGCGCTTCTCTGCACTGTAGGCCAACCCCAAGCTGCTACTCCCACCCCCACTATCTGTTCTGCCCCTGAAGCACTGCACACGTGGGAAATGGTGGCGATACTGCACCCAGGTCTGGAAATGGTCACGAACTAATCCAGAATCACACTGCACACTACACTACAAACATAGCCTGAGAATATAAATACTGCACACATCTGGTCTCAGGGAGTCACAGCACATAATCAAGTACTATTAAGAACAATACACACTGGTGGCACACAGCAAAGATAAGGGGGCATGTCTAGGGTAGTGGGTATGGGGTGCTACAAGGTTTAGGTCTGGGGCCAGAATGTTCCTCCCACATCCTAGCCTAGGTTGTGGCAGTGGAAGCGCTAGTCACAGTTGGTAGACAATACGACAAAAAGGATATAACGCGGCCCGGAGGCGCGTGGGGTCTCTCTCCCCCTCCCTCCCTCTCCCACGGCCCTGGGCTGAAAAGCGTTCCGACAGGGACCGGGGAATAGGGTACTTCTTAGTACAGAGCAGACCAGGGTAATGCGGTAGTGTCCTCCTGGCGGCAAGGAAATAGCACAGTTAATTACACACGTCGAGCTCCTACATTCGTTTGTTAGTCAAATGGCCGCCCCGTTGTACTGCTCTCCAACGAGCGGGCCCATGTTAATAGTAGCAGCGTTTCAGCATGCGGTGCTCTCAATTCTCTTCAATTGTAATGTCAGTTTGTATTATCCAAAGTTCCTTATAGCACAGTTCATATATTCCATTTACTGATAGCTCGGGAAACGGTACATTCATCCGGCGCAGATATACCGATACTTTACTCACGGCGTGTAGCGTGGCTACAATGTCTCTCTCTTGGTTTCGGCTCTACTCGTTCCCCAGAGAGAAAGTGAACACAGCAGGCTTGAGCAGTAAGTGTCTTCCGTGGAAAAAGGCACGAGAGAAGGGTAGCGTGTGCTCGTATCTCCGCAGTTTCGCGTTCCTGGTGTTGTCCGTCGTCGTCTCTGTTCTGCCTACTGCCAAACACAAATCCTACTTTCAACAGCGCCCCGTCCTTCCGGGCACCGCCCCTCCACGCCAGCCAGCCAATCCATCTCCTGCTCCCTCCAGCGGCACACCCCAGCTGCGTAAGAAAGAGGGACCACATGTGTAAACTGTACGACTGCAAATAGGTTATCCCCCCCCCCTGGTGGCCCCGCACTCGCCTGCTGTCACTGGCCTCTGCACAATCCCCACAGGGAGGCTCCCCACGCTCCCACCGGGACTCCATGGACCTCATCTAAGAGGGAAGAAGGGACAGCATGGTGCAGTACTGCGATAGGAGTCCAATACACAACAGTCGGAATTACACGTGCCTGTTAAAACGGCCAGGTAAGCATCTAGGTCCTCATCAGGACCATCACTGGGCGTGTCCTCCTCTCAGGGTCCCGCAGGTACATCAACACATACAGACACACACATACCCCCACCCGCGACATGAACACCCACGATAGTGTTCTTCCCCCTTCCTACTGTATAAGAAAGAATTTAAAACGCATTGCAACGAGAACAGGGGTTATTTGTTGAGTTTATGTGTATTTCAAAACCCTTGCAATAAATATGTCTTAAATTAATGAAAAGCATACATGCTCTGGATACAGGTAACATATATCGTGTGGGTGATATGACTTGTATTCACAACTTCGAAATTCCACTTATTTCGTTTTACAATGTCAAAGCCTTTTAAATATAAATCAAAACGTTCCCGTATTTCTGCAATCTATGCGCAAAATAATAACGAGTTGAGTTCCAACAAAGAACGTATTACATGCTGGGTAGGATGATAGAGTGTATGCGCGTTTTCCAGAGGGGCGTCCGATTCTGGCAGGGAGTCCGAATTCGGCACAACACCGGCTATGGAAACAAATCATAAATAGATAGCAGGGGTTCCCAACATCATCGGAGCAATAGACTGTACCCATGTAGCCAGTGTTGCGTTCCTCATATCAACACTGGTTGCACGCACGCTAATGACGCCGCGTGCGTGCACTCCCGCGCATGCGCATAAATGTTCCCTCGCATAAGGACAGACTAAAGACAGTGCCTAATTGCCTCTACGAATGGAATGTAACACCTGACAACCGGCGCTATTGATATGCAAAGTAGCCAGGTGGGTACTGCGAGTTGGCACATCAGTCGAGTGCAGCGCATTCCTGTGTGCATGCGCGCGCTTCTGCTCACACAACTTTGGTTGCACGGACTGCAACCCTGTCCCATGAGCAACGCATCACAGCATGTAGCTTTCAAAGCTACATCAATAAACAAATCCAGTAATGTGAACAGGATTCCACTCGGTCAATGTACAGATAATCTGCGATGCGCATTTTGGCTGATAATGTCGTTGCCGGTGGCTGGGAGGAACACGACTCATTCAGGCCTAATTCTATTTAATTCAATTGTAATGTTATTACTGGGGTATCTAAAACATCACTTAAATGCAGATCAGGGTTATCCACTGAAGCCATAATGACTGACCAAAACCACGGGCTCACGAGCGCATAATAGGCATTGTAGAGCACAGAGTTGGCATGCCGAAATGGGTCAGCTTGTCATTTATTTCTGTCAATGTGCTGGTTCTGTAGCAGGACTGGGTCAGTCAACATCCTTGGCTCCCGGCGCACCGAAGATAGTCTGTGAACTTGACACCTTCATTGGATTTATTTATTCTCTAAAAATATCTATAATCATATGATTAAATATTGTTTAAAATAAAACGCTAAGGGGGGCGGCTAAGTGGCGCAGTGGGCAAGGCGCTCGCCACTAGTGCAGGAGATGCTGGGTTTGAGCCCAGCTCTCGGCATTGCTACCAGCTTGGCTGGTCGTTCATACCAGTGGCGTCGTTAGTTTTTCTCCTAGCCCCGGATCTAAAAAAAAAAAAAAAACATTTTTTTTTTTTTACATTTTTTTTTTAAATGTTTATGTCAGCATCCCCATTGTCTGTGCTGAATGTTTTTAGTGTTTGGTATTTTTTGTTGGTTTTTAGTACTTTTAAACATCCATTTTTAGTAAGTAGTTTTCATTTGATCCTATAATTCTTTCATTCACCGATTTGTGGACTTTTTTTGTGTCCTGAAAGGCGCCTTATAAATTAAATGCATTATTATTATTATTATTATTATTATTATTATTATTATTATTATTATTATTATTATTATTATTATTATTATTATTATTATTATTATTATTATTATTATTATTATTATCATCATCCAGGAGGGAAAAGACACTTTGGATAGTAGGGACTGCATCTCTGCCTGTCCTGACCAGGAAACACTTTGCAACTGTGATCTCCTCTGGCAATAGTTGGATATTGTAATGTGTGGCGAGGGGTTGCAGCAATTCCACTGAGAGAAACTGGTCTGAGGCTGGATAACATGCCTGTATGCCTCTCATAAGTTGTTATCCAACTCATGAGAACCTGCTCTCAAGCTCTTGCAGCATTCTGTTGACGACTGGATAGAACAGTCTCTGTCTCAGCTGATCTCCTGAGCTGAGGTCTGAGCTTGTGCCACAAGATGACTCAACTACATACTCGTCCATCCTTTTCTGCTTCCTCCTTTGGCTGGTAGTATGTTCCTCAATCCAAAGGCCATTACTATGGCCTTTGTCGTGTCGTACATGTCCACTGCCATCTCTGAGGTGCGATAACCTTTGAGTGTGTCCTGCACTGTGCTTTTAAATAGTACAGATATTGAAGATGTGCACTTTAACGCAGCAGCACCTGGAGCCATCCATACCCATGTCCAGTGTCCTATAATAAGCTTTAATCGAACCCTGGTTCATTTCCTCTGATAGTCCGGTTGGTTTGGGGTGGTGTGAAAGCTCATTCACTCTTGCAAGTGAACCCTGCTGCGGTTCATTTGAGATGTGAATGCAAAGCGGACCAAAGGCAGGAAAAGACCCAAAAATCTAATCTTTTTTTTATGAGAAGACTGAAACATATGTATATAATGAAACACACAATACAGTTTTTTTTCGATTGCGTAAGCATGATTTTAAAAAAAGGGGCCCGGTGTTTCAAAACACACAATTAGCACAACCACACACAAAGTGCAAAGGATCTGAGGTGTTCTGATAATTGTTATCAGAACACCTCAGATCCTTTGCTAAATTAAACACTTGTCAAAACCATACACTAATTTATAAAAACTACATTTTGTTACCATATGAAACACACGTTTCATATGACTTAATTCTGTTTGAACCAGTTACACACCCTGCTGTGCTTAACCTAAAACACATTTAGCAATTCTACTTCTCAGTTATTAGAGTACTGTAAGTGAAGTACGCAGAGAATGTGCAAATATACAATAAATTCACCAAACACTACACAAGACCAATGCTGTAGACTGATGAAAATATAATTTCTTTATCTACATATACCCAAATCAATGATCAGGGCCGCCTGGGAGAAATGCGAGGCCCTGTGCGAGATTTAACGTTTTTTCATACAGTCAACATATTCTTAAATAATAGCGCTGCCCGAGGCGGGGCATGATACAGTCAACATATAGCAAAAGAGAGAGCGAGAGAGAGCTCCCGTTCTACAGTCAATATACAGTGTACAGAGAGAGAGAGAGAGAGAGAGAGAGACACATTGGAAAGAAATTGAAATGCTATTTGGCCCTAAACAGAGAGTACACAGTGGCAGAATACCTGAGCACTGTGACTGAAGATCCTTGACTATACAGACTCAGCGAGCACAGCCTAGCCATCGAGAAAGGCCGCCATAGGCAGACTGTGTGTGTTAGAAAGAGAGAGAGAGAGAGAGAGAGCATGTGTGTTAGAGAGAGAGCATGTATGAGAGAGAGAGAGAGAGAGAGAGAGAGAGAGAGAGAGAGAGAGAGAGAGCATGTGTGTGTGTGTTAGAGAGAGAGCATGTATGAGAGATCCAAAAGGACAAAGATCAACACTTAAATCCAAGAGAGAGAGAGAGAGAGAGAGAGAGAAAGAGAGAGAGACACATTGGAAAGAAATTGAAATGCTATTTGGCCCTAAACAGAGAGTACACAGTGGCAGAATACCTGAGCACTGTGACTGAAGATCCTTGACTATACAGACTCAGCGAGCACAGCCTAGCCATCGAGAAAGGCCGCCATAGGCAGACTGTGTGTGTTAGAAAGAGAGAGAGAGAGAGAGAGAGAGCATGTGTGTTAGAGAGAGAGCATGTATGAGAGAGAGAGAGAGAGAGAGAGAGAGAGAGAGCATGTGTGTGTGTGTTAGAGAGAGAGCATGTATGAGAGATCCAAAAGGACAAAGATCAACACTTAAATCCAAGAGAGAGAGAGACACATTGGAAAGAAATTGAAATGCTATTTGGCCCTAAACAGAGAGTACACAGTGGCAGAATACCTGAGCACTGTGACTGAAGATCCTTGACTATACAGACTCAGCGAGCACAGCCTAGCCATCGAGAAAGGCCGCCATAGGCAGACTGTGTGTTAGAAAGAGAGAGAGAGAGAGAGAGAGAGCATGTGTGTTAGAGAGAGAGCATGTATGAGAGAGAGAGAGAGAGAGAGAGAGAGAGAGAGAGAGAGAGAGAGAGAGAGAGCATGTGTGTGTGTGTTAGAGAGAGAGCATGTATGAGAGATCCAAAAGGACAAAGATCAACACTTAAATCCAAAGAGAAGAGGGTCTATACCAGAGAAACCAAAGCAGCAAGGAGCCAATGGCCGACATCAGCTAAATAGGCTAGCCAGGTACTGTGACACACACAGCTTTGGCCAACGGCCCAACGCTACCCAAGCTACACAAACGACCAAGACATTCACACACAGCACATGTCGTATCTCCAAATGTTGTGAAGTAGCATATGTTTTGCCTGGAAAAAAACATCGTTATTAACAAAACATTCGGGAGGGGAAGGAAGGAAGAGTGGGGTAATGTCATGACATTTTCATTAATCTTACCTGCACCAAGGAACGCAGGGCGAAAGGCCGTAACACAGGTCTCCACGTTGACGAAAGGCCTCTCGCTGTCGGGACAAAAATAAGCTGCTGCCAGAGCCTTGTCATGGTGCAGGCCCGACTACATCTTCTGTCAAAGATGATGTCGTAGTCAGAGTGCCAGAACCCCCTGCTATTCTCACGGCTAATGTCAATGGTCGTAGCACAAGCTAACAGCTAACTCAAGGCTAACTGATAGCATCAAACGAACGTTCCCAGCCGAGCGCAGCCGGCAGTTAACGTCGAAGCTAAACAGCTAACTGGCTAACAGTTAGCTCAACCAGGCTATCGCTAACCATTAGCTAACGCAGAAGAAAGCTATGCGGCTACATACAGCCAGGTGCTGACACCAGGCACACACCGTTAGCTACTAGTAGTACTATTAGCTAGTCGGCCAGTTTAGCTCCAGAGAGTGAGAGAGAGAGAGAGAGAGAGCGATGTCCACGGCGGGAATAGAATAGAGTTAATAGAATAGGTTAAAAACTCACCAAACGTCCAAGAGGATGGAGACAACCGCGTGGAGTTGACGAAGTTCATCTGCCAAACGACCCTCTTCATCCTTGGCTGCAGGTTAGCTAACGCTAGATAGCCTTTAACTAAGCTAGCTACTAGCCGACATCATCATGGGCCATGGCCTATATCCCGACTGCATCATGACAAGGCTCCGGCCATTTGTCCCGCCTTTCGTCAACGTTCCTTGGTGACTGACCGACTGATAATGACCGACCTTGGCTGACATAACTAAGCATAATAGTCAAAAGCTGCACGCGCGAAATATTCAAACGCAGCTGATTCTTCTTCTTCTTCTTCTTCTTCGTTTAAGTTTCCGGCGGCGTATTATGATGTAAGTAACCACTCCCTTCGTTGAAACCAATGCCTGCTGCAGAGCACCAGAGCTCCAATAGTGACCCAGGCCAGGTGCAGACCCAGGAACAAGTCAGACACATTCTACAAACGTGTCTAATGTGAAATATATAAGCATATAAGCAAAACTAGATTTGAGGTATGTGATGAAAAAGGGCCTCGCGGGAAGGGGGGCCTCGCAAATTTTTTTTTTTTTTTTTTGCGAGGCCCCCCTTCCCGCGAGGCCCTGTGCGACCGCACTGCTCGCACACCCCCTGAGGCGGCCCTGTCAATGATGCAGACTGATGAAATAAATAACATTTTCTCTCATATACCCAAATCAATGATGCAGACTGATGAAAATATAAATGTTCTCTCCATATAACCAAATCAGTCAACATTTCAACATGGAGAATCACAACAATACATGTCCCAGTTTTCATGCTACTATGTGCATACCACTGTAAGCTCAGCAAATATCAGACAAACATAAAATACTGTATCCAGTACAGGTTAAAATTACAGTAAAACATTTTTTTTTTAAAGATTTAAACAGAAAATACTAGACATTATCTCTTTGCCTAGCTGGATCTGGCAAGATACTTTTTTGTTGTGATTCTCCATGTTGACTGATTTGGGAAAATGGGAGAAAATGTATATTTTCATCAGTCTGCATCATTGGTTGTCTTGTGTAGTGTTTGGTGAATGTATTGTATATTTTCACGTTCTCTGTGTACAGTACTTCACTCTCCTTCCATTTTGGTTGAAGACAGGTGAACTCACCTGCTGCATTTTTATAGTGCTTAAACCTGATTGGTGTATCTACAATTAAGCAATGGTGTGTTTGTGCATCTGATGGCTGTGTTTAACCAATTGGCTCATATGTGTGGTAATTTTACATTCTGTGTCTAATGTAATGCAAGTGTGTTTAGTGTTTTGCAAATCACTGTGTGTATTGTTTTGCAAAAAGTGTGAGGCTGACATTGTAGGGGTGCAAATCTGGGCCTATATTTTGCTCCTTGAGTATAAGGTTTTGATAATTGTGTAATAATTTTGATTTGAGTGTTTATGCAATTGAAGAAAACTGTAAAGACTAGAGATGAACTGTTTATTTCTTTTGTACATAGGCTGTGCATATGTTTGTTTGTTTGTTTATTTGCTTATGTGTATGATTCTTAACTGTGTTTTTATTTTGTTATTGGTGTATATGTGTGTATGTATGTACAGTATATGTATATATATTATATATATGTGTATATATGTATATTTGTACTCCTGTTGGGGCTTCTTGGACCAGATCAATGTTTTATCTGGCTAAATAAAGGTTAAATAAATAAATAAGAAACTGATGATTTGGTCCTGTTAACTTTGAATTTTCTATGGGGACTGCCCAGATCCCTCTCATGGACCTGGACCTCACTTTGAGAACCTCTAATGATTCTAGTTATTCAGTATTCATCTCTAATTACTCTAAAAAAAAAAGGGGGGGGGGGTTCCACCCCCCCGGGCTGAAGCCCCCAATGTTTTCTAACCCTAAAAACGCCCCTGGTTCATACTAACACAATTGGCAGTGTTAGGGGTGGGAAAGCTGGTGGGTGGGTCCTGGTCGTTGTAAACAGCGACTCCTGCAGTTCGATCGGGGCGCCTGCTCAGCGAGGAAAGGATCTAAGGGGGGTAGTGTCCTTCCACACGTTACACCCTCTCAGTGAGAGTCCGCGCTGCCAGGTGAAAAGAAGCAGTTGATTGGCTACACATGTGTCGGAGGAAGCATGTGATAGCCTCCACTCTCCCAGACTGACCGTAGGGGGTAGGGGCGCAGAGACCAGGAAGGGGATTGGGAATTGGCATAACTACTAACATTGGGATGGGAGAAAAACGGAGGAAAAAGGAGGGGGAAAAAGATTTAAAAAAAAAATAAGATTGGTCACAACGAAATGCTTTCCAGCTTCAATGTGTTGGTTAGATCAGTGGTTCCCAACCTTTTTCCCCCCAGGGACCCCCAAACATCTCTGATGAAATTCACGGACCCCCTCCTAATAAGATACCATAAAATACTTTTCTTTTTTCATTTTAATAACAAACTGCTTATACACAGGCATATGCATCACAATTAGACCCACTATGCTTCTTTGACTTGTGCCTTCAATCAACAAATCTCATCTTGCACCATATGCATTTCAAAATGTTTGGCCAATATTCAAATGCTGTATTCATCCTCTCAAATCAGGCCCTAATGGTGAACGGTTTGCATTTATGGAACAAATCAATGCAACAAATTAAACTAAATATGAGACAGGAAATTCCAATCAGTAGCAGAGAGAATCTGTCCTAGCTGGGTTTAATACCTTTTTTTTGTCATTTTAATAACAAACTGCTTATACACAGGCATATGCATCACAATTAGACCCACTATGCTTCTTTAACTTGTGCCTTCAATCAACAAATCTCATCTTGCACCATATGCATTTCAAAATGTTTGGCCAATATTCAAATCCTGTATTCATCCTCTCAAATCAGTCCCTAATGGTGAACGGTTTGCATTTATGGAACAAATCAATGCAACAAATTAAACTAAATATGAGACAGGAAATTCCAATCAGTAGCAGAGAGAATCTGTCCTAGCTGGGTTTAATACCTTTTTTTTGTCATTTTAATAACAAACTGCTTATACACAGGCATATGCATCATAATTAGACCCACTATGCTTCTTTGACTTGTGCCTTCAATCAACAAATCTAATCTTGCACCATATGTATTTCAAAATGTTGGCCAATATTCAAATCCTGTATTCATCCTCTCAAATCAGGCCCTAATGGTGAACGGTTTGCATTTATGTTGAATGAAGTAAGAATCCACTGCAGTAAAAATATCCTGGTAGTAAGGTTGACTGACATGAGAATGTCCTGCTTCAGATCCTCATTTTCAATATATTGCACATAAACGATGAGCACATAGCCTCGTCTGCGACAGTTGTAGTTTCATCAAGTTGTATGGCAAATGGACCCTTTCTAAGCTTTTCTGACAGCTGCTGCTCGCAATCACTTGACATCTTATCAATTCGGTCTTTCACTACATTGTTCGAGAGTGGTACTGATTTTAGTTTATCCGCCACCTGTGGGCCGCACAGTTTCTAAACCATTTTGATGCAGGCTGGTTTGATGAGCTGCTCGCCAATATTGTGCGGTTTCTTTGCTTTTGCAATTAAAAGCGAACACTCAAAGGAGGCTTCGGTAGCCTTCTGTAAATCACTGCCACCCCTGCTCCACGCTACTCTAACATCAACAGGCTTGTTCGCCTTGAGAGACTGTTCTTTCCTCCGAAAAAAGTCTGGATCCTTCCCAACGGTTTCTGGGTGCTTAGACGCCTGATGTCTCTTCAGCTTGCTGGGCTTCAGGCTCGAGTTTGCCAACTTTTCTCCACAAATCACACACTCAGGTCGTTTGTCTGGTCCCTCAGTGAAGCCCATGGTGATGTAATTTTCGCGATTGCTGTAGGTCCTAACTTTTTTTGCAGATGAGCTGCCGTCATCTCCTTTTCGTTTGTCACACATTTTCGCCTCTGGCGGCTGACTGCAGACGAGCCGAGAAAGTTAACTAGCGTGCTAGGCTAGCTACAGAAAGTGATACAGTCAACTGATTCGCGTTTTAGCGGCTACCCGGTAGCCTACTGTTAACGTTCAAAAATCATGTCTATATGTTTATTTATTTATCTTTATTTTTTATTGTAGTGGAGAGACTATTCATGCTTCTGATGATAAAAAAAAATTAAAAAAAAAATTAAAAAAAAATACCTCAAATCATCTGGCGGACCCCCTGCGCCCCCTGGCGGACCCCAGGGGGTCCGCGGACCCCAGGTTGGGAATCACTGGGTTAGATGACCTCAGTTGAAACTTCACTGACAGCGAGATTGATCACGGAGGACTCGCTCTCAGTGAAGTTTCAAGTCCGCTTAGTCCATTATTCTACATTCCATGGGGGTGTTTCATGACCATAATATATGGATAATCATGCACAAGCATTGACGGTAAGAACAAATGGTATTTATCAACACAGAGTGTGCGTACGACCTGTGCACGCACGGTTGATAAATCACGATTTTTCTGTGCGTAGAGACATTCTAAATTCTGTGCGAAAATAGAACACTTTCTAAGCATTGTTGATAAATGAGGGCCCAGGACCACAAATGTCACTGCGGACGCAACAGTGGAGGTCAAGAAGTTCCTGTGCGAACCCAACATTGACCGAATGGAGAACCCCCTGGAGTACTGGGAGAGACAACGAAACGTGTCTCCTAACTTATATGAATGTGCTACTATTTGAAGCTGTGAAATTACAGTACACTAACAACAATGCATTGTAAATTCACAGTAAATTGTCGTAATGCATGTACAACAAAATGATGTAATTCCCAAGTAACACTGTAATATCACAGTAATTCCTTACTATTTGAAACTGTGTACACAGTTTTACGTTCACAACAATGTATTGTAATATCATTGATGTGAAATTACAATACATTGCTGTGAAGACATTCACAGTAAATTGTTGTGAACCTTACTGTGAAAGTCATGCAAAAAATTGCCAATAATTTATTGTGACTTTACGGTGAAAAATCTTAGTGTTAATGTTCTTGTGTATCCCAGCATCATCTGTGCCCTGTGAAAGGGTCTTTTCCAAAGCTGGGGAAATCCTGACAAAAAAGAAACCGAGTAGATAAGTGCTTCCAAGGTACCAGTTGTGGAGGACAGAATGAGGCAGAGAGTTGTTGCTCTTAAACAGTGGATCCTTTAATTATAGGAAAAACACTTGAGCAATAAGTTAACAACAGGATGCCGGGCTTCGACAGCGAAGAGCACAAAAATAAGAAAACTAACTAAAGTCAGACGAACAGGTGCCAGGGAACGTCTGAGAGTCCAGGGTACCTCCGCGTACCGATACTGGAAGGATAGTGAAGAACCGACAGGAAACTAAAAAGGGAAACAGGGGTTACTTGAGGTCGCATTCCACACATTCCACACGCACCACAAGTGACAGCGAATCAGGGAACACAGACAATCAGTGACAGTTAGGAAGCAAGTGACAGACGTCAGAATGGTGGTAGGATTCTCAGGCAACATGCCAGAGAACCCAGAACGTTACAGTACCTCCCTCCGACGAACGGCACCAGATGTTCACCTAGGGGCCTCGGGATGCAGCCGCCAGAAATCATCGATCAGGCTGGAATCTTATCCCTTTGAGGCACCCAGGAACGCTCTTCTACCCCGTACCCCTCCCAATCACCCGACAAACCACTTTAAAGGGGCCTATGAAGCGAGGAGCCAGCTTCCTGGATTCCACCCGGAGAGGGAGATCATGGGTGGAAAGCCAAACCCGCTGCCCAGGACGGAAAATCGGAGCCGGGCGGCGCTTGCGGTTAGCCTGCCGCTGAGCCTTAACAGAGGCCTTCTGCAGCGCCGCTCGAACTCTGTTCCACGTCCTGCGACAGCGAGCCACATGTGCCTGGGCCGATGGCACCTCAGCCTCCTGCTCCTGTTCGGGGAACAGAGGAGGTTGAAAACCATATCGACACTGAAAGGGAGACATACCATTAGAGGAAGAGAGGAGGGTATAATGCGCATACTCAGCCCAGGCCAACCTCCTACTCCACGTCGCCGGACACCCGGCAACGTAACACCTCAGGACACCCTCCAGATCCTGGTTGACGCACTCCGTCTGCCCATTCGACTGCGGATGGAACCCAGACGACAGGCTGACGGAGGCGCAGAGGCCGGCAGCAAACGCCTTCCAGAACCTGGAGGCGAACTGAGGACCCCGGTCAGACACAATATCCACTGGAAGCCCGTGGACCCGAAAGACGTGCTGCACCACCAGGTCAGCCGTCTCTCGGGCCGAGGGAAGCTTGGGAAGGGGAATGAAGTGAAAAATTGTAGTGAACCCACCTGACAGGGGAAGGCCAGAAATAAAATCCAGGGATATGTGCGACCAGGGACGTTTGGGAATAGGAAGCGGCCGGAGGAGACCCGCCGGTGCACGGCGAGAGGTCTTACTGCGCGCACACCGGGCAGGCCGCCACAAAGGAGCGTGTATCCCCCTCCTCTGTCAGCCACCAGAACCTCCTACGGATAAACTCCAGGGTTCTGGTGGCCCCAGGGTGGAATAATAGGATGGGGCTTCTCCTCCCGGCCCGGAATGTCAAACTGGCGTGACAAAGCATCAGGTTTGACTTTCTTGGAACCGGGCCGATAGGAGATGGAAAATCGAGTGAAGAATAATGCCCACCTGGCCTGGCAAGTGTTAAGGCGTTTAGCCCCTTGGATGTAAGCCAAGTTCGTATGATCAGTCCAAACAATGAAAGGATGTGCCGCGCCCTCTAACCAATGTCTCCATTCCTCCAGTGCCAACTTGATAGCCAACAACTCCCGATTACCCACGTTGTAGTTACGCTCGGCCGAAGACAGCCAGTGTAAAAAAAAAGCGCAAGGATGCACTTTACCGTCCTTTAAACATCTCTGAGAAATCACCCCCCCCCCCCCCCCCCCACGCGATGTCAGAGGCATCCACCTCCACTATGAATGGAGTCTCTGCATCGTGGCGGATCAGTACAGGAGGGCAGGTAAATCGACGTTTGAGGTCGCAGAAGGCCGACTCTGCCCTAGGCGACCATTCAAAGCCAGGGAGAGAGGACTTAGTGAGAAGCTGTTAAAGGATTGGCTAAGGCGCAAAAATTGCGAATAAAACGCCTGTAAAAATGTGCAAAGCCCAAAAAACGTTGTAACTCCTTGAGCGATGAAGGCCGTGGCCAGTCCAAGACTGCACTCACCTTGGCTGGATCCATGTGAAGATCACCCTTCGTCAACACAAAGCACAGGAAGGAAACGGTGTCAGTGTGAAACACACGTCTCTGCCTCAACAAATAGCTGATGCTCAAGACCTCACCTCACGAACATGCAGTTGGTGTTGCACAATATCGCGAGAAAAAATAAGGATGTCATCCAAGTACACAAAAACTGACACCCCAATTAAATCCCGCAGGACGTCGTTAACCAGGGCTTGGAAAACTGCCGGAGCATGGGCATGACTAAATACTCATAATGCCCATTGGGCGTGTTAAATGCAGTCTTCCACTCGTCTCCCTCTCTAATCCTTACCAAGTTGTATGCATTACGTAAGTCAAGTTTAAAGAAGACCTGTGCCCCCTGTAAGCACTCAAAGGCGGTGTCCATGAGAGGCAGAGGGTAACTGTTCTTGATGGAAACGTCGTTCAATCCCCTATAATCAATGCACGGTCGCTGGGTACCGTCCTTCTTTGCTACAAAAAAGAACCCAGCGCCGGCAGGGGATGTGGACGGACGAATATGCCCCGCGAGTAATGCCTCCTGAATGTAAGTGTTCATGGACACTGTCCGGGCGAGAGAGGGAGAACATACGCCCACGGGGTGGAGAGGTACCAGGTAGGAGATTAATGGGTCAGTCGTATGATCTATCTATCTAGTGCTTTAGCACGCGTTTTACTAGAACCGCCCGCCAGGTCTAAATAGATCTCAGGCACGCCTATTCAATCGGGATTAGGAGATATGACTGAGTCTGCAACGCTCCCCACCATCCTGGAGAGAGAAGAAGGAGACAAAAAGGAAGAGGGAGGAGGGGCGGGTAAACTCTCGCCGGAGACAGACTGGACGCCGTTCCCCATTGAGAGTTCACCCGTGGCCCAATTAATAACAGGGCTGTGTGCGGCTAGCCAAGGATGGCCTAAAACAATGACACAGTAGGGAGACATAATGACAAAAAATTGCACCCACTCCCACCCAACACCCGCCACCTGAATGTGCAGCTGCGCCGTACGCTGGGTAATGCTCCCACTACCCAGTGGCTGTCCATCCAAAGCTTGAACAGGGATGGGCACCTCTAATGTCTCCACCAGAATACCCCACTCCTTGACCAACCCAACGTGAATGAGATTCCCCGCTGCCCCCGAATCCACTAACGCCCTGGTCTTCTTGACATCCCTCCCACACCCCACAGTGACATAAAAAAAAAGTACGGTAATCATGCGCCAAGGGAGAAATGAGCCCACCTGCTAGCGCCTCTCCAGGACCTAGCGAGCCCCTCCTTTCCCTGACTGCGCCCGACAGCTGCCGAAGCGATGACCGGTACGTCCACACCGGAAGCAGCGTCTTTCTTCGATGAAGCGCCGCCGCTCGTCGTCCGAGAGTGACAGCGCTCCAAGCTGCATGGGTTTGTCACCCAGTGGCTCACTCGTGTAGTGCGGGAAGATATCGGCACCGGAAGAAGAAGGGACCCGTGCTTGTGCTGATGTACTCCGTTCACGTTCCCTCTCCCGATGCCGATTGTCCATACGGATGGCTAAGTTGATGATCCCATCTAAATGCTCCGGCAACTCACGCACGGAGAGCTCGTCCCTCATCCGCACGGAGAGCCCCTGGACAAACAGGACACAACAGGGGACCTCGGGCCAAGCTGCCTCCCGGGCCACGATTCTGAAATCAACAGCGTAATCTGCCACAGTGCGGAGGCCCTGCCGGCAGGCGAGAAGCCGCGCCCCGACGTCGTAAATCGAGATTCCGCGGGAAGTATCGAAGATTCTTCTCAACTCCCCGGTAAAGGCGTCCACATTGTGGCAGATTACAGACTTACGCTCCCATTCAGCCGTAGCCCAGAAGAGCGCTCGACCAGTGAGGCGGGTAATGATATAGGCCACCTGGGATGTAGCGGAGGGGAATGAGCGTGGCTGCAGCTGGAACACGCATGAACACTGGGTGACGAACTCCCGACACCCCTCCGGTGCTCCCCCGTAGCGGCCCGGCGGCGTCACCCATGGCTCCCGAGCCTCCTCCTGGACACAGAGATGCGACCACCCTCTCTCGCCGCTGGCAGCCAACACCTCTGGCGTGGACTCAGCAACCGCCGCCATCGCCTCGGCGGCCTTAGACCGAGCCATCTTGGCCGTGGCTAACGCCGAGCTCACCGTCTCCTGGGAGGTGATGGACAGACCCGCCAGCTCGGCGGCCTTAGACCGAGCCATCTTGGCCGTGGCTAACGCCGAGCTCACCGTCTCCTGGGAGGTGATGGACAGACCCGCCAGCTCGGCGGCCTTAGACCGAGCCATCTTGGCCGTGGCTAACGCCGAGCTCACCGTCTCCTGGGAGGTGATGGACAGACCCGCCAGCTCGGCGGCCTTAGACCGAGCCATCTTGGCCGTGGCTAACGCCGAGCTCACCGTCTCCTGGGAGGTGATGGACAGACCCCCCAGCTCGGCGCTCACCTGTTGCTGGTGGGCAGACACAAGCCCCAAGGCATTCCTTTGCTCTTGGAGAGCCTGCCATATTGCCTCCATGGTACCTGCGGTGGTCGGTTCTTCTGTTACGAGTAGGTAAGTGCTTCCAAGGTACCAGTTGTGGAGGACAGAATGAGGCAGAGAGTTGTTGCTCTTAAACAGTGGATCCTTTAATTATAGGAAAAACACTTGAGCAATAAGATAACAGGACACCGGGCGTCGACAGCGAAGAGCACAAAAATAAGAAAACTAACTAAAGTCAGACGAACGGGGGTGCCAGGGAACGTCCGAGAGTCCAGGGTACCTCAGCGTACCGATACTGGAAGGATAGTGAAGAACCGACAAGAAACAAAGGGAAACAGGGGTTACTTGAGGTCACATTCCACACATTCCACACGCACCACAAGTGACAGCGAATCAGGGAACACAGACAATCAGTGCGTTCAACCCATATAATCAATAATCAACCCAGAACGTTACAGAGCCCCAGCACTGTGGAAAAGTTGCTTTTTCTCAATAAAAATGAATGAAGTAACACAAGCATTTTCTCCTCTGTCCCTGCCATCATTCTGTCAGAAAGACACACTATATTAAAGAATAGAATGTTGTAGTAAGACAAGCACTTTCTCCTCTGTCCCTGCCATCATTCTGTTAGAAAAACACACTATATTAAAGAATAGAATTAGGGATGTTCGATATTGGCTTTTTTACTGATATCCGATATACCGATATTGTCCAACTCTTAATTTCCGATACAGATATCAACCGATACCGATATATGCAGGGTTCCCCCCCCAAAAAACATTGTGCCTACTTTTCACAATAAATAAAATAAGAATTTGTTCTTACTTGCTTGTAATTATTTTATTTATTTTATTTACCGATACCGATCATTTCCAATATGTAAGGGATAATGTATAGCTACGAGGTCATTGTCGCAAAATAATTGACCGACACGGAGTTTAGAACACCGAGGCGCCTCGCCGAGGTGTTTTAAAAAGTGAAGGTCAATTAAGGTGTTTTAAAAAGTGAAGGTCAATTATTTTGCGACAATGACCGAGTATAGGCTATACATTATCCCGCTTATTACATGGCTAACTTACTAACAATATACCTAATTCATTTTACACCATCGTTATCGAGTAATAACGGACCTCTGACGAGCGCTATTGACCAATCACAATCAAGCATTTCGGCTAATGTTAAAACGCCATGTAATAATACATTTTAATGCCAATATCGGCCGATAATATCGGTAGGCCGATAATATCAGACATCCCTAAATAGAATGTTGTAGTAACACAAGCACTTTCTCCTCTGTCCCTGCCATCAATCTGTCAGAAAAACACACTATATTAAAGAATAGAAAGTTGTAGTAACACAAGCACTTTCTCCTCTGTCCCTGCCATCAATCAGTCAGAAGAAAACACTATATTAAAGAATAGAATGTTGTAGTAACACAAGCACTTTCTCCTCTGTCCCTGCCATCATTTTGTTAGAAAAACACACTATATTAAAGAATAGAATGTTGTGGTAACACAAGCACTTTCTCCTCTGTCCCTGCCATCATTCTGTCAGAAAAACAGACACAATATTATTTGTTTATTGGCATCATCATCACAACACATCAAAGCTTCACACACCAAAGCCATGGTATCATTATAATCACTTAGCCTGTTCTACATTTATTGTCCACTTGATGGCACAGTAGAGCAAATTAACCACCACGAAGCTTCAACACATGAGTGACACTATTGGATGGAAAGCTTCAATGCTTCATGAAGCTTCATCTCACCATCACTACAAAAAAATGCTCATATCCAAAAAGTAGTAGATAGATAAATAGGTCATACATGTAGGTATGCATTTGGTTATGTGGGTGGGTAGGTTTGTAGGCAGGTGGGTTGGTGGTTATGTATTATTATGTACGCAGTATATATTCATGCATGTACTGTGTGTATGTTTGTATTAACACATCTTTTGAATGATTACTGGTATTTTTTAAATAATGTATATTTTTGTAAAATACAAATAGAAGGCTCAAGAACCTCTTCTTTAAGCCTCAATTATCTCTAGTCTCTGCTTCCTTAAAGGAACACGCCAACAAGATACACTACACCACTAAGATACCCATGTACATGTCGAAATACTTCCCAAATGTCAGTGAATTCCACGACACCAGAGGGAGTTCCACAAATCATGTTCAACCCAGATTCGGCTCAAACAAGGGACTAAACACGTTTCAAAATTATGCCACAACAATGTGGAACGCACTAGCCATAAAATTATATGAATCCCTACCCACCCTCAAATAGCACCTACGGGAGGCTGCAATTCGAAACTGGCCCCCGTAAATTTCCAACCCCCCCCCCCCCCCCCCCCCCCCTCCTAGTGTACAGTTTCCTCCCCCTCTAATGTATATATTTTCTGTTAGGATCTCTGTTAAACAGTACTGGATATTTGTATATCTTGTATGTCATAAATGTATATCTGTGTATGTCATAAATGTTATGATATTTTTTTTTATTCACTTTTTCTCCCCTTTTTCTATTTTTCTCCCATCCCAATTTAGCTGTGCCAATTCTCCCCTCCTCTGTCTTGAACGTTGCTCGCATATGCCCCCCACTGGTCGGTTGTATGGAGGATAGAAGCCTTGCATCACATGTCCCCTCCGATACATGTGGAGGCAGCCTGTCACATCTTTTCACCTGTCAGCGTGCTAACTCTGCCAATTGAGTTAGTATGACGGCCGGCCCAAGCCGGAGGCAACGCCGACAGTCGGAGTCGAACCCGGTGTCTCTTGCGTTGGCAACGAGCGCAATGTCCGCTGCGCCACCCAGCCGCCTATGTCATGATATATGTTTAACCTTTATTTACCCAGGGTAGGTTCTCTGATCACAGATGCTCTTTTTCAGCTATGCCCTGCTTCACATTCACACAGTTCCATTCACACCTGGGAGCTGCCCAGTACAACCACAGTCTGACACCGTTGGCCACTGAGCAACTCCACTGGAGCAGTTGGGGGTAAGTGCCTTGCTCAAGGGCACTTCAGCGGTTGGTGTTAAGGGTATGGGAGAGAGTTATTAATTCACTTCCCCAGCCCAGAGTTTTCCTGCCGGTCCGGGGGATCGAACCGGCGACCTTCCGGCCACAAACCCGCTTCTCCAACCTTTAGGCCACCGCTGCCCCCATATATCTGTATATATCTGTATGTTGTGTATGTCATAAATGTCATTATGAATTGAAAATGGGGGACCCTGATGTAAATAAAACTAAAGTCTTTCTCTGGTCTGCATCCCCTTAACAATTGTCTGAAGCGGAGCGTTTGGCCCCGAACATGAATGAATGAATGAATGAAAAGTTTATTTTTGAACATGTAATTCTCCATTTCCTCCAAACAAATCACGGTATCTTGTTCCGTCAAACCAAACAATCATAACAAATAACAAAAAAAAAACATAAAAAGGAATTATAAACAAAAGGTCAAGAGCAATGTGTTTGGTTAGCAGACATGTCCAAAAAAGGAGTAGAGGGAAGCTAAGCTTATTGATCCCTACCCGCTTACATTTATATTTGTTCTTCCATTAATTTGACTAGATATAACATAATTTAGTATATTACAATATAGAATATACTTTTACTTCTATTAAAAAAAATTATAAAAAAAACACTTGATTCACTTGACAGCAGTGAATATAGTACAGCACTACATGAATATAGTACTACAATACATACATCACGCATGGCGTCAGACTTGACAAGCGAATACACGCGAGGAGGATGCTTCGCTTCTGTGTGTTTTTTGTTTCCTCACTGAGACAGTTTGACGGCTGACGCTAGGGTCCCACTGTTGACAACCAGAAAGCGACCAGTTTTCATTCATTGTCTATTGGGAAGAGTGAGGAGCAGCCAGAGAGTCCCAGAGGCCAGAGCAGATGTACCGTCACATGCACAGTATCAGCGATGCAATGATAAAAAGTAAAATAAAAGTACCCAAAAATGAGACAAATTATAAAGGAAAAGGGCTTCACCATAACGGTCTGCTAAGCCTGCTTTTAACAACTCTGGCCACCGTTTCACTACTGTAATGTAGTGAGCACAACTTAAGCCCCCACATTACGTTACCATTGATTAAAATAGAATACTCGTCGTCTGGTATCAATGGAACATAATGTGAAACGGTAGCCAAAAGTAACAAAAAGGTTATAATTACCGTCTGGTTTGAGGGTGCAGGAATAAAATAAAAGGATAATAAACAAACAAATGCCAGGTCTGTGCAGACAGGATCAGCCACCAAACACAGGGCAGAACAAAACAGATATTCACAAGGGGATGACGAGAACGAGAAACACCTGGGCTGATTACAAATGGATACACCTGGGAGGGAAACAACAAAGAACTACAGGAAGCCGAGACAAGGAACTACAACTAAGGCACAGGACAGGGAACACAATACAAAACACTGGAGAACACCGATCAAGATTACATGAACACAAGATACATGGAACAGACGAACAACCTAACAGAGTAACTAACAGACACATAACAGTCTGTGATTGGGGTGAGAGGTGTGTTTGCTGTTTGTGCTGAACAGTCTCAACTGCAGGGAGTGATGTACCGGTGATTATATTGTTCATTATTTCAGTTCAGAGTTTTAATTTGCCACATGGAATCAATACAAAAATATTACATACAAAATTATATTGTTTACACTGACTATTTTTTACTTTTCTACTGTACTATAATTGTATTGCCTGTATTTACATATTCTACTATTACCATGCCCATACCTGTAGGGTTATTTAGGCATCCAGGGCAGAATAGACCTGCCCCCCTGCCCAACCCCCTCCCGCAAGTCCACCAGTTTACAACTCATCGTTGTTCTATCTATGCACACTCTTATAATAATGTAATATTATTTATTCTATATCTATGGTTCTATATTGCTTGTATTACAGTGTGCATATGGGAATTGGAGGTAAGGGAGGTCTTATTGGATGGAAGGAAATGCATTACAAAATAATGAGTCTATATTTATCTTCTCTAAATTGAATAAGACATGTATCTTTTTGTTTAATTTCTCATAAACTGATGATGTGTGCAGGCAGCAGAAACAGCTCTAGCAAAGGGCCCACTTCACTCGCTGGCAGTTTGTGGTAGTGCATATTGGAGAGACCTCAAAAAAAGGACTATTGGTTGATTGATTGAAAACTTTATTAACAGATTGCAGAATGGGTACAATACAGTACATCAGGGTCCCCCATTTTCAATTCATAATGACATTTATGACATACACAACATACAGATATACAGATATATGTATCATGACATTTATGCAGGGGTGTAAAAAGTACCCAGAAATTATACTTAAGTGAAAGTAATACCGTCTCAAAATCTGACTCAAGTAAAAGTCAAAGTATCTGGCTAAAAACACACTTGAGTAAAAGTAAAAAATTCCTACTTTTAAATGTACTTAAGTAAAAAGTAAAGGTAATTTTTTTTGAAAGGGATAGACCAGGGGTCTCAAACTCATTCCATCGTGGGCCAAGTTTTCATTTTAACTATACATTGCACCAGGTGAGTTAGTTGAAGAGGTGAGCCAATTAGTGAAATCATCAGCTGGTGTTTAGGCAAGGCTGGAATGAAACCAAGCATATCTGCCCACAATGGAATGTGTTCTGCGATAGACAATGCTGAAATTAAAGAACAGAGGACACTTTTTTTGCATTAAAATTATTTAAAGACTCAGTAGGCAATGAAAATCTTGTTTTTCAATCGTGTTGCATTTTTTAACACAATGTTGACATACAATTGCCAAAACTGTTAGAACTGTTGTTGTGTAAATGATGACTAAAGCCCGTTGATGTCTAATATCCCCCTGGACATCAACCAAATCAAGACATTTCAGATATCCAGTCTACTTCCTTTGAAATATTGCATAATAATCACGGGTTACCCTGATTGGCCCATCAGTCAATCCGTCAGTTGTCAGTAATTGTAAAGGATATCAGCTAGAGCCCTCAAACGAGTAATGAAACTAGCTTGCCACAATCTTGGTAATCTTAGTGGTTCAAAAACATCCACAGCAACTGTGATCATTTATTCACCTGCTAGCAGTTAGCCAAGGAAACTATAAAAGAAGGAATGGTTATTATCACATCACTGTGTAGCTCATGACATTATCATTCCACAATAAGCAATGTTTTTACTGAATTAAAACATCAATGTACTGGATATTTAAATACTTATCTAACATATAGACATGAATCAGAATGTCAGTGAAATGTAATGTCAACCTAATGTAATGTTGCTTTCTTATCATGAGCGTTCATACCGTGGTAACCTGCGTGCATGAATGTTTTCCCTAACGGAGTTGCACTTCCGCGTTCGGTTTGCGCGATCTGATTGGCCACAGACGTTTCGGGTCATGTGACATCTGCGCCAATTGTGTGACGCCTGTTTCTGCGCCTATTTCCGCCTCTAGCGCCGCGTTCACGTTATGTGGGAAGAGGTGGAAGAACCAGAGGACATCTCATTGCTACAACTAGGAAGCCTTCACGCGTTGACTCGATGAAACGCCCACATCCATACTTCCGCAATTCGTGACGCGAAGTGGGAGATATCGGGGTCTATAAAAAAATCCCATATGTCCTAGTGGGAATTACCACTAGGAGGCTGACGTGAATGGTTTTTCCCAGTCAGAAGCTGGTTCTTCCGGTTCTTCCCACGTAAAGTGAATGCGGCCTAACAGCCTTAACCAACTTCGAAAGAGTGCCTAAGCTTAACCAGTGATAGAAACAGGCGTCACACGATTGGCGCAGATGTCACATGACCAGAAACGTCAGTGGCCAATCAGATCGCGCAAACCGAACGCGGAAGTGCAATTCCGTTAGGGAAAATATTCACACAACCTGCGTTGATGTACTTGACGTTTATGTCAATGCTTGTGGGACGCCACTAGGGGGCAGACCTAGCTCGAGTGAATGAAGGAATGGAGGAAGTGCCGACACCGCTCTTAGAGGTACTTCGCATCTAAACATATTTTGATTATATCTATGTGTATTTCATAATACCGTTTTTGGTGTTATAAACATACATACACATTTCCTTAGCTATAAACTATGTTCCATCTAATTTCTCCCAAACAGTCTCGTGGATTGGATTCCATCCAAATGTCGAATAAAAGCATGCTGTGACGAACTGTTGAAAACCCAGACGAGATCAAGGCTCACTGATGAGAATTCGAATCAGTCTTTGAGACCAGAATAGAAGTTATAGAACCTGACATTAAATGTCTCACCAGCCAGATGCAAGCCCACCGTTCACACTGGTGAACATGCATAGGGTAGCCTAAGACCACTGCTCTGACTTGAATAGCAATAAGTAATGAAAATAGTAGTAATAATGCTCTTAAATAGGCTACATATCTCTCTTGAAAAGTAATACCCACATGTCAGTACAGTGCAACAAAAATAATAAACGAATCTAGCATAATGAATAAATATATAATCATAATGAAATATCCTGGGATGAAATCCATCTCCACAATAATTACCGGCAGTCACCGGGAAAAAGACTGAACCCGACCCCCGATCAAAGGGGTCAAAGTTATGATCGGCCCTCGCAGAAAAAGATTTGCCCTGCTCTTCTCTCGCGGCCGCAGGTATGGATGTGCTGAAATCAGTAATGTAACACCAGAAGTCAAATATAGTGACTTCCTTCTCTCTCTCTTTCACATAGAAGCATCAGGACTTTCCCCAGGATTGGAAAGGAAGATGGTGGTGCTGAGTGAGTCACAGGTGAGGTGGGTGGTCCGGAGGGGGGCTTTGCACTGAAGAAAGCCACTTGCTGTCATTTCCTGCAACTTAAAAACATTAAGTACAGTGTATAAGATTGCACAATAGTTTAACGTTGAACACAAAAACACACACACGCACGCATGCATGCATCCACACACACACACTCAGTGAGGCGACAGTGGCTCAGGAGGGTAGAGCAGGTATAGAGCAGTCGTCTGGTAATCCGGAGGTTCCCAGTTCGATTCCCGCTCCTCCCGGGCAGCGTGTCGAAGTGTCCTAGAGCGAGACACTTAACCCCTAACTGCTCCCGATGAGCAGGTTGGCACCTTGGCAGCTTGGTTTGGTAACCTGTCTGTACAATTAAAGTCCAAACTGTTCCGTCTGATGCAGACTGCATGGAAAATGATAGGGGTGAAATGAAAGGTCACCCATCCCTGCAGTCTATTTTTAAACGGGCTACTACTCTAAGGCAAGCCAATAGAATAGTCTCGGACCCCTCCCATGTCTTACATGCCGAGTATGAGCTACTGCCCTCTGGAAGGAGGTTTAGAGTTCCACTCTCTAGACTAAATAGGTTTAAAAACTCCTTTATTCCGATCTCAGTTAAACTTTTAAATAGTGCCATATAAAGGGCAACTATCGAATAACGGATATTTGGTTATATTATCGCATACTATAATATTATAATATTAATACTATATTTCTAATGTGGTGTTGCCAGACATCCTGCTGTGCAGGTACTTTACTGTATCTTTTATATTGTGTATTGTTTGGAGTCAGTTGTGTTGTGTCATGTCTGTATGTATGCATCTGTGGCTGTAGTGGGTGTAAGCCCAAGACAAATTTCCCAGCTGATGGGACAATAAAGTGACTCTTGACTCTTGATAAAAGCGCTATATAAATGCACCATTTACCATTTTTATTTACCATTTATAGTGGAACAGAGGACCAAGCAATCACATATTAGACAATGATGTGTCTGTTTCTAAACTGGCCCCAAGCTTTAACTGCAATTTTCTTTACCTTAAAATAAATAAATATATATATATATATATATATATATATATATATATACGTATATATTTTAACCACATGGTGGCGCTGGCGCGTTGTCATTGTCACTGGCGCGTTGTCACCATTGTTTAGGCAAGTCAAGTCAAGAGTTTTATTTGTCACGGCATACAAGTATACAATGAAATGCGGGTGGTCTTGTCCGCAACGATGTCAACGATGTGCATAATACAATAGTAATATATAATAGAATCCAATAGAACGACATTGTGCAATAAAACAAGTAAACCGAGTAGGGCATATCGGTATATGTACATGAGTTATTTACAGAGCATGGTAGGACATGCTAGGTCCTGTGGTAGTGCAATACACTGTTAGCTACGGCTGAGGCACTGGATCTTTATGTACATGCTATATACAATCTCAAGTTATACTATACTATTCTTAAAGTGACCTTTCCTTTTGTAAAGTGACCATAAGTGTGAGCGTGTGCAGCATGAGTGTGTGTTTGCTCATGTTAAAGTGGCTGCTAGTGTGTGAGCATGTACAGTGTGTGTGTCGTGTGTGTGCTCATGTGTGCTTGTGTGTGGAGAGTTCAGTGTTCAAGGCTCTGATGGCCTGGGGGAAGAAGCTGAGCCGAAGTCTCTCTGTCCTAGTAGCTGGTGTTCGCAGGCGTCTGCCTGACCTCAGCAGCATGAACAGGCTGTTGTTGGGGTGGTGAAGGTCTTTCATTATTCTGCAGGCTCTGGATTTGCACCTCTTGTTGTATAGAACCAGCAGGGGTGGTAGTGCAATACCCGTGGTACGCTCGGCTGAGCGCACCACTCTCTGTAGGGCCTTCTTGTCCTGTGCCGTGCTGTTTCCATACCAGGCAGTGATGTTTCCAGTCAAGATGCTCTCTACAGCTCCGGAGTAGAAGGACTGGAGTATCTTTCCAGATACTCTGAACTTCCTTAACTGTCTCAGGTGGTAGAGGCGCTGCTTCGCCTTTTTTACGACTGAGTCTATGTGTGTTGTCCATGTCAGAGATGTGGACCCCCAGGTACTTAAAGCTGCTCACCCTGTCCATGGTAGCCCCGTTTATCCTCAGTGGTGTGTGTGTCTCCTGCTGTCCTCTCCTATAATCCACGATCAGTTCCTTGGTTTTACCAATGTTCAGGAGCAGGCTGTTGTCCTGGCACCAGCGTTCCAGTACCTCAACCTCCTCCCGGTAGGCCTTCTCGTCGTTGTCCGAGATCAGCCCCACCACCACTGTGTCGTCCGCAAACTTCACTATGGAGTTGGAGCTGAACTTGGCCACACACAGTCATGTGTGTATAGTGAGTACAGCAGGGGGCGCAGAACACAGCCCTAGGGGGACCCGATGCTCAGGGTGATGGTGTTGGAGGTCTGACCCCCCACCCTGACCGCCTGGGGCCTTTCACTCAGAAAGTCCAGTATCCAGGCGCTCAGAGCGGAGCTCAGACCCAGCTCGATCAACTTGTCCACCAGTCTGGTGGGGACTATGGTGTTGAACGCTGAGCTGTAGTCAATGAACAACAGTCTCACATAGCCTCCCTTCTGGCGGTCCAGGTGAGAGAGTGTGCTGTGCAGTACTTGGGAGACCGCATCTTCAGTGGACCTGTTTGGCCTGTATGCAAATTGCATAGGGTCCATATCACTGGGGAGGGAGGCACAAATTGTCATGGTTTTTGCCTTATTTCACCTTTCTGTGAGGGACAGCTGTCTATTTTTGCTTTATTTCACCTCTCTGTGAGGAATAGCTGTCAATCCCTGTTCCCTGTGGTTAATTGCCTCATGGGTCGGCAGGTGTGTGGGCTTGATTGCACCTGATGCAGTGCAGCTGTGCCTATGGCCATGTGGAGTCTATTTAAGTTTGGAGATCGCAGTGTCAACTCCTTTTTCATTTTCCTAGTGTTGGCTGTCCTTTTGGTCACGCTCATTATATTGAAGTGTAGTCTGATCGCTGATTCAGAATTGAGCCTTATGGTAGTCATTCTTATTTTAGGCTACTCACGTGATTCTACACATAAACTCCCTTAGTGGAGGTTTATTGTTTTACTTTTTCCAATATAAACTCCTTTATTAGGAGGTGTCCTTGTGGCTTATTTACTTTTATACTATACCTCTTTATTGAGAGTAGTCCTGTTTTTTGGGACTTGATTTATTTTCTTAATTACTCACTTTGAGATTTCCACCTGTAAAGGTTGTTTAACTTGTTTTCTGTTTAATTTTTCCCCTCCTAAAATATCTGTGTAAGCAGTCTAGTGGTTGTCCATTTCATGGATAACTTTAAGAGTTCCTGTTATCTGCTCATGACCCCCACACACACACACACACACACACAGCCCTCCTTGACCAGCCTCTCAAAACATTTCATGGCCACAGGTGAGTGCCACCGGTCTGTAGTTGGGGAGGATTTCTTTGGTACCGGGATAATGGTAGACATCTTGAAGCAGGCAGGGACCACTGACTCCGCCAGGGATCGATTAAATATGGTGGTGAACACAGGGGCTAGCTGGTTAGCACAGGACTTAAGTATGCGTCCTGTTATTCCATCTGGGCCAGCAGCCTTTCTGGTGTTCACCTGCATAAATGCTCTTCCCACACTGTGTACCGTCAATGAGAGAGCGTCCCCCCCCCCCCTCGGATGCCCTCCCCCCCCTCCACAACAGCCGGTGCGCCAGTGACGTCACTAGCCGTTGAGCTGGCGTTGTCACTGTTTGCACCAAACCGAGCATAGAAAGAGTTGAGTTTGTCCGCGAGAGAGGCGTCGTCGCTCCCCATTGAGGGGGCGCTGACTTTGTAGTCAGTTATCCTGATTCTTCAATCAGGAGGTGGGAGTTTAAGTGCACAACCTATTGGAGCTGTTAGGAGCTACAGTATGCTGGAAAAGACACATCGGGAACCCATTCAGAACATTATATGCAAGAAAAATATTGTGAGAGGCGTTTTAGGGGTTTGTCTCTAAAACCTTGATCTGTTTTATGCAGTAAACCTGTCACTCTGGGTTGTGACTGTCTATGTGTTGAACTGGATGTCTTAATTTTCTCCTCTTAGTTCAGTTGGTTAGTTTAGTTGGTCAGTTTGATCAGTTTGATTAGTCATGTGCTTTTTTCCTATGCTTTCTATGCAAGATATTTCCTGAAAATTTTACCTCTGACTTCCAGCAGGAGGCATGGAGGAAAGAGAGAGGGTGGAGCTTGAGGAGAGGATTGATTGATTGATTGATTGAAAACTTTATTAACAGATTGCAGAATGGGTACAATACAGTACAGCTCAATACTAACAACTGCTAAGAGGATGAAGACCAGAAAAAGACTTTCGTTAGGGCTTCGATTAGGGCTTCACTCCTGAGTAGGACCAGGTATCGTTTGAAATATCTCGATGTTTCTTACTTTTTGTTTGTTTTGTTTTCTTTTTATTTTGCTGCTATGTACTGAGAATGATATGTTAATTGACACTTGTCTACATGTAACAGTGACATATACCAGGCCAGCGGTTCAACATGCGGTCCAGGGACCTCCAGGGGTCCTTGAGGGGGTTCCAGGGGGTCCCCAGAAAAATGGGAAGTAGTTTAAAGGTCAAGAAGTAGTTTAAAGGTCAATAAGTAAGTAGTTTAAAGGTCAAGAAGTAAGTAGTTTAAATGTCAAGAAGTAGTTTAAAGGTCAAGAAGTAAGTAGTTTAAAGGTCATGAAGTAGTTTAAAGGTCAAGAAGCAGTTTAAAGGTGCTGTAAATCATATTCTTTTGTTAAAAGTGGTCTACTTTCTGTTTACTTCACAGCGGAGGGACTGTGAGACCCATGTTACTGACCAAACACTCTGTGTCAGTGATGGCTATCAGAATGTAGAGCTATTTAATACTTACTTTAACAAAACAAATACCACTTACAACACCTTTAACATTAGAAATTGGAATGGGAAGTCATTTTGATTGAGAATTGATTTGAGAATGTGGCAGCTGTTAATATTTCCCCATGCATTCATCTGTAATTTCATGCTGTACAGTATGCATCAATGTAGATTAGATTAGATTCAAATGTATTGTCATCATACAGCACAAGTACAGTATGACGAAATTTAAGTTTAGCATCCAACCAGAGTGCAAACATAACAGTAAAGTGCAACAGCAATATACAATGTACAGGTGATTAAACTGGGTATAAAATAATATATAAATTAGTACTACTGAGTACAGAGTTGTTGTATAATATGTACAGTGATACAGGTGTAAAGACGTATGGTAGTAGTCATACTGGCCAGCAGCGTAACTAGTAAGAGTGGGATATGTACAGATATAGATGTAGTATCTACAGATATGTAAAAGAGCTATGTGCAAGTAAGTACAGACAGATATGCAGAAAATGTGGCTGCACCTTTCCAATACTTCAGTCAGTCAGAGAGAGAGAGGGGGGGGGGTACAGGCACGTGCACACATAGAGCCCAAGGGGTGCTTGAGCACCTGCCCTTTTGAGCCTCGTAAAAAAAAGTGACATTAATTTTTTTTTTTTTTTTTTATCGTTACGCATATAGACTGCCCCTCCAAGTGAAACATTTCAGGATATAATCAAAATATTAGGTAAAGAGAGAGAGATGCCCCATATTCCATTGCAGTTTGCACGGCCTTCTCAGCGTGCCTCTCCGCGGACCTATATATTTTATGCATAGCGTGGGTGGTGATGATGATGATGATGATAGAAACCGCTGTGGCGCATACAGTTGAATGCTGGTATTACGCTCATTGAGGGACACGAAGAAGTCAAGTCCGATGGGATTTGGGAATCTCAAATACAAATCAGGATTGGAATAAAAAATGCATTTATATTAAACAATACAGAATATACAGCACTTCTTGGGGTCTGTAGGGTAAGCACTTATTCCCTCCCCCCCTGAACATTTATGGAGATGTATGGGCCTTGTAAGTCAGTGATAAAAATGTCTTTCAAGGATAAGTGAGCTCCTGCACTGATTATTATAGTTCAATATTCAATATTTGATCACCAAAATCCCCCCAAAAGCATAAAAAGGCCCCCCCCCCCGCACGAAAAGGGCCCTTAAAAATCGGGCTTGCACGCTTCGCCCACTCAGTCAAAAAGAGCACATAGATATAGTGCCCTTTTCAGCCTTTGAGCACCTGCCCCTCTAAAGTCCTGTGCACGTCCCTGGGGGGGGTACTAACCACTGACTACAGACATACCACTAGTAAAATTAGGTATAATTGGAGGTCTCAGATTACCTGTACTGCCTACAAGTCTTTTGTCCACCAGATGTCGCCATATGTTTAATAGTGCTCCACTAAACTCCTCTCTGTGTGTGTGTGTGTGTGTGGTCTTGTTTGAAGTGGTCAGGTCTAGTAATAACAGCAAATGACCCATTGTTTCTCTCTCTCTCTGCATACGTTAAAAGACACAGGGAAATTAGGCGTTAATGGCTGCTGTTATGAGGGCTGTCTGCTCTCAGTATTGCTCTCTCTGCTCGTCCGCTACACAGAGTCCATCATAGGGGGCCACAAAGTCAGCATATCGTCCTTTGTCTGGACATTCTCCGTGGAGACCGCTCCTTTGATCTGCTCAGAGAGAGCGCTCCTAGTGTTCTAACGAGGTCCGGGGGGGGGGGGGGGGGGGCGTCCGTGCAGAAAGTCTCTATACCTTTAAAGATCCAATCTGGAATCCAGATGTAAACAGATAGCCCCCACCACCAGTAATTAAAATGAATGACTAGGAGTAGATGTGTTTTCACTCTCTAGTTGATTGACAGAGCTCTTGGCAACTGGTATTTTCTGGATGCACGAGTATACCACCGATATTGGATATCAGGGGTCGATACCTGTTTTATCCTGGTATCGACCTGATATCCAATATCAGTGGCACCTTACTCATGCATTATGGTTATTGGAGAATGTTCCCAATACAAAAACAAACCGATACAAAGAGCTATGCGTAACATGTCAGAAATCAAAGTGAAGTGATTGATTGATTGATTGAAAACTTTAATGAACAGATTGCAGAATGGGTACAGTACAGCTCAATACACACAATTGTTAAGGGGATGCAGACCAGAGAAAGACTTTCGTCTTGTTTACTTGTGACTTGACTTTCAGCATTTGTGGCACATTATAGTATATAGAACCTATAGTACAATAATGCTGCATATACCGTATATATATATTTATATATATGGTATATATTCTTAGTATATACCCATATCTACCTGCATATAATCCTTTTTACATATCTGTAGATAATATATCTATATCTGTACATATCCTACTCTTACTAGTTACACTGCCGGCCAGTATGACTCACTACTATCGAGTCTTTATACCTGTATCACTGTACATATTAATACTACAATTCAGTACATGCTTTACTGCTACACTCTGGTTGGATGCCAAACTTATTTTCGTTGTACTGCACTTAATGACAATACATTTGAATATTGTTTGTTTGTTTGTTTGTTTGTTTATTAACACAGTTAAACAGAAGTAAAAACAATACATAATAAGTTATAACGATTGTGAAGGAGAAGTTAGAAGCCTAGAGGCTTATCAAGAACTTCCCCTGTTTTATAAAATCAAACATACAAAAATAAAAAAAATATGCATATTATAAAATACCAGAATACATTAAAAAGATTTGTGTTAATACAAACATACATACACACAGTACATACATGCATATACTGTGTACATAATAATATATAACAACCCACCCACCTGCCTACAAACCTACCCCCACATAACCAAATGCATACATGTATGACCTATTATCTATCTACTACTTTTGGATGAGAATTTTTTGGTAGTTTGCTTAAAAAATAAGCAGAGATGGAGATTTCCTCAGCATAGGATCAGCTGCATTCCAAAGATTGGACCCTCTATACCTCACTGAGAACTGCCTAAGTGAAGTACCACAATAAGGTATATGCAGGTCCCTGGACTGACGTGTAGCATGTGAATGAACATCTGAATTAAAAGAAAAAAAAACTATTAAAACCATTTGGTAGATTGTGATCATGAATGCATTTGTACACAAATATACATATCTGTAAAGAATTAACCTAATTAATATAATCTAAGCATGTGAGATTTGTCTGATTGTTGAGGAAAAAGGGAAATGCATCTCAATCTGTTTTGTTCAGTGACCCCAGACGGATGACCTCTAGTACTGATTAGACCAGTAGTTCAGTCACAGGCTGATGCAGACAGTTTAGGAGTTAGGACTCAGAAATGGTAGCGTGGAATCTAGACTCTAGAGGAATTCCCTGAAGGCAAAAGGCTGCTAGACACTGGCCACCTCAGATCTCTGCTGAGTTTCAGACTCTATACTATAGACATACTCTGTACATCGGATTAGCACTACACTCAGTCAGTGGTGGAAGAAGTACACAGTTCCTTAAGTAAAAGTAGAAATACTCAGATAAATGAGTACTCTGGTAAAAGTAAAAGTCCCCCATTCAAATTCTACTTAAGTAAAATTAGAGAAGTATTTGCTATTGAATGTAATTAAGTATCTAAAGTAAAAGTAAACATTCAACATGACGTTTGTGTATCCATTGACCTCTATAGGTTATGTTAAAGTGGTATGTGGTCCAGTTATGCTGCTCTGATTAAAGGTTATGTTAAAGTGATATGTGGTCCAGTTATGCTGCTCTGATTAAAGGTTATGTTAAAGTGATATGTGGTCCAGTTATGCTGCTCTGATTAAAGGTTATGTTAAAGTGATATGTGGTCCAGTTATGCTGCTCTGATTAAAGGTTATGTTAAAGTGGTATGTGGTCCAGTTATGCTGCTCTGATTAGGTCCTCTTGAAGTTGACAGGCTTCAAATGTGAAAGTATATAATCTTCATAAATTTTTTATTTTGTATTATATTATGTTTTCTATGCTAAATCCTTTTCTTCAAAGTAACTAGTAACTGATGGGTTCAGATAAATGTAGTGGAGTAAAAAGTACAATATTTCCCTTGAAATGTAGTGGAGTAAAAGTATAAAGTTCCCTAAAATGAAAATACTCACATAAAGTACAAGTAGCTCGAAAATGTACTTAACTACAGTACTTGAGTAAAAATACTTAGTTACTTTCCACCACAGCACTCAGTAGTACTAACAGTGGTGGAAAGTAACTAAGTATTTCTACTCAAGTACTGTACTGAAGTACAATTTCAAAGTACTTGCACTTCACTTGAGTATTCAAATTTTAGAGAACGGTGTACTTTTACTTCACTACATTTCAAAGGAAATATTGTACTTTTCACTCCATGACATTTATTTATTTATCTGAAGCCACCATAGTCTATTTGCCATCCCATAGAGCCCCATTGTGAACCCGGAAATTTCGGAACCACCAAAGTGTTATGATGGATATGGATAGTACGGGTCCCCAGCACTCAGAAACTGCCGGATGCTAAGTTGTAAATGTTGGGCAACTTTTTTTATTTGCATAATTAGCATACATTTGCATAATCGCCTAAATGGCCAAATCTCAGAAACTACTTGATCAATTTCAACAATGTTGGAGTTGTTTTGGGGGTTATTCGGGATACTGAATCCAGTTATTATACCTAAGAGAAGAAAAAAGTTTCAAAATTGCAATATTTACTGGAATTTACCAAATTTTGGTGACATTTTTTATGAATTTTCTGTTTATAAATGTTTCAGAAGATGCCGAATTTATAGATAATTTTCATGGAATGTTCAATTGTAAACAGAATGATAATAATAATAACTTTAATTTGTAGAGCGCTTAATAGACCACTACACTTCCGCGTTACATTGAAATTGGGGAGGAGATTGCGGGGGGAGCAAATGAATGAATGTGGATGAGAGCCGTGATGTAAGTGGTTGCGTTCCTAATCGATCAAAACTAAATCGGCAGAGAAAAAGCCCATTTTAAAAAAGCCCATTCCCCATGCACATGCGCAGATTGCCCACGGATTGTGACGCCACGCACACCCGCCCTGGACTGTTCCATCAGAGGGGCGAGCTTCGGTGGCCAGTGTCCTTTCAGCCGAACAGGATAATGAAACAATGATCCCACTAAATGGCCAGACGCGTCTTATGGCGACATCTACAATTACCTCATTGAGTCTCCAGGTAGACTAATGTTTATATTTAAGTGCAGTGGTCTGTAGCCACTCACACTACTACCGAAGCTCCCCCCTCTGATGGAACAGTCCAGGGCGGGTGTGCGTGGCGTCACAATCCGTGGGCAATCTGCGTATGTGCATGGGGAATAGGTGCTTAAAAATGGGCTTTTTCTCTGCCAATTTAGTTCTGATCGATTAGGAATGGGTCGCGCCGTGTTCAGGAGATTCAGGCGCATACAAGTCTATTCGATCATGTCTCCAGCACCCCCACAGCCGTAGCTGCAATCACTTGCATCACGGCTCTCATCCACATTCATTCATTTGCTACCCCCGCTATCTCCTCCCCGATTTCAGAATCCCGGAAAACTATTGTTGATGAGTTGTTATCAAGAGCTGGCTACAATCCAGGAACAAAGATACAATGTTAAACCACTATCCATATCTTCCTCATTCCTGGTTGTGTCTGTGTGAAATCACTCCCCAAACAGGTTCAAATGTTCTCAAGGTCATGTCCTACAAAGTATCCTCTATACAGTCTGCCCCATTGTTCTGACCAGGATTATTACATTCCTTTTGGCCCCGTGGGTAGAGTATCCGCCCTGAGTTCGGGAGGCTGGGAGTTCAAGCCCCGGCCGAGTCATACCAAAGACTATTTAAAAATGGTACCCATAGCCTCCCTGCTTGACACTCAGCATCAAGGGTTGGTTTGGGGGGGAAGTCCTTGCGACATACTAGCGTCATGTCCAAGGGGTGTACTTGTACATCAAGCTGCCTCACGCTACGGAAACAGGAGATAGGCTCCTGTCCCATGTGCGGCTCGAGAACCATTGGTTCTCAAAGGCAACTTCTTTTGGCCTCCTTGCTGACGTGGATGAGAAACCCATCTATAGGCCTAGTTATCAAATTCTTGGTTTGCAATGGTTTTGCACCTTGTGGGTAAATAAAAACCCAGTTTTCATCTACAACTCCTGTTTCCTCATTGTCTCACTGCCTCACTGCTTGGTCCCTAACAAGGAGAAATGGGCATTCTAAACACTCTGTGCAAGGCCTCTATTAGGCGGTAAATTGTTCTTTGTTTCCACAATGTGTGCCCTCTATCGTATCGAGATACATATTCCATGTGTATGGAATAACACTCACCTTTAAACACTTTTTAACACTACACCATATTGTATCTATTTATTAGTAAAAGATTTGCACTACCTCTCTAACTCATCTTTGCATTTGTTTGCATTGTGTACTTGTACTAGTTTGTATATTTTGTATAGTGTTTGGTCTTTATTCTTTTTACCTTTTTTACTGTATGAAGCACAATCTCAGGAGGCTCATACAGAACCAAGCATTTCACTGTAATGTACATGTACCTTATATGTGACAAATAAGCTGGTCAGGAAGGCCAGTAACATGGTGGGAGTGGAGCTAGACTCTTCCTCTGTCAGAGAGGAAGAGCCTTGCTAAGCTCCACGCCATCATGGACAACCCCTCCCACACGCTATACACAGACTTGGCTGATAGAAGGAGCATGTTCAGTGTTAGACTAAGACTCCCTAGATGCAACACTGAACGGCACAGGAAGTCCTTAATTCCAACAACCATCGGAGTATACAACGCATCACTGTGCCTCACTGCCTCACCACAGAGTGACAGTACAAACTCTGGTAATCTTCCTGGACTTTTGACTTCTTATTTTTACATATACACTTAAACATTTTTATTAAAAAAAAATCTACATTTATTATTGTAAATTTTACTGTATATTTTTGGCTGTATATTTTAGAATGTATATATTTTAGAATGTATATCCCGGACTGTATTTTTATTGTTATTTGTGATTTTTGACTACCTAAACTTTACGCAACATAGGGGAGGAGCAAACATAGCTTGCATAGCAGCCTTCTAAACTCTAATTTGAAAATTACCTTGAAGAAAAGGTTTTCTGCCAGTGAAGTTTTGTCACCGATATTTGACGGTGAAAGTGACATAGGAGAGAATGTGTCTGAGACCCTGATTATGAGGCGTCCTCCTCTGATGAGAATGAGACCCTTAGTGCAGATGCTCCTGTTGACTCTCAACCACAAGCAGACACGTTACTTTCCAAAAACAGAAAGTTATCATGGGCCCACTTCCCACTTGAACAACATCATATATATTATGTATGTATAATTGGGTGGGTGGGGGGGAGTCGGGGTAATGTTTTATTTAAATGGTTATTTAGGTAATCAACAAGGTAACATGAAGCACCTGAAACATACATTTGGGTAACACTTTTGATTATGATCATTTTCTGGAGGTTTAAACTGCTGGGGTCAAAATGTCCCCAAGGATAAAGAGTGTAAAGTCAATTTGAGGATAACAGGAGGGTTAACAAAACCATTTCAAATAATTTTAGCCCTGCTAGATAGAGGTAGCAAATAACTCTAAGGATGGCAATAATAATAATAAACGTTATTTGTACAAATTCCATACAAGAATTGCAGCCCAAAGTGCTTCACAGCAGAAAATACACTAGAATACATCAAATGAGCATAAAATAGACAGAATAAATGCAATGCAGAAAATAAAAATACAAGATGATAGAAGTAGATGATCGTAGTGTTCTTGGGGGCATGTAGTTGACAAGAAAATTGCCAATATAGCTTGGTCTGTTTCCATTTAGGGCTTTGTACATAAGGAGGACCTTCAAATCAATTCTAAATGTTACCGGAAGCCAGTGTAATAGCCTAGCTGAGAGTTGAATAAGTTGAAGTATTTTCTTCAGTCGGCTTGGAATAAAGGCATGGATCCGTTTTTCAGCATCCTTTTGATTTATAAATGGTTGTACTATGTTTTTGTCACCTTGTTAATGTGGGACTTAAAGCTTACAGTAGACCTGAGTCTATGATAACCAAGACTTGTAAGCAAGGAGTAAGTTTCCCCATAATATTATTCAGCAGAATTTCTCTTGAAATTGAAATTTGGTAAATTCCAGTAAATATTGCAATTCCGAAACTCTTCATAAATGGATTCAGCATCCCGAATAACCCCCAAAACCACTCCAACATTGTTGAAATTGATCAAGTAGTTTCCGAGATTTGTCCATTTAGGTGATTATGCAAATGTAGCTAATTATGCAAATAAAAAAAGTTGCCCAACACGTACAACTTAGCATCCGGCAGTTTCTAAGTGCTGGTGACCCATACTATCCATATCTATCATAAAAGTTTGGTGGTTCCAAAATTTCCGGGTTTATTGTGTTGGCAAAATACTACCAGTGACTAGTTACTTTGAAGAAAAGGATTTTGCATAGAAAACATTGCAAAGATATATGAAGATGATGGTCTTTCAAATTTGAAGCCTTTCAACTTCAAGAGGACTTAATCAGAGCAGCATAACTGGACCACATACCACTTTAACATAACCTATAGAGGTCAATGAGGGTTGAACGCTCCCAAGCCCTGGAATACACAAACGTCATGTAGAATGCATACTTTTACTTTTGATACTTAAGTACATTCAATATAAAAAAATATCTCTACTTTTACTTAAGTAGAATTTGAATGGAGGACTTTTACTTTTAACAGAGTACTGGATGGATGCCAAACGTCTTTTCGTTGTACTGTACTTGTGCTGTATGATGACAATACATTTGTATCTAATCTAATAGTAATATAATTGAATCGATGCACAGAAGAACCCTATAACCCTCTTAGAACATTCATGGACAGCCCATGTATTTGCAGTTGTAGAAAATCAATCAAATCACTTGCAGCGCGTGATTTCAACCTCTACTCCCTTTAACTATGAATGAACACAACACTCTATCTCACCATCTTTACATAATAGAAGTTAGAAAACATTGTTCCTCTGAGAACTTAAAACTGAGTTGCATGGTTCTTGGGTCGGAGGGACTCGGTTCTGTGGCTTCAGTTCAGTGTATATCCGGCTAGCGTGTTGTTTACTCCATCTATGGCAGGGTGTCGGGGCAGGTGTGTGAGACTGGGAGGGCACGGGGGGCAACTGAGGGGGTAGCGTGGGGGTGTGAGAGAGAGAGAGAAGCAGAGAGGCAGTGTGAGAGAGAGAGAAACAGAGAGAGAGCAGGGTGTTTTACAACAACACATCTCTCACACATTAGTTACATTAAATACTATATACCAGGTGTCTGCTCATATACTTTATTGTAAGGATATTAGCCCGAGTGGTAGGGGCTGGCCTGTGTGTGTGTGTGTGTGTGTGTGTGTGTGTGTGTGTGTGTGTGTGTGTGTGTGTGTGTGTGTGTGTGTGTGTGTGTGTGTGTGTGTGTGTGTGTGTGTGTGTGTGTGTGTGTGTGTGTGTGTGTGTGTGTGTGTGTGTGTGTGTGTGTGTGTGTGTGTGTGTGTGTGTGTGTGTGTGTGTGTGTGTGTGTGTGTGTGTGTGTGTGTGTGTGTGTGTGTGTGTGTATGAGGGAGAGAGAGAGAGAGTGAGTAGTGAGTGTGTGAGACAGAGAGAAAAAGAGACAGACTGGCAGAGAGAGAGAGAGAGAGAGAGAGAGAGAGAGAGCGAGAGAGAGAGAGAGAGAAACAGAAACAGAGTATGATTAGTGCATGTGTGAGACAGAGACAGAGAGAGAGAAACAGACTCTCTCACACATTAGTTACATTACATACAATGTAACAGGTGTCTGCCCATATAGTATTGTAAGGATATTAGCCTGAGTGGTAGCGTGCGTGCGTGCGTGCGTGCGAGCGAGCGAGCGAGAGAGAGAGAGAGAGAGAGAGAGAGAGAGAGAGAGAGAAATAGATAGAGAGAGGGGGAGATAGAGTGAGAGGGAGAGAGAGGGAGAGAAATAGATAGAGAGAGAGAGAGAGAGAGAGAGAGAGAGAGAGAGAGAGAGAGAGAGAGAGAAACAGAAACAGAGTATGATTAGTGCATGTGTGAGACAGAGACAGAGAGAGAGAAACAGACTCTCTCACACATTAGTTACATTACATACAATGTAACAGGTGTCTGCCCATATAGTATTGTAAGGATATTAGCCTGAGTGGTAGGAGTTGGCGTGTGTGTGTGTGTGTGTGTGTGTGTGTGTGTGTGTGTGTGTGTGTGTGTGTGAGTGTGTGAGTGTGAGTGTGAGAGAGAGAGAGAGAGAGAGAGAGAGAGAGAGAGAGAGAGAGAGAGAGAGAGAGAGAGAGAGAGAGAAGATCTGTATTAATCCTTTGGGTGTCATGGCAGCAACAAGAGAGGTACAGGCATTATTATTTACTAGGGGTGTAACGGTACGTGTATTCGTCCCACAAATCTACGATACGTGGCTCACGGTGCGGTACGTGCAGCCATACGAAGAATACGTCTCATACCACTAGGTGAAACTAGGGTTGCACATTTTACAAATATATGCTCAATATCTTTACTTTACTTTACACTGGCTTACATTGATGTTTAACACTTTGATCGCCATGGGTTAAATTCATAATTTACCATCCCTCGCCAGCTCTATTTGTCTATGGAGAAGTTCCCCTTCTTTGCAGGGCTATAACTTTTTAAATTCTATTGCTAAATTGCCATTATTATGGCCCATTCAATGTCCTATATGTATTGTTCAGGGTGTAGCAACGTTAAACTTTTTCATTCACATATTCATACTAAAATATGGTCTAAAGTATAAGTATGTTTTTATCGTTTTCTGCAGCTTTCTTCAGAACGTGATTTATAGCCCCAAATGCATTATATTGATGATGAAATACAGTTTGGTAGCGATCGGCGCGAGATGAAAAATTTCAACTGGACGTGCTTCTAGAATGATCTACGTATGATCTGATGATGACCGGATGGGCGGGGATCGTTTATAATTCCGTGGGCAGCGTTAGATGATTCATCCAGAGTGGGTCATATGTTCATTGTAACTGAGGGGTACAATTCCCTGACTGTATTACTAGATATGATACTTACTACCACTACCTTTGTACTTAATATTCGGCCACCCAGTACACGGCATAAATATATTATCATAAACACTCTCACGTAGATGAAACGGATCCAACACAAATGTACGAAGTCGAAACAGGTCTTTATTTCTACACAGCGATGGTGTGTAGAACAAGCACTTAATCACTTAATTACATTTATGAATTGAAATAGTATGCACTTTTATGGCAAAGAGTATTCGTCGGTATATCAATAGAGAATGTCCAATCTCTGAAGGCGCAGGTGGTAAATATACGACCTGGAATAGTTAAGGAATAACAGCAATGATACTTTAATGATTATATACTAGATACACTAGAGGGGGTTAATCCGGTCGCTTGTAAGCCGACAGGAGTAGGAGGGGGGGGGGGGGTAGAATCCGGCTGCCTCGTCCGGCCAAGGGTATCCCAGGTGAACCCACTGTAGTGCCGTTCAATGCGCCGGCGATCCTTGGACCACAGATGAAAGCAGGTGGACTCTTTGTGGGCCGGCTCTCTCCGGTCCACGGGGGAGAGACGTGAAGCGACCTCGTCTTGCAGAGCGTCTCCTCACCTTGCGTCCTCTCCAGGGGGGGGGTTCCAACACACGGCAGTGTCGGGGGTCTTTATCCATGGAATAATCAAAGTATACAAAGCATAATCCGTGCCTGGGAAGGCGGGCTGTCGTCGGTAGAATAATCCGGTATACAGGTCCACTCGCTCGTCGGCTCTGGGGCTCCTCGGGTGCAGCTTCACATGGGGTCAACCACCCTGGGTAAGCAGCCAGTTCTCTGCCCGGAACGATGGGGTACTGACTACGGTAGTATTCTCACCGCACGAAGCACTATATATTAACAGACTATTATTAGCTTAATAGACTACGTCCAACTCGACGATATAGTGCCAAATATGACTATTCAAATATTAATATACACGATGTCTCAATACCGATGGTAGGCGAACTTGGCCTTACTCCCACACGTGGCGTTGCGGGGAGGCTTTACGTCTGTGACTCTATTGGAGGGTAAGAAACTGGACTGAAAAGAAAGTCCTACTTTAGTAGCGCAGTATATATACGCACTATGAACAAATAGTCCCATTAGTGGTGCGGTAGCCAGATTCCTACGCGGAACTAGGACTTGTTCGTACATGTGGAGCGGTACGTTTGAACTGGGTCTGAGGGGTATGGCAGCCTGGCACCAAGGTCTCGACCAATAGTAGAATGGAGACTATTATGGGATGTTCAGTAGGCTAGAATGGATATTCAATGCATATTGTACAAGGAATATACAAGGGATATCAGGGAATATTAGAGAATATACAAATATAATTAAATATATATATATAAATAAATATATATATTCGGTTTAATCTGGCCCTTCACAACAGCCACCCCCTGAATAGGTCCCAGACCTAATCAGTTAAACAGAGACAGATTAATCGCGTTGTCTATTTACACATAAGGGTTTGCTGTAGGGGTCAGTCAACTTCACAAAGTCATAGGGTTGTAGGGTCATGGTCATCATCGATTGTGTCTGGGAGTCGAGGCAGTTCTATGAGCCTCGCCACGGGACGGGTGTAAGTGCGACCCTGGACGAGCACTTCAGCTGCTCGGACCTTGCCGTCGGCACCGGTGATCACTTTGCTTACGCGGCCGGCCGGCCACATAGCTCTGGGCAGTGATTGATCAATAATCATGACGACTGTTCCTTCTGTCAAATTGTCTCTCTCCTTTACCCACTTCTGGCGGGTCTGTAGAGACGGTAGGTAGTGCAGTAGGAAACTGTTCCAAAACTTGTCGGCTAATACTTGGCTGTACCTCCACATTCGTCGGCCGTTCGCTTCTTCAGGCCGGTACATTGTCTGGGGTAATGCAGGATCTAGCCGCCCCATCAGGAGTGTGTTGGGGGTAACTGGGTCGATATCCGCCACATCACTGGAGACATATCCGAGGGGCTTCGAGTTAAGTACTCCCTCAATCTCCGTGAGGACTGTCATTAGGACTTCTTCCGCCACAGTCTGGGCCCCAAGTACTGCGTACAGGGCTGTCTTTATGGAGCGCACTTCTCGTTCCCAAGTGCCACCGAAGTGGGGTGCGTTTGGGGGGTTGAATTGGAAATCAACCTGTGCTGGAGCGAGGTGGGTCTTAAGTTCTGGGCCCATAGCTTGGAAGCTCTCTCTCAGCTCTCTTTCGCCGCCTTTGAAGTTTGTCCCATGATCGGACAATAGGGTAGACGGTCTTCCTTTCCGTGATGTGAATCTTTGGAAGGCCATAAGGAATGAGTCTGTGCTCATGGTCGGGAGAAGCTCGATGTGTATCGCTCTGGTGGTCATGCATTTGAATACAATACCCCACCGCTTCTCGGTTCCTCTTCCTTTCTTTATGTGCAGCGGGCCAAAGCAGTCCATACCCGTTGAGTGGAATGGCTTGTCACCGATTCGGAGGCGACATGGAGGAAGGTCAGCCATCCTTGGTATGCTGGGCTGCGCGCGCCACTTGCGGCAGTCTAGACATGTTCGCTGGAAGCGTCGTACCGCCTCTCTTCCTTGTAGGATCCAGTAACGACGTCTGATTTCCGCGAAGACTCTTTCTGCTCCTGCGTGATGTACATCCTCATCGTATTTCTTTATAATCAGCTCTGTGACCTTGTGTCGGCTGTTCAATACGATCGGGTATTTAATGTCATCCGGTAGATTGGGGGCTCTGCGTAGGCGACCACCCACTCTGATGAGGGTATGAGCGTCGCTCTCGGGGGCCAGGTGAATTAATCTGCTGTCGGATGGGACGGGCTTTCCTCCCTGTAGACAGGCCAATTCATCGGGGAACGAGTCTCTCTGGGCTCGCTGCAGTAGAAGCAATTCTGCTTCCTCGTAGTTAGCTGCTGACATATCAGCGGGGGACTTGCACTCCGGGTGGTACCGCAGGAATGTTCTTTGTTGTGCACTCTCTATGGACGTGCAATCGTCTATGTTAGGGTCGGTGGAGGCTACGGTGCTCAATCCACAGAACACAGACTTCTTATTTTCCACCTCCTCTGGACTTGCTTCCCTCGGGATAGGCATGGGCCACTGTCCTTCCGGGAGTCTTAGGAATGCGGGGCCGTCACTGTAGACATTGCGACGGGTGAGGTCATCCAGGGGCATCCCCCGGGTGATGACGTCAGCTGGGTTCTGTTTTGTATCAACGTAGCGCCACTCTGTTTCTCCGGTTAACTCTTCGGTTAAGTCTTGAATCTCTGTGACTCTGACTCCCACGAAGACTTTGTACTTGCATGAGTCCGATTTGATCCAGGCGAGTACCGTCGTGGAATCTGACCACAGGATTGTTCTAGACACCGGTATGGTGAGCTCACGTTGGATGAGCGTGGCTAGGTGCGCTCCGGCTAGGGCTGCGCAGAGCTCTAGACGTGGGATAGATTGTTGCTTGCGTGGGGCTATTCTCGAGCGGGCGAGGACAAATGCTGTGTAGATCTCTCCCCCCTGGTCTTGGGCCCGCAAGTAGGCTACTGATCCGTATGCGACCTCTGAGGCGTCACTGAAGACGTGTAAGTCCATTTTACATGTCTCTGGCCTCACCGTGGGTGGGAAGTAGCTTCGGCGCATATTAACGCCTGGGAGTGAGTGGAGCTCCATCTCCCACTCTCTCCAGGTGGATGCAAGGTGTGCGGGAATGGGGTCGTCCCAGCCCTGGTCCTTGTCCCACAATGCTCGTACAATCATTTTTGCCCTGGTGGTGTACGGTAGAATACATCCTAGCGGGTCATATTGTCGGGCGAGTGTTGTGTACACACTCCGTCTGGTGGTCGGCGCCGCCGCCGGCCTTCCCTGCTCCGTAGTCAGGGGCTTGTGTCTGTAGTGAAGCGAATCTGTTTTGAATCGCCACACCAATCCCAGGGTCATCTCCTGGGCTTCTCCCGGGATTGTAGCCATCCAGGTCTCGCTGCTGGCTGCCTTGTCCTCGGAGGAGAGGCTGCGCAGTACTTGCGGATCGCTGCTGGCCCACTGCCTGAGATCAAAGCCGCCTTTGATCAATGAGGCGCGGAGTTTAATCAGGAGAGCCTCGGCTTCTTCCTGGGTTGAAAGGCTTTGTAGACAGTTGTCTACGTAGAAGCTGTTCTTTACGCTGTGTCGGACCTCTTCGTCCGCTGCTGGGTCCTCTGCTACATGTTTCTGTAGTGCAAATGTCGCACAGCAGGGGCTGCACGTCGTTCCGAAGGGGAGGACTTCCCATTGGTAGATGGCTGGGTGCTCATCTCCTGGCTTCTCTCTCCATAGGAACCGTAACAGGGGCTTGTCCGCCTCTACTAATCTCACCTGCAGGAACATTCCTTTAATGTCCCCGCTGATGGCCACCTTTTCCTGGCGGAAGCGGAGTAGAACGCCGAGTAGGGAGGGGCCGAGTGTGGGACCGGGCAGTAACTCTTTATTCAGATTTTGGGATCCGATCTGGTAGCTGCAGTTAAATACTATGCGGTCTTTACCGTTGTGATGGACCTTGTGGTGGGGCACGTACCACGATTCAGTGGTCTGGTCAGCCTCTTTAATGTCCATCTTTGTGACGTGTCCCGCTGTGATGAGCTTCTCAATCTCAGCGCGGTATACACTCTCTTGGGCGGGGTTCTTGGCTAAGCGCCGCTCCGTGTTCAGCAGGTACCGTTCTGTGGCGTCTGTCTTGGCGTGGAAAGTAGGCATTCCTTCTCGCCGCAGGAGTGGCGTGGCGTATCTCAACACGCCGTTGACCGGGACTCTCTTGGTCCCTGTCTCGAGGAGGTGAATTGCGTAAATGTCATCTTTAGAGCGAATGTCTTTCTTTCCGTTCTTAAAGGGCATTTGTTCCAAGGTCCATAGCCGCTCTACGTGTTGCAGGAGTGCGGTTTCTCCCTCTGTGACTCGGGAGTGGAGACATCTAGTGGCTGTACTTCGGTTGAGAGATTTGGCGAGCGGGCCTTGGAGAGTCCATCCCAAACGGGTCTCGATTGCTGCAGGACAGCCTCGGGGTCCGGTATGAACCCGGTCTATCGGGACAATGAGGTCTGCATGGTCGGAGCCTATCAACAGGGTCGGCATAGCATTGTCTATGAGCGGGATCGGTAACTTGCGCAGATGTGCATATTTCTCCATCAGCTTGGCGACGGGGTATGTGTACCGCGACAGTCCTATTTCTTGGCTGGTGAAAGCGTCTGCAATCTGGTACCGTCGCTCAGGCTGGCCGCTTGCTGCGATAGAGAATGAGACATTCTCGCCCTTTATCGTCTTCAAATCTCGTCTTATTGTCCGAATTGTCATTTGGGTTTCGCTTCCCCGCAGCCCTAGCTGGGCCGCAGCGGAGGCGAGCAGCAGGGTCTTCTCTGACCCGTCATCGAGGACGGCGTAAGTGTCCAGGACTTTATTCTGGTAGCTTAGTGTCACACGCACTACTTTTAGGAGTACTCGGGCTCCACTGCTGCTGGCGGGATCGATGTACATGACGCTCGCTTTGCGGCTGGATGGTGCAGGTGAAGGGCGCCGTCTGTTACTGTCGTGAAGTATGTCCAGATGGGCTCCATCGCACTTGGTGCACCTTTTCTTTAAGCGGCATTCGGCTGCCATGTGTGAGCGCGCACAGCGAAAACAGCGCTTGTTGGACTTTATCCATTGACCTGCTTCCTCCGCGTTCAGCTTGGGGAAGGAGTCACATTGCGCTAGCCAGTGTTCTTTCTCACAGTAGGGGCACACTATCTTCCACTTCTCCGTTCTGGAGGGGGTACTGTGGCTCCTGCTGCTCGGTACTGACTCCGATTGGTGCATCACAGTCACCGATCTTCTTCCATCATTTAGTCGTCTGGTTCCTTCTCTGGAGCCAGGGGTGCTCCGTCCGAATGTATCTAGCCGTAGGCTGCTGACTTCTCTCGCCAGGAAGTCTGCTAGATCGAGGAGGTTCGGTTCGGGGCCATTCGGGTCTCTGTGGTCCCTCTGCCGCCTAAAGCGCTCCTGACGAGCGGGCGGCAGCTTCTCCAGGATCCTTTCCACATTTGAGTTGGCGTAAAGTTCATGCCTCCCCTTCTCTCTTTGCGCTCCCAACATCCCTACCAGGGACTGCACTCTGATGGACAGGTCGTCCAGTGCTCGATTGTCTATTGCTGGGGGTAAGCGGTCGATGTGTCGGATCTCCTGGATCACGTAATCCCATATGCGCCCATACCTCTGGTCCAATGCTACCAGCGCTGCTGTGTATGGGGTGGTGGAAGTCGCGTAGGCGAGCGCTATATTATGTGCGCGGGGTACCTTTAAGTGCTTCAGTAGGATGGCGTATTTGTGGCGTTCATCCAATACATCCACCAACATGGTCTCCAGACACATGCGGAGTTCTGTATACTGGGCCCGGTTCTCTTGGGTGAAGTCGGGTACCATAGGCGTGCCAATGTATGACGCTGACTGTGGATACATCGGCGAGCGTTGGGGGAGAGGCCTCCTAGGCGAGTCTCCTCCCGCTCCTTGGTATGGGCTGGTACCGGCAGTGTACCATGGCCCGCTTGTCCAGGTGCTGTTCCTCGGTGCGGGTCGTGCGTCGTGCTCACCCGGGTATAGAGTCGGGGGTCTGTAGCGCAGCTCCGCGGGAGTATAGCCTGGGCTGTACCGGGCCTCCTGGTCCGGTAGAGTACTGTGCTGTCTTCGGGCGTGGTTCTCCTCCTCTTCCTCTTCGTCTTCAGTTAGGTCATCCAGTGCTTGTAGTCTCTGGTTTAGCCTCTCCACAGGATATGCTGCTCCTTCCCGGTTGCTAGGTCTCGCTTGGACCGGTGGGGGGAGGTGGTCTGTGGGGGTTATAGACCTCGTCTGTTGGTCAAGTTCAGGGTTGTTTACTCGGCTAGGGGATGCCGCCCTGGAGGTGTGTCTAGACGAGTTCCTGGAGCCTCTGGCGGAGGGAGAGGGTGTTGTCCGTCTGATCAGCTGTTCTATTAGTTGCGACTGCTGTCTGTCGCGCGCTGCGTCCCGTTGAGCACCGGCTCGTTCTCGGGCCACATTCTCTTCCATCTGAATGCGTCTTATTTCTAGACGTATCTGCTCGTGTTCGCTTCGCTGCTGGATCTGCAGTCGGTCGCGTTCAGCAGCGGCGTTCAGGCTGATGAGGAAGGCCTGCTGTAGGGTCCTCTCTGCCTCGCTGGGAGAAGGCGGTTGTATAGGGGAGCCTTCCCTCGGGGTACTCCTTGCGGAGCCTTGGAGTTCTATCTCCACGGTGCTCTCCCCGTCTTCTTCCGTGCCGAGTTCTCTCTCGGTAGCGTTGTATTCCTCCCGGGACTCATCGGGGACTACTTCTTCAGTACTGGCGGGGTGTGAAGTCATGTCTGGTTCCCACTGGTCCCCACCGTGAACTTGGTCAGTTACATTAGAGCCCGTAGGGGCCTCTATGGTCGGGGTAGTCTGGGCGTTGGGGTTAGACATACTTTTACTTTCTAGTTTTACCGCGTTTACTGTTAGTAGAAGACTAGGTTGTTGACTGACAGCGTAAGCCTCTAAGTACTGAGGGAGCCGTCGTTCGCGCTGCGGGCGTTGGTTAGGAGGATCGTTTCGTGGAGTGTTCATCATAGGCCATTTCAATATTAATAACACTATATTAATATTACACTAATTACCATCCGGCTCGAAGGACCAATTGTAACTGAGGGGTACAATTCCCTGACTGTATTACTAGATATGATACTTACTACCACTACCTTTGTACTTAATATTCGGCCACCCAGTACACGGCATAAATATATTATCATAAACACTCTCACGTAGATGAAACGGATCCAACACAAATGTACGAAGTCGAAACAGGTCTTTATTTCTACACAGCGATGGTGTGTAGAACAAGCACTTAATCACTTAATTACATTTATGAATTGAAATAGTATGCACTTTTATGGCAAAGAGTATTCGTCGGTATATCAATAGAGAATGTCCAATCTCTGAAGGCGCAGGTGGTAAATATACGACCTGGAATAGTTAAGGAATAACAGCAATGATACTTTAATGATTATATACTAGATACACTAGAGGGGGTTAATCCGGTCGCTTGTAAGCCGACAGGAGTAGGAGGGGGGGGGGGGGGTAGAATCCGGCTGCCTCGTCCGGCCAAGGGTATCCCAGGTGAACCCACTGTAGTGCCGTTCAATGCGCCGGCGATCCTTGGACCACAGATGAAAGCAGGTGGACTCTTTGTGGGCCGGCTCTCTCCGGTCCACGGGGGAGAGACGTGAAGCGACCTCGTCTTGCAGAGCGTCTCCTCACCTTGCGTCCTCTCCAGGGGGGGGGGTTCCAACACACGGCAGTGTCGGGGGTCTTTATCCATGGAATAATCAAAGTATACAAAGCATAATCCGTGCCTGGGAAGGCGGGCTGTCGTCGGTAGAATAATCCGGTATACAGGTCCACTCGCTCGTCGGCTCTGGGGCTCCTCGGGTGCAGCTTCACATGGGGTCAACCTCCCTGGGTAAGCAGCCAGTTCTCTGCCCGAAACGATGGGGTACTGACTACGGTAGTATTCTCACCGCACGAAGCACTATATATTAACAGACTATTATTAGCTTAATAGACTACGTCCAACTCGACGATATAGTGCCAAATATGACTATTCAAATATTAATATACACGATGTCTCAATACCGATGGTAGGCGAACTTGGCCTTACTCCCACACGTGGCGTCGCGGGGAGGCTTTACGTCTGTGACTCTATTGGAGGGTAAGAAACTGGACTGAAAAGAAAGTCCTACTTTAGTAGCGCAGTATATATACGCACTATGAACAAATAGTCCCATTAGTGGTGCGGTAGCCAGATTCCTACGCGGAACTAGGACTTGTTCGTACATGTGGAGCGGTACGTTTGAACTGGGTCTGAGGGGTATGGCAGCCTGGCACCAAGGTCTCGACCAATAGTAGAATGGAGACTATTATGGGATGTTCAGTAGGCTAGAATGGATATTCAATGCATATTGTACAAGGAATATACAAGGGATATCAGGGAATATTAGAGAATATACAAATATAATTAAATATATATATATAAATAAATATATATATTCGGTTTAATCTGGCCCTTCACAACATTCATCATAGCAGTTTATATGGAATACGTTAGAAAATAACGCTGAATCTTACCGTATGTTCCTCACGCCGTTGGACGATCAGCGTGGAGTAGACCGTTTTCGATTATGGGATGTAGAAATGCCAGATCCATTTCCAGGTTGTATAATAGTATATACGTCCAAATAACGTTGTTTATTGAGTTAGGGCGAGCGATCTATTATCCAGTGTTTCAAGATGGAGTCGCGGGAGCTATAGAGAGTGGCCGGACCACATTTGGATGAGTACTACCGGTTCAAAGGTTAATATCCGGTTGGCGATCTGCCGATCGGCCACCAGATGGCGCTCTTGAACCGCTAGAGAGTTGAGAGTAGATCAGCACTGTGTCTCAGAGCTCCGGAAAGGAAATATGATTTCGATGACAGATTTTTGAAATATTGACATCAAAGACGAGTTACGGCGTCTTCGGCAGAATGAGCATGGCTCTGAATGACGTGAAAACTCGTTCCCGGCGATCATAGTGTTAACGTTGAATATTAAGCTTGTATTGCCAAATTTAGATGATGAATAAAACGTTGAAGCTTGTAAACGCACGCACGAGGACAATCGGACAGAACAAATAACAACACGCACTGACCCTCTGCACTGCAGGCTGTTTCTGCCCTCCTCCCTCCCCTCCCCTTACAGGTGTGTCGGGTGTCCCTAACCATGAATGAATTATATCATGTTTGTAACACAGCAGGGTCATTACAATTTTACAGTTTTCTTTCGTTTTCTTGTTCGCCCAATAATGTTAACGAATGGAAAGACACACACACACAGACACACACCAAGTTGGTGTGTCACTCACCAACACACACGCCAACCTTCTCCCACGGACTGATGGACAGCTGATCGAAGAAAAGAAAAAGCAATACTTTTCCGGACTGATCATCTGAGCTCCTCTCCAGTTGAACTGCTACTGTGTTTAAATCCAAAATATTGATAAATCCTCTGCCATTGTTGTGTAACATGATCATCATCATATGTCATCTGTTCAGTCTCTGTGTCACGTGCAGTTAAATCCTCTCTACAAGTGAAACTGAAACTTAACAAGCCTAAGTTGTTAAGGGGGCAGTAGGCAATTAATTTACTCAGTGGATGCCTGAACACAGAATGACACCAGTATCACTAACTAGTTTACTTATCATTATTATCAATATGTACAGTACAGCTCACTCTGGTATAATATACAGACTCTATCAATATTATCACTATGTACAGTATGTACAGCTCACTCTGGTATCATATACAGACTATTATAGATAGATTCTAGAGAATAGTCTCTGATTAGTTGTTACTATGGAGGGTGTGAGGGTGGCCTAACCTGTAGAATAGTCTCTGATTAGTTGTTACTATGGAGGGTGTGAGGACGGCCTAACCTGTAGAATAGTCCCGGTCGGTCTTGATTAGTACAGTAGTTTTCAACCTTTTTTAGTTTGTGACCCCTAAAAACAGGAGAATGCCTGTTCCCACCCCCCCACCCCCCAGCATGGTCAACAGGTCAACACATGACCCCCAAACACGGTCAACATTGTGGCCCCCTGTGGAGCATCTCTTTCTTGAAATGGGGACACATGTAGAGGTAGATGAAGGGACTTGCTCCCAGCTACTGTGAAAGAGAAGCTGGCTGTCCTCTGTCCTCGCTCCACAATGGTGGAACAAACTTCCCACCACAGTCAGGACAGCTGAAACCCACGCAATGTTCCCGCCGTTGACTAAAAACACGTTTCTTCAATCAATATCTGAAATTCTAAAAATCAAAAGAACCTTTGTACTGTCTTTTACTATCATGTACTTTGCTACCAAGGAATCTACCTTGCCTATATTACTACCTACTATGCTACTTATGTCTATACTACTATCTACTATGCTACTATGTCTATACTACTACTTACTATGTCTATACTACTACCTCTCTTCTCTCCTTCCTTTCTAAAACACTTGAACGTGCAGTATCCAACCAACTCACTGATTATCTCTTACAGAATGACCTCCGACTTAGACCCTAATCAGTCAGGCTTCAGGACTGGTTACTCCACAGAAACAGCCCTCATTGCATTCAGAGAGGCACTTCACAAAAGTGAAAGGCCTCTCCTCTGTCCTGATTCTCCTAGACCTATCTGCAGCCTTCGACACAGTCAACCATCAGATCCTCCTCGCGTCCCTCGCAGGAATGGGAGTGGCTGGCTCTGCGCTGACATGGCTGACATCATACCACAATGACCACTCCTACGGAGTGTCATGGAGAGGGACCCTGTCTGCTACCCACCCCCTGCGGACAGGGTCCCCCAGGGCTCGGTCCTTGGACCCCTTCTCTTCTCCCTCTACACTAAATCTCTGGGTAACATTATCACGTCTCATGCCTTCTCGTATCATTGCTATGCCGATGATACTCAACTCTTCCTCTCCTTCCCTTCCTCAGATATCCATGTCTCTGAGCGGATCTCGGTCTGTCTGACATCTCCGCCTGGATGACGACCAACCACCTCAAACTGAACCTAAGCAAAACAGAATTGCTTCACCTGCAGGCCAAATCCTCCCCCCTGACCGACCTTTCCATCACAGTCGAGAATGCAGCTGTGACCGCGTCCCCGACCGCCAAGAACCTTGGTGTTGTCCTTGACGACCAGTTGAACTTCTCCGCTCACATCGCAGTGACAACCAGAACCTGCAGATTCCTCCTGACCAACATCAGAAGTATCCGCCCCTTCCTGACAAAAGAAGCCACCCAACTCCTCGTCCAATCAACAGTCATCTCCCGCCTCGACTACTGCACCGCACTGCTTGCTGGCCTTCCGACCACTGCCACCAAGCCTCTTCAACTCATTCAGAACACAGCAGCCCGCCTGATCTCAAACCTACCAAAGTCAGCCCATGTCACCCCACTTCTCAGGGACCTGCACTGGCTCCCCATTGCCGCAAGAATCCGCTTCAAGGCCCTCGACCTGGCATATCGTGCGGCGAAGGGAACGGCTCCTGCCTATCTCCGGTCAATGGTCTCTAACTACACACCCTCAAGACCCCTACGCTCTACATCTTCTGGCCGCCTCAGACCTACTCCTATCCGAGCTCCACTAGGGTCATCAAAGAGAAGTTGCCTATTCTCTGTCCTTGCCCCACAATGGTGGAACGAACTTCCCACCACAGTTAGGACAGCCAAAACCCGTCCAATCTTTTGCCGTCGACTAAAGACGCACTTCTTCAATCATTATCTGAAAAATAAAAAAAACTCTAACCCTAACTAACCTTACTGTCATGCACTTGTCCTAATATACTAACCTACACTGTAGCACTCAACACTTTGATGAACATTGTTACTCAGCTGATAGAGTTGTACCCTTCCTGCTGTCTTGTTGTACAAAACTTGTAAGTCGCTTTGGATAAAAGTGTCAGCTAAATGACTAAATGTAAAATGTAATGTACCTATGCTAATATGTCTATATTACCTACTATGTCTATACTAGTAACTACTATGCTAATATGTCTATACTACTACCTACTATGCAAATTATGTCTATACTACTACCTACTATGCAAATTATGTCTATACTACTACCTACTATGCTACTATGTCTATACTACTACCTACTATGCTAATGTCTATACTATACTACCTTAGGGTGACCATATTGTGATTTCCAAAAAAGAGGACACTCTGCCTCCAGCCTCAATATAATGATACTCGAAGTTTACTCAAAGATGCCTTGTCATTTTAATATATTTAAAGTATGCCTCCTCTGTATGGATAGAAAATATTATTTATATTATTTTATATAACAAAAAATAATATATCTCTATAACCAAAGTTACTCAACATGCTTTATTATGCCTAAAGTAATCTCTCTGACAAATCTCACGAAAATAACTTAAAAATCTACCTATAACAAAATAATAGCTTGTTTCAAGTCTTACTGGACAAAATAAATAACAAAAAATGTATGTTCTATTTAATTATTATTCTATTTAATTAATACCTGCTTTAAAAAATATATATTTGTATCTTTTCAATGTAATATAAATTATAAAACAGTAACCTCATAAGGATACTAATTTAAAAGTGCACTATGCAGTTTCGGATTTGTTTACATTTCCAATACTTGCAATTAGTGTACAAAACTAATTTATTACACACAATCCTTAGTGTTGTGAAGGATCAGATTAAACCGAATATGTATATTTATTTATATATATATATTTAATTGTATTTGTATATCGTTTGATATCCCCTGTATATTCCTTGTACAATATGCATTGAATATCCCTTTAGTCTACTAAACAGCCCATAATAGTTTCATTCTACCATTGGACGAGAACCTGGCGCCAGGTTGCCATACCCCTAGGTCCAAGTTCAATCGTGCCGCCTAACATGTCGTGGCAAAATACGAATGGTACTATTTGTTCATAGCGCATATATATATGGCGCAAGTAAAGTAGAACTTTCTTTTAGTCCAGTTCTTTACCCTCCAACAGAGTGACAGACGCAAAGCCTCCCCACGACGCACGTGCGGTGTAGTAAGGCCTACTTGGCCCAGAATAGGCATTGAGATATCGTGCAGATTAATAGTTGAATAGTCATAGTTTGGCACTATACCGTCGAGTTGGACGTATTCTATTAAGCTAATAATAGTCTATTTATGTATGGTGCATCGTTCGGCTAGAGTTCTAAAGTTATCAGTACCCCCATCGTTCCTGACGTTATCTGGACGCTTAACCAGGCTGGTCAGACCCCTAGTGGTGATTGCATCCGAGGAGCTCCGGGCCAAGAGCGACTGGACCTGTATATTGGATTACTCTACCCGGACGACGGCGAGCCTTCCACGGCTTGGATTATGCTTTGTGTGCTTTGATTATTCCATGGATAAAGGCCAACACTGCGGAGTGTTGGAATTACCCCCCGGAGAGGACTCCAGGTGAGACGGCGCTCTACACGTGAGGTCGCCTCACGTCTCTCCGTTGTGGACCGGCAGATACCGTCCACAGAGGGTCCAGCTGTATTCGTCTGCGGTCCGAGGTTCTGTGGGCACCGTGTCCAAGACTTTGGATTCTCCCAAGACACCGTCGGCCAGATGGGATACCGCCAGCGGCTTCTCTAACCCCCCCTCCTACTGTCTTACAACCAGCGGGACCCCCCCCCCCCCTTAGTGTATCCAGCTATAATCATTTAAGTACCATCGCTATCGTTTCCTAAATATTCCAGGTTGTATACTTACTCCCTGCGTAACCAGAGATTGGACATTCAATGTTGATTTACCTACGAATACTCATTTGCCATAAAAGTGCATATTTCATATTTCAAATCATAAATGTAATTAAGTGATCGTTGTATACACCCTTTGCTGTATTAAACCTTCGATTTGGTACATTTGTGTGGATTCGTTTCATCAGGTGGGAAAGTGTTCATCATACTTATATCTTGTACTGGGTGGCCAGAAGTTAAAGTACATGAGGTAGTGGTATTAAATATCATATCTAACAATACAGTCAGGGAATTGTACCCCTCAGTTACAATTGGTCCTTCGAGCCGGAGGGTAACTAGTGTAATATTAATATAGTGTTATTAATATCGAAATGGCCTATGATGAACACTCCACGAAACGATCCTCCTAACCTAGAACGCCCGCGGCGCAGACGACAGACACCTCAGTACTTAGAGGCTTACACTGTCAGTCAACTACCTAGCCTTCGACAACCGGTAAACGCGGTAAAAGTAGAAAGTAAAATTATGTCTGACCTTAACGACCAGGTTTCCCCGACCACAGAGGCCCTAGTAGGTCCTAATGTAACTGACCAAGCTCACGGTGGGGACCAGGAGGGAATTGACATGCCTTTACCCCCCGCCACTACTCAAGAAGTAGTCCCCGACCAGCCCCGGGAGGAAGACAACCCTACAGAGAGAGAACTCTGCACGGAAGAAGAGGAGGAGAGCGCAGAGGAACTAGAGCTCCAGGACTCCCCAACGAGTACCCCCAGGAGCGGCTCACGCAGGAGCGGCTCACCTCCACTACTGCCTTCCCCCAACGAAGCGGAGAGGATACTACAACAGGCGTTCCTCGTCAGCCTGACAGCCTCTACCGAACGCGATCGCCTCCAAGCGCAGATGCTTAGCGAGCGCGAACGTCTCCAAGCACAGGCGACCAGCGAGCGCAAACACCTCCAAGCACAGCAAAGGAGCGAAGAACAGCGCACACGTCTGGAGATGAGACGCTTCCAGACAGAAGAGAATATGGCAAGAGACCGGGCCGACGCCCAGCGTGCCGCTGCCGGTGCCCAAAGAGACGCAGAGCGCGACAGACTACAAGCGCAACTAATAGAGCAGCTGATCAAAAGGACAACTCCCTCTCCCTCCGCCAGGGGTTCAAGGAACTCGTCGAGACAACAGTCAAGGGCAGCGTCACCACAACGAGCAAGCGACCCTGAACTTGACCAACAGACCGAGTCTAGACCCCCCGCAGACCCCCTTCCCATACCGGTCCAAGCGAGACCCAGCTACAAGGAAGGAGCGGCATACACTGCGGAGAAGCTAAATAAACGATTACAGGATCTGGAGGATCTGATAGAGGAAGAAGAGGGAGAGGAGGAGAACCAAGCCCGACGACAGCACAGTACTCCACCGGACCAGGAGGTCCCATACAGTCCAGGCTATACCCCCGCGGCGCTGCGCTACAGACCCCCGACTCTATTCACGGGTGAGCACGATGCACGACCAGCCCCGAGGAACAGCACCTGGACCAGCGGGCCATGGTACCCTGCCAGTACCAGCCCACAGCGAGGCGCAAGAGGGGACTCGCCCAGGAGGTCTCTCCCCCAACGCTCGCCGATGTATCAGCCATCCACGGCGTCATACAATGCCACACCGTCATTCCCAGACTTCGCCTATGAGAGTCGAGCACAGTACACGGAGCTCCGGATGTGCTTAGAGACAATGATGGTGGATGTCGCTGATGAACGCCACAAGTATGCAATATTACTGAAGCACCTGAAAGTACTGCGAGCGCACAATATAGCGCTAGCCTATGCTACCTCTTCGACTCCATACACAGCGGCCCTTGCAGCGCTGGATCAGAGATATGGACGTATATGGGATTACGTAATCCAGGAGATAAGGCATATTGACCGCCTACCCCCAGCCACAGACAATCGCTCACTAGACGACCTGTCAATCAAAGTGCAGTCCCTGGTAGGGATGCTGGGAGCGCAACGGGAGAAGGGCATGCATGAGCTATACGCCAACTCTAACGTCGAGAGGATTTTGGAGAAGCTGCCACCCGCAAGACAGGAGCGCTTTAGGCGGCAGAGGGATTACCGGGATCCCGACGGCCCCGAGACATCCCTCCTTGATCTGGCCGACTTCCTGGCGAGAGAGGTCAGCAGCTTACGACTGGACACCTTCGGGCGGAGCACGCCAAGCTCCAGAGAGGGACCCAGGAGAATAAATGATGGAAGAAGATCGGTGACTGTCATGCACCAATCAGAGTCAGTACCGAGCAGTAAGAGTCACAGCACCCCCTCGAGAAAAGAGAAGTGGAAGATAGCGTGTCCCTACTGTGAGAAAGAACACTGGCTGTCACAATGTGACCTATTCACAAAGATGAATGCAGAAGAAGTGAGTCAATGGATAAAGTCCAACCGGCGCTGTTATCGATGTGCGCGGCCCCACATGGCAGCCGAATGCCGCCTAAAGAAAAGGTGCAGCCGGTGCGATGGAGCCCATCTAGATATACTACACGAAAGTAACGGAAGACGGCCTATACCTGCACCACGGAGCGGCACCAAGGCAAGTGTCATGTACATTGACCCCGCCAGCAGCAGCGGAGCCCAAGTGCTCTTAAAGGTAGTCCGTGTGACATTGAGCTACCAAGATAAAGTCATGGACACTTACGCCGTCCTTGATGACGGGTCAGAGAAGACCCTTCTGCTCGCCTCCGCTGCGACCCAGTTGGGACTGCGGGGGAGCAAGAACGAAATGACGATTCGGACAATAAGAAGAGATTTAAAGACGATAAAGGGCGAGAATGTCTCCTTCACCATCGCAGCCAACGGGCAGCCAGAGCGACGGTACAAGATCACAAATGCTTTCACCAGCCAAGAAATAGGACTATCGCAGTACACCTACCCTGTCACCAAGTTGATGGATAAATATGTGCACCTGCGCCAATTACCTATCCCGACCATAGACGGCGCTACCCCGACCCTGTTGATAGGCTCCGACCATGCAGAACTCATAGTCCCGATTGACCGGGTCCATACAGGCCCCCGAGGCTGTCCTGCAGCAGTCGAGACCCGCCTAGGGTGGACCCTACAAGGCCCCCTCGCTAAATCTCTCAACCGAACAGCAGCCACCAGCTGCCTCCACTCCAGAGTGGAAGAAGGAGACACCACACTCCTGCAGCATGCCGAGAAGAAAATTGACTGGCGACGTCGTGCGCTGCTCCGCGCCTCCCTGATCAAAGACGGCTTTGATCTCCGGCAGCGGGCCAGCAGCGACCCCCCAGCATTGCGCAACCTCAACCCAGAGGTCGCAGAGGACCCAACAGCAGATGAAGAGGTCCAACACAGTGTGAAGAACAGTTTCTACGTGGACAACTGTTTACAAAGCGTTTCGACTCAAGAAGAAGCCGAGGCTCTCCTAATCAAGTTACGCGCCTCCCTGATCAAAGGCGGCTTTGATCTCAGGCAGTGGGCCAGCAGTGACCCGCACGTATTGCGCAGCCTCTCCTCCGCGGACAAGGCCGCCAGCAGCGAGACCTGGATGGCGACAATCCCAGGAGAAGCCCAAGAAATGACACTAGGACTAGTCTGGCGCTTCAAAACAGACTCGCTCCACTATAGACACAAACCCTTGGCTCCAGAGCAAGGAAGGTCGGCGGCGATACCGACCACCAGACGGAGTGTGTACAGAACACTCGCCAGACAATATGACCCGTTGGGATGTATTCTACCTTACACCACCAGGGCAAAGATGATTGTACGAGCACTATGGGACAAGGACCAGGGCTGGGACGACCCAATACCCGCACACCTTGCCTCAACATGGAGAGAGTGGGAGACGGAACTCCGCTCACTCCCAGGTGTCAATATACGCCGCAGCTACTTCCCATCCACAGTGAGGCCAGAGACATGCGAGATTGAGCTACACGTCTTCAGCGACGCCTCCGAAGTAGCCTACGGATCGGTGGCCTACTTGCGTGCCCAAGAGATGGGAGGAAAGATACACACTGCTTTCATCCTGGCCCGCTCAAGAATAGCCCCACGCAAGCAACAATCTATCCCACGTCTAGAGCTCTGCGCAGCCCTCGCAGGAGCGCATCTAGCCACGTTAATCCAACGTGAACTCACCATTCCGGTGCATAGAACAATCTTGTGGTCAGATTCCACGACAGTACTCACATGGATCAAGTCTGATTCATGCAGATACAAGGTCTTCGTGGGAGTCAGAGTCACCGAGATTCAAGAATTAACAGAAGAAGCAAGCTGGCGGTATGTGGACACCAAACACAACCCAGCTGACGTCATCACCCGGGGAATGTCTCTGGATGACCTAACCCGTCGCAACATCTACAGTGACGGACCAGCATTCCTCAAGCTCCCGGAAGGAGATTGGACCTACGCCCACCCAGAGGGAAGCAAGTAACGAGGAGGCTGAGAACAAGAAACCTATGTTCTGTGGACTGAGCACTGTCGCCTCCACAGACCCCAACATAGATGACTGCATTACCCTAGATAGTGCGCAACAAAGAACATTCCTGGCACCAGAGAGTGACGCCCATAATCTCATCAGAGTGGGTGGTCGCCTGCGGAGAGCCCCCGATCTACCAGATGACATTAAGTACCCGATCGTCTTGAACAGCCGACACAAGGTCACAGAGCTGATCATAAAGAAATACGACGAGGATGTACACCACGCAGGAGCAGAGAGAGTCTTCGCGGAGATCAGACGTCGTTATTGGATATTGCAAGGGAGAGAAGCAGTACGGCGCTTCCAGCGAACCTGTCTAGACTGCCGTAAGTGGCGCGCGCAGCCCAGCATACCACGGATGGCTGACTTACCCCCCTGTCGCCTCCGAATCGGCGACAAGCCATTCCACTCCACAGGCATGGACTGCTTTGGCCCGTTGTATATAAAGAGAGGAAGAGGCACCGAGAAGCGGTGGGGTATTGTATTCAAATGCATGACCACCAGAGCGATACATATCGAGCTCCTTCCGACCACGAGCACAGACTCATTCCTTATGGCCTTCCGGAGATTCACATCACGGAAAGGAAAACCGTCTACATTGTTGTCTGATCACAGGACCAACTTCAAAGGCGGAGAAAGAGAGCTGAGAGAGAGCTTCCAAGCTATGGGCCCAGAACTTAAGACCCACCTCGCTCCAGCCCAGATTGACTTCCAGTTTAATCCCCCGAACGCACCCCACTTCGGTGGAACCTGGGAACGAGAAGTACGTTCTATAAAGACAGCCCTGTACGCCGTACTCGGAGCCCAGACTGTGGCGGAGGAAGTCCTAATGACAGTCCTCACGGAGATCGAGGGAGTATTGAACTCAAAGCCCCTCGGTTACGTCTCCAGTGATGTAGCAGATGTCGACCCAGTCACCCCCAACACACTCCTAATGGGGCGGCTGGACCCCGCGCTACCCCAGACAATGTACAGGCCTGAAGAAGCAAACGGCCGAAGAATGTGGAGGTACAGTCAAGTACTGGCTGACAAGTTTTGGAGCAGCTTCCTACTTCACTACCTACCGTCTCTACAGACCCGCCAGAAGTGGGTAAAAGAGAGAGACAATTTGACAGAAGGAACAGTCGTCATGATTATTGACCAGTCACTACCCAGAGCTATGTGGCCGGCTGGCCGCGTAAGCAAAGTGATCACCGGTGCCGATGGCAAGGTCCGAGCAGCTGAAGTACTCGTCCAAGGGCGCACCTACACACGTCCCGTGGCGAGGCTCATAGAACTGCCCCGACTCCCAGATACTATCGATGATGACCATGACCCCATGACTTTGTGAGTTGACTGACCCTTACAGCGGACCTTGAGTGGTAGACAGTGCGGTTAATCTGTCTCTGCTTAGCTAATTAGGTGGGACTAATTAGGGGGCGGCTGTTGTGAAGGATCAGATTAAACCGAATATGTATATTTATTTATATATATTTAATTGTATTTGTATATCGTTTGATATCCCCTGTATATTCCTTGTACAATATGCATTGAATATCCCTTTAGTCTACTAAACAGCCCATAATAGTTTCATTCTACCATTGGACGAGAACCTGGCGCCAGGTTGCCATACCCCTAGGTCCAAGTTCAATCGTGCCGCCTAACATGTCGTGGCAAGCCCCGGTTCCGCGCAGGAATATGTCGGGCGAAATACGAATGGTACTATTTGTTCATAGCGCATATATATATGGCGCAAGTAAAGTAGAACTTTCTTTTAGTCCAGTTCTTTACCCTCCAACAGAGTGACAGACGCAAAGCCTCCCCACGACGCACGTGCGGTGTAGTAAGGCCTACTTGGCCCAGAATAGGCATTGAGATATCGTGCAGATTAATAGTTGAATAGTCATAGTTTGGCACTATACCGTCGAGTTGGACGTATTCTATTAAGCTAATAATAGTCTATTTATGTATGGTGCATCGTTCGGCTAGAGTTCTAAAGTTATCAGTACCCCCATCATTCCTGACGTTATCTGGACGCTTAACCAGGCTGGTCAGACCCCTAGTGGTGATTGCATCCGAGGAGCTCCGGGCCAAGAGCGACTGGACCTGTATATTGGATTACTCTACCCGGACGACGGCGAGCCTTCCACGGCTTGGATTATGCTTTGTGTGCTTTGATTATTCCATGGATAAAGGCCAACACTGCGGAGTGTTGGAATTACCCCCCGGAGAGGACTCCAGGTGAGACGGCGCTCTACACGTGAGGTCGCCTCACGTCTCTCCGTTGTGGACCGGCAGATACCGTCCACAGAGGGTCCAGCTGTATTCGTCTGCGGTCCGAGGTTCTGTGGGCACCGTGTCCAAGACTTTGGATTCTCCCAAGACACCGTCGGCCAGATGGGATACCGTCGGCCAGATGGGATACCGCCAGCGGCTTCTCTAACCCCCCCTCCTACTGTCTTACAACCAGCGGGACCCCCCCCCCCCTTAGTGTATCCAGCTATAATCATTTAAGTACCATCGCTATCGTTTCCTAAATATTCCAGGTTGTATACTTACTCCCTGCGTAACCAGAGATTGGACATTCAATGTTGATTTACCTACGAATACTCATTTGCCATAAAAGTGCATATTTCATATTTCAAATCATAAATGTAATTAAGTGATCGTTGTATACACCCTTTGCTGTATTAAACCTTCGATTTGGTACATTTGTGTGGATTCGTTTCATCAGGTGGGAAAGTGTTCATCATACTTATATCTTGTACTGGGTGGCCAGAAGTTAAAGTACATGAGGTATTGGTATTAAATATCATATCTAACAATACAGTCAGGGAATTGTACCCCTCAGTTACACTTAGAATGGTTGTATCATAAGCATCTTATGTCATCATAAATCAAACCAAAACATAATTTTGAGGCATTCTTTCTCTGTATAGCTGCATACTTCAATCAATTCGGTCAACTTTGCCATCAAACTCTCACCTCACAGAGCTTTATTTTAAATGTTTTTCTGTGTCCATGTGAGCTTTGAGATCTCCGGCACCTTTATTAGACACAGAAACATAATTATGGTCAAGCTTTGCACGCGCTGCACTCCGCCTCCAATTTGTCCCGACCTGGATGGTAAATTGGGAATTTTCTCTGCAGTTTATCTGTAAATGTACACTTGCGCTTTGGCTTTGTGAGCAGAATCAATGCTCCATTTGCCAGTAGAATCAAAGCAGTCCACAACAGAGTACCGTAGTATTCTGTGCAACGCGCGGGATCATCCCTATGTTCCCTGGGTCTTATGTTCCCCGGGTCCTATGTTCCCTGATTGATTGATTAATTGATTGAACATTTTATAATTTTTTATTATTTTATTAATTATTAATGTCCGCCTTGTTTCGAACTGGTTAAGCTTAGGCCCTCTTTCGAAGTTGGTTAAGGTTAGAGTTTGGAATCAGGGCTGGTGGTCTAAAATTTTCAATCAATTTTCAATCGGGGAACATAGGACCCGGGGAACATAGACATGCTCCCCAACGCGCCAGTCAATTTAAGTACACGCTTAATGGTCCCGTTGAAAACAATGAAACCCGGACATTAGGGGTGGACGGTATAAACGGTATACGGTATAAACGGTATGAATTTGCTCTACGGTATGGATTTTGACTATACCGTCTAAACCGGTAGTGCAGCTCTAAAATACCAATGACGTCATGTAACCACAGCGCGACTATTTCACTCGCATTTGCCCCTAAAAATAGATAGAATTAGTCATAGATAATAGATATGTGCGAACTGGAAAAAGTTATTTAGGAGGCTTCGCGCAGTGGGCGTGCCAGCCCCTACCGCACGCATGTAAACACGGATCTAGTAGTCTAGTGGGACGGGACACGGGAGCTCAGCTGTCGGCGGCGTCTCCCTGAGCTAACGTTAGCTTAGCTACCGTTACAAAATGACCCAGTCAACTATTCACTTTTAGTTTAATACATGATGAGGCATTGTCTAACCGAACGGTATCTAGTCGGCCAGCTACCGATAGCTCCTGACATCAACAAACGCTCCACAAAGTCTAGTAGAGAGAGACGTGTGTGTGCTACCTGTTAGCCGTTAGCTCACGTTAACGCGAGTTAGTTCACCGTTCAAAACGAAATGTCCCATTGAACTAAATAATTCACTGAGGCGTTGTATTAACGTTATATATCCGGCTTAGCCGGATAGCTCCTGATATCAATGTCTTATAACACTGATTCGATGCGTATTCGAGCTGAGGGCTTGCTAACGTTATTCCAATATAATAGGGTCCAGGTGCAGCGCCGGAGAATCCTGGCCGTAGCTCTGCTCGAGGCTACTGAGTATAGGTCCAGGTGCAGCTCCGGGGAAACCTGGCCGTAGCTGGAGGCTACTAGAGTACACACAGACAGTGGAGCTTGTTGCGTGGTGGCGATGTCTCGCAGATAATACAAGTACAAGTCTAATTATATAATATATATATTTTATAAAAAAAAAAAAAAATTATATAAAATTAAAAAAAAAATTTTATCAAAAACGATGATACCGTGATATATACCGTTACCGTCTATGCTTCAAATTATACCGTGATATAAATTTTAGACCATACCGTCCACCCCTACCGGACATTTTCATGAATTTAGAATAAAAGAAAACAGACGCAGGGCGTAAAAAGACATGTCCGGGCAAAATAGGATGTTTGTTCACCCTATACTACCTACTATGCTAATTATGTATATACTACTACCTACTATGCTACTATGTCTATACTACTACCTACTATGCTAATATGTCTATACTACTACCTTAGAGTGACCATATTGTGATCTCCACTGTGACACTCTGCCTCCAGCCTCAAAATACTTAAATGATACTCAAAGTTTACTCAAAGATGCCTTATCATTATATATTTATTTAAAAAAAACGGACGCAGGGCGTGAAAAGAGGACATGTCCGGGCAAAATAGGATGTTTGGTCCCTATACTATCTACTGTGCTAATTGTGTCTAAAAAAAAAACCAGACGCAGGGCATGAAAAGAGGACATGTCTGGGCAAAAGAGGATGTTTGATCACCCTATACTCCCTACTATGCTAATTATGTCTATACTACTACCTACTATGCTACTATGTCTATACTACCACCTACTATGCTAATTATGTCTATACTACTACCTACTATGCTACTATATCTATACTACTACCTACTATGCTAATTATGTCTATACTACTACCTTAGGGTGACCATTGTGATTTCCACTGTGACACTCTGCCTCCAGCCTCAAAATACTTAAATGATACTCAAAGTTTACTCAAAGATGCCTTATCATTTTAATATATTTATAAAAAAAAAGAACGGACGCAGGGCGTGAAAAGAGGACATGTCCAGGCAAAATAGGATGTTTGGTCACTATACTACCTACTATGCTAATTGTGTCTAAAAAAAACCCGGACGCAGGGCATGAAAAGAGGACATGTCTGGGCAAAAGAGGACGTTTGATCACCCTATACTACTATGCTAATTATGTCTATACTACTACCTACTATGCTACTATGTCTATACTACTACCTACTATGCTAATCGTGTCTATACTACTACCTACTATGCTACTTATGTAGCAAGTAGCAAGACTGTAGCACTCAAGTTAGACACTGTTTGACGAACAATCTTATTACCCGAGTTGTACCCTTCCTGCTGACTTGTTGTACAGAACTTGTAAGTCCCTTTTTGATAAAAACATCAGCTAAATGACTAAATGTAAATGTAATGTGTATCTGCATTGTCGTGCGTGGCCCCGGGTCCACAGCCAGCAGTTACGCGTGTGAGCGCTAGAAGGACCCCTGCTCACAGAGTGGGTTTCAGTACACAACCTGCCTGTCTCTACCCAGGGCACCTCAAGGCTCTCTCTCCCACTGTCACTGGCTCCAAGAGGGACCTGAACCGCCGTCTGCAACCTAGTTCTGACGTAGAAGCTTCGCGTCACTCTCAAAGAATATAAACACTAATCTATGATTTATTGTTGCATATTTCTCTTTTGTTCTGATGCTATTTATTTATTTTCCTTAGGTCACACAGTGGAAACAAGTCAAATGACTTACATTTACATTTACTACTACTAGAGCAAGACACTTAACCCTGCTAACCAGACGAGCAGGTTGGCACCTTGCGTGGTTGCTTCCGCCATCGATGTGTGAGTGAATGGGTAAAATGAGAGGAACAAAATTGTAAAGCGCTTTGGATAGAAGCAGCCATTTGCCATTTACATTTAGTCATATAGCTGACACTTTTATCCACGGCGACTTACAAGTTCTGTACGACAAGTCAGCAGGAAGGGTACAACTCTTTCAGCTGAGTAACAATGTTCATCAAAAACTTGTTGAAACTTGGGTGCTGCAGTGTTGAGTGCATAGTAGTAGAGACATATTATAATTTATTATAGTAGGTATTGGTAGTAATATAGACAAGGAAATATAGACTTCCTTGTGCTTTTTATTTACATTATATGTATCAAATTTAATAAAATCAAGATGGTGAGCTTGGACACCGAATAATGATTATAATAATAATAATCCCTTTTCAAATAATTTCACCCCCACTGGATTAGTACAGTAGCAGAGGAAGATACTAAGCGCTCACACTTATAATATCCTTCAGGACAGCACACAGAATAGTAAAAAAAAAAAAAAAAAAACACATGTTTCAGCACACAGCCGTTTGCTGAGGTTGTGTGTTGAAGAGGGAGAGAGAGAGAGTGTGTGTGTGTGTGTGTGTGTGTGCGTGCGTGCGCGCGCGCGTGTGTGTGTGTGTGTGTGTGTGTGTGTGTGTGTGTGTGTGTGTGTGTGTGTGTGTGTGTGTGTGTGTGTGTGTGTGTGTGTGTGTGTGTGTGTGTGTGTGTGTGTGTGTGTGTGTGTGTGTGTGTGTGTGTGTGTGTGTGTGTGTGTGTGTGTGTGTGTGTGTGTGTGTGTGTGTGTGTGTGTGTGTGTGTGTGTGTGTGTGTGTGTGTGTGTGGATCTTCCTAGATCTACCACCCACTCCTTGATATCCACTCCCAGCACTGAGAGCAGATTCCAGCAGAACTTGCCCCCCCTGTCACTCCCAAAAAGTGGTTAATTTCTGGTCACGTTACAAAAGACTTCAAAACGGTGTGTCTGTAATTTTTCGGATATGCAAGTTCTACCTTCTACTATAATAATATAATTATTCTATATACTGTACCCACTTATACACCTGCATAAAACTCTGTTTGATAGCATGCACAATAATGCTGTATACCATATATATATATTCATGCTTACCGTATATAGCTATCTACATCTGGCTGTACATATCTGCATATAATCCTTTTTACATATCTGTATATTCTATATCTATAATATATCTGTACATATCCCGTGTTTTTATACCTGTATCACTGTATATATTAATACTACAACTCTGTACATACATCTGATCATTAGCACTATACTCAGTAGTACTAATTTATATATTTTATCCACAGTTTAATCACCTGTACATTGTATATTACTATTGCACTTTACTGTTACATGTGCACTCTGGTTGGACGCCAAACTTCCTTTCGTTGTACTGTACTTGTGCCGTATAATGACAATACATTTTAATCTAATCTAATATAAATAAGAATACGAATAAAAGGTTGAAAACAAGAGTCAAGTTGAATGAGCATGCAAGGGACGTCGTCGTTTTGCTCTTAAGAGCCCAGTGAGGGGGAGCGGGGGGGGGGGGGGGGGGCGTTAAGGAAGTGTGGCTGTAATATAAGCAAACAGAGCATGTGAAAAGAGAGAGGAAATGACTTGACGCTAATAATCACAGCCCAACGGAGGGCAGTGCATTCAGAGCCCATCGCCAGGGTGCTCTCTCCCTCTCTGTTTCTTTTCAATGGAGCAGACCCCTAGAGGCAGAGGTTTATGGACAGACCCCGACACCCACAGGAAGTGTAAACAGAGGTCAAGTGTTAAAGTCCAACCCGCCAATTCTCACCTCCATTAAAAGGGTATCTCTCCAGCACAGAGCCTGGCGGCACCTGTGAGGAGGCCATTCAGAGGCATTACTGCCTCTCACACGCTATACGCTTCATATTACTGCCCCTCACAACGCTGTGCTTCACATGATGGAGCAGATCTGACAAGTTATTTTTTATTCAGATGAACTATATTTGTTTTGAAAATCGGAGAATGCAAACTCCCACAACAAAAAAAAACAGTGCCTTTTACCAGGCTCTTTTATTTCATTGATGTGTCATATTTTTTTTTATAAAAAATCCATTATACATGGAGCATCACAATAGCCCAAGAGAGCCATTTCAGACAGAAGGACATTCTGCCAGTCAGGAAGGTAGAAGGGAACACAGGTAGTCTCCTCCACACAGCACAGTGTCGGCTGCTGAATCAAACTGTAGTAACACTACAGACAGAGACATGGTGTGATTGGTGTCTGAAGCAGCACAGTATCAACCATCCAAAACTTCACCTATACAGTGTAGTGTTTTCAGAGCCAACAAATAGAAAATGCATACTTTAGATACCTTTAGAGAATAAAATGGTTGATAGATAAGATAAGATATTCCTATAGATAATCGATCCCCTTGGTTAAATGTGGGCGTCATAGCAGCATGGGGGAAGGGAGGTACAGGTATGGGCAGGGTAAGAGTAGAAATACATAAATATAGGCAATAAAATTTGATCTGAATAATAAATAAAAAAATAGGAGAAAAATAAACAGTGTAAACAAAGGTGCAGATGAGGGTCCGTATGCCCTATCGGTTATATTATTATGTTACAATAAATATAGACAATAAAGAATTTGAATCTGAATATACACTATGAGTAAGAGTAGAAGTAAACAGTATACACAAGGTGCAATAAACACAAGCTAACTGGCATGATATACTGTACGTCATACGTTGTAGTCCGTGCAGGGTTTGATGGTCAGACATTCCTAATAGTTCTCTATAGTTCTGCATATATGGGCTTTAAATCAGGCCTATACCTATAACCCACTCCATATTTTACACAACATGGAGCAGGGTCGTTGGGCCGCATCAGACAGACCCAATACACACCTGGCCTCGGGACCGAGGCAGTCAGTACGATCAGGGCACTGGTTCACAGAATAATCCCTCATTAAATTGATAATGACTGGGGTGGATGGAGCACCCTGCAGTATAGTTCTGCCTAAATGCCATTAAGCCCCGCGGAGAAGCGCTCATACAGTAGTCATTCACGACGCAGGCGTCGATGCTAATGCCGGCCCATCCAGAGGACCGAGCTGAAGCAAAGCCAGGGTCCTCGTCGCGAGGTCCCCCAGGGCTCCTCCTGAGGTCCTCCTGAGCTGAGCTGCATGCCGCCCACACATGCAAATTCTAAACTCACACTGCGGTTAACATGGGGTTAGCAGCAGGTCGCAACGCTGAAAGCCATTCATTCAGGGCTACATATATTCATTGAGATATAGCATATATAATAATGCTAAAGATTACAGGAGAGTGAGTATAGTCAAGATCAGTGAGTAGTTTCCCTTCTTTTTCTATTATTATTACTACCTATCCTACCTCTATTATTATTACTACCTATCCTACATCTATTATTATTAAGATAAGATTATCCTTTATTAATCCCCTTGGGGAAATTCAGGTGTCAAAGCAGCATGGGGGGGGGGGGGGGGTATAGCTTCACAGTCCTATACAGTCGAGTATCTATATACACTATAGATACACTATAAAATATAAATACAATATAATATAAAAAAGTACAAAACACAAGATAGTCCAGTGATAGTCCAGTGATATGAGTCTCTAGTGCATATTACTACATATCCTACCTCTATTATTATTACTACCTATCCTACCTCTATTATTATTACTACCTATCTTACCTCTATTGTTATTATTACTACCTATACATATATAATTATTACCTATCCTTCCTCTATTATTATTACTACCTATACGACTCGAAGTGTAAAGCCAGCAGGCGTACAGTATGGTCCCAAAGACAGGGTCTTAACCGCTACAGTATCTGGACACAACTGAGATCATTTGTCATTGTCTCTCTTGATTCAAAGTACAGTAGGCCTACGTGAACACTCCTTTAAAGGGGCACTTCACCAAAAAAAAATAAAAACAATACTGATTTATTTTGCACAGAATCTCACATACATCCAAAAACTCTATAAACAGTTCAACACATTCATTTCATTTTATCGCTCAATGAAATGACAAGGTAGCAGTCCCCTATGAGACAAGGTGTTGCTATTTTTTCCATCAACGTCATTTCATGGAGCTGTAATTAACGCAACGTGAGGATTCAATGTCCCCGATGATATCACTGCTGGCCACATCCAAACTAATTTACTCTCAATAACTTGTCAAATGAACGTGTGCATGAACGTGTGCAAAAACCCGTTTTAGAGTTTTGGGATGTCTGTGAGATTATGTGAAAAATAAATAAGCATTGCTTTTCGGTGAAGTGCTCTCTTAACCCTTTCACTACCACACTACCACACTACCAAAGGGTTAACGAACCCTTTCAGTGCGACAATACCGAAGGTTAACCCTTTCACTGCCACACGACAAAATGGTTAACCCTTTCACTACCACACTATACAGAAGGTTAACCCTTTCACTACCACAGGGTTAACCTTCTGTAGTGTGGTAGTGAAAGGGTTAATGAAACTCTTACCAAGCCTCTCGCCTGACGAATGACAGGTCTGTGTATATTAGGTCACAACCGGTGCGGAGGAGACTGGAGTCTGACACACAGCCTCATCATCATCATCACCACGCTGCACATAATCCAAGATGACTAAAGCTTGATTGTCAGTAAACCACTGGAATACATGCAACACATGGTAACACAGGTGTGGAAAGTGAACGCCACTTTGATCAGACAGGCGTTGTAAATACGGTGTTGATACGTAATCATAATGGATTTAGGGATCAGAATTTGTTGTATCACGGAAGTGACATTCCTGATTACAGGGATTAGGTATGTTTGATGGGGGGGGGGGTATGAAATCAACTATGCAGGGAAATCAATGCATTTTTGTGAATGCAACGTTGTTGTTTATGTCTCATTATGTGTCTCATTAGAGGAATCTGTTTTAAAAAAAAGAATAGTTGTCCCCTTGAGTAAATTATAGATCACTGATCAGTCTACTACCTGTAGGTTTATGACTGTCAGATAATGTAATGAATTTTGTATATTTTTCTCAAGTACAATGCTTTTATTCATACATCATATCTGTATAGTCAATAATAATCCAGACGGATGATGGAACAAGAGCGGACGTGATGATGATCCATTCACAAAGCATCTCCAAGTGGGCGTATACTGATCCAGAGTCAGCATCCATCTGTTTAGATTGAATAATGTCACCACATGTGTTCCCGGGTCACTGACCCCAGATCAGATCAGCACTTTATGAATATAGGCCCAAGAGATGTCTCCCAAACACAAAGGAGACACAAAGAGCACTTATATCCTGCTAATGCGCTATACATGAACAGTGCGGACAATGTTTTCCACTGTTCACTTTTGCCCAGGCTTGTTGGGATGAGAGTTGAGGCCTGGATGGATGTGTATTGGAGCCAGACGGGACATCTACCTGTGCTTTCATTCACTGGACTCCCTTTCATAGTCAAGGTGAGGAGGCCCAAGGCCCCTGCAGGAATCCCTTATTGTTGCCACATAATGACCCATTGCACCAGTGTTGGGGGGGGGGGGGCTTCATAAAGTCATTAGCGATGGATGTGTGTGTGGACTAGAAAGGCTGGGATCACAGTGCCCGTTAAATGTGTTAAGCAGGTGACAAAACTATCCCCCTTTCACCTCCATAATAATAATAATCATAATAATGATGACAGTGTTTCTCCATGCCTTTGTCTCCTTCAATCACGTGTGAACTGGGGACGATGTTCGCCGGGCATGTTAGGATAACCTGGTGGGTCTGCATGTTCAGACGCTTTCCAACGAAATGATAGAAACTGGTTATAGGATAATGTGTTATATCACTATAGGCGGAAAGAAGCTTCGAGAAAGAGTGCACGTGCAAGTTGCTAACTCATGCAGGTTGGAAAATGTCTCTTTGTGTATTATAGCCTGAACTGATTTATTCACATGCAGGGTGATGGCAGCAATAGCAGCTGAGCGTGGTAATAAATAACATCTGGTATAATTGGGTATAAACGTTTATATAAATGAATATATTAAGCCCCAGAGAATCCACATAAACATGTTCTTAAAATAATAAGACCTCGGTTTTACCTTCTTTTTAACGACTATACGTGTGTATTCCGATCAGAATTGAGAAATTGTGTCATTAATTCATTTTTAAATGGAATTATGGAAAAATGACATTGCATGCACAACCACTGCACACGCCCAGTTCTTCTTTCTACACAATAACATCATTAATAATGAGTTTAATACTGCGAATCTAAAGCAATAATAATAATAATAATAATAATAATAATAACAATGACAATAATACGGTTTTGAAGTTCAGCATGCTGAATGGTGATGATATCCCCATTTCCTGGTCTCCCAGAGACCTGAACAGTGCAGAACACAGGGAGTGTTTGTATAGGCCGGGGTCCAGGGGGTTTCTGGCTCCTGGGGGGGGGGGGGCTTCATTTGGACGGCCCATAGAGCTGTTACAAAAAACCCTCCTCAATCTCTGTCCTTCCACAACAACATGACTATGAAAAGAGGTCCCTGCTACAACAATCATCAGTGTATTCCCTCCTTGTCTGGCTCCAATACACAAGGGCGTGAGAGGCCAACTTGACTTGACCGCCTGCCCTGGCAGGCACAGATACAGAATCATTATAGGCATACTTGTGTAATAGAGTTGATTTTTTTTTTTTTTTTTTTTTTTAGCTCATCAAATTATCAGGAGCCAAGTTGGCCACAGAACATACATTTTTGTCCCCCCCCTCCCGTCCATATAGAATCCAACCAGATGTGCAGGCTGTGCAGGAGAGGGGAGGGGGGGGGGTGGACTCATAATAGTAACATGATTCCTCTCTCAGGCCTTGTCCTATTGTGAAATACTACATGACAACAAATACAGGAGGTTTGGGTGGGTGGTCCGGTCGGTGACGCACCAGAGGCCCCCCTCTCATTGTTCGCGCCATGGGCAGAGAAAGGCTGTGTTTGCCCTGTTCATTAGGCGTTCAAGTGTCAGCTATAGGCGAATAAATAAAACGCTCTGAAGTCAAAGGGGACGGCGGTTCGCCGCGGTGTTTAAATGTATTTTAACAGTTACTTAGGGCTCAGAAGCCTCTCTCTCCTACGTTCAAATGATGGAAATGAGCCTTGGCAAAGTTTGCAGAGCTGGCCATAATCCAAGTTGAAAGGGGCGACGCTTTGTCCCAAAGTAGTTTCACTTCCTTGTAAGAAGCCGCGCGCCGCGTTTCATCTTATGGCGTTTAAGGTCTCTAATGAAGAACAATTATTGACATCTATACGGACTCATTTCCTGTCACCCATAAATCGAATCGTTTTGATGGTATTTATTTATGTTCATGCAGCTATGGACTTTGCCTTCAAACAAACCCCATTTCAAAACGATATCTTCACAAAATATCCATAAATAAAATACAGACCCATTCAGGGGGTTATCGGCTATTATAGGCATAGGTTTGATTGCTTGAAAACTTCATTAACAGATTGCAGAATGGGTACAGTATACAGTACAGCTCAATACATACAATTGTTAAGGGGATGCAGACCAGAGAAAGACTTTCGTCTTGTTTACATCAGAGTCCCCCATTTTCAATTCATCATTATAAGGTCAACTCTAAGTTCATTAAATATAGGCTTTACGGAGCTATGCGAACAGACACGTTTTCCCCATATTGCGCATTGAACCATTTCAATGCATTGAAAGGGTGAGATCCATGTCTAGATGAACAGCAGCAGAGAGAGAGAGAGAGAGAGAGAGAGAGAGAGAGAGAGAGAGAGAGACTGGGATGACTGGAGTCGCAGTTAGTGAAACCAGCGGCACCGCTCTGTCACCACACCCAAAGCCGCAGAATTTGACGCCTCGATTACGCGCAGCGCAGTTATTCGATTTGGAGAGCAACACCACTGCTGTCAAAATGCACACGTCGACTAAAAGAAACACATTCATTCTCTATGGGGGACACACACATTGTGATCTATTTACATACAGCGATGATTCTTGATTTACAACTTAAATTGGAATTGGCTGAAACCAAAAGATGTGTCAAAAATGACAGTTTGCTCACAATTCATTCATATGGGGGAAAATAAGGGGGGCTATTATAAGATTGAAAGAGTACACTTTTATTTGAGCTGTGTTGCACAATATGCACACAATAACGTGTCAACGTATTCAATGTTTCTTTTTACTTTATGTACTTGTATTCCCCCTCCTCCCCCATGCTGCTATGATCCCTGAATTTCCCCCAAGGGGAATATCTTATCTTATCTTGTTTTAAAGAATTAGGGGGGACCAAAACAAATCAACACTGAAACGTCTTGATAAGGGGAGAACAAGGTCATGTCTTCTCTAAATAAGTTCCATGGCGAAGCCGCTTGTTCCGCCGCTCAGGGGCATCTGTCGGCCAGCCCTGACTTCTAAAAGGCTCCAAATAAGATGATTTGGTAACATCAAGGCTCTCCCAGCGGTAATGATCACACTGGGAGCTGGGATCCACGCAGGAATTTGCAGCCCACCACTAAATCTCTGAGCTCCCCACCCCGCGCGCTCTCTCTTCAAAAGCCTCGTCATTCAAAGGGGGGGGGGGCAACGAGGATGTTTGACAACCGCAGCTTGTACAACTCCATCAATTAATTGGATACGTTTTTGGGGATGTTCGCTTCTCTCATCTGCTACTTAGGAAGACAAAGGCTTGACGGGGGGGGGGCTGTTGACACCTCCGTGACCCGCTAAGGTATAAAAAGGGACTCGGCACACAGTAGGGGCAGTAGTCCTCTCCTAGCTGTCCTTGAAGACACACACAGCTCTACTACTTCGAACAATTTTTTTGCTCTTGCTCTATATCTTCACCTCTGGCACTATGCAAGGACCGAACAGAACCACCGGAGTCTACGGTTACTCCATGCGTAATTACGCACAGCAGGCGTCGCTGTATCCACAGCAGCAGCAGCACCCGGGAAGCCAGTGCAGCAGCAACGCACCGTCAGCGAAGCCTGTCGTCAGTGGGAAATCTTTCACCATCGACGCTTTGCTCGCTAAGCCCCACCACCACGACATTATTGGCAACGGCCGGACGAGTCCCACTTATTGCGGAGTAAAATATCATCATCAACCAGCAGCGGCGGCTCCACTTCTTCCGCTGCCCGGACAGATGGCACCGCTACCCCCCGGCATCATGCCGCCGTACCACCACCTCTACTCCCCGAACATGTTGCAGCACCCGGCGGCGCACAACAACACGCAACCTGGATACTCGGTCTACTGCTGCTCGCCGTTCGGCTACCAGTCGTCATGCGGGGGACCTTTTTACACACAAGGTAAGAAGAACTTTCATCTTGCACTGGTTTTGTTTTATTTGTCACATAATAAGGTACATGTACATTACCGTGAAATGTTTGGTTCTGCATGCGATTGTGCTTCATATACAGTACCAAAAAAAAAAATCAATATACAAACTTGACATGTGCTATTCCGCTCGTATATATAATGATGCAATATGCTTTAACTTACACGTGCCTCTCTCTCTCTCTCTCTTTCAGATTCACTGTCAAAGGTCAGCGTGCACTCATTCAAAGCCAAGGGTGGGAAATCGAAACGAATGCGCACCAGCTTCACCAACGAGCAGCTGTCGCGGCTGGAGAAGGAGTTCGCCCGGCAGCAGTACATGGTCGGGTCCGAGCGGTTCCTGCTCGCCTCCGCGCTGCAGCTGACAGAAGCTCAGGTACATATCTATATAATATGATTAATATCTATCATAAATATCAAATGTAACGCGAGCCTGTGTGGAGAGTGGAGATGGAGACACCAGGCTTCGTTGGGGCACAGTTGTACTTTATTAGTTCGTTATTACTTTAATTACAATGACACTAATGTTGCTTTTCTTTTCTCCATGCAGGTTAAGGTGTGGTTCCAGAACCGACGCATCAAGTGGCGCAAACAGAGCCTGGAACAGCAGCAGGCTAAGCTGGCCAAACTGGGCCTGGCCGCCCCGCCGAAGAGCCCCGGTTCTCAGGGCCACGGCGACGAGGTCGATGACGACGAGTTCTCCGACGGATCATCCGATGTGGATATCGACGTATCGGACGGGTCCATCGATCACTGTTGACCGGCAGCATATATTATTATGGACTTGTTGTGAAAAGACTTTTGTACATATCTACTGCTACTATAGCATATATAGAGGCTCACACCTCTAGTAATATTTAATAGATGTATAGCTCTATATTTAAAGTTCCTTACTTGTATTGCTCTTTTACAGATACTTTATGTTGAACCAAGACAGTGTTTGTATATTTGAATGAAATATTCAGAAATATATTTTCTAACATTATTTTGCTACTTGGGTCGTTGTCTTTTTTCCTCTACCACTGAGGTCAACCAAATGTATATTGATAAATATACTAGAGTAGAATTATAAAAACCTCAGTGAATTTATTCCAAACAGGCAGTCACCCCTTGTATTTCCTGCATGCCTTCATAAAACATTCCACTGGCCAATGCATATATCTAATCAGCAGGTTTTTATCATTAAATTAGCATTATTGTAAAATATTGTAAAGTCAATACTATATGAATAGCAGGAGTGGGGGGCTAAAGATGGTCTCAGGCACCAGAGTGCAAAATTAAATCACAATTTCGCACTAGACATGCTGTTTATTTTCTGGCTGAAGAGGTTCTCTAAAAAAACACTTTCAATATGGAATTCATCCAAAAACTGACAACAGTATATCAGACAGACACGTTGCCAGAATTCTCTGTATATTATAAGATAGGGCCCAGCCCCAGAATATAGCAAAGAGCATGGTCTGGACCCTCTCTACCACATAAGCTGTTCCCTATATGCAGCATGGAATTCCTGACGAGGTTTATCATTCAGAGACCCATTTCTGGTTGAACTATCCCAGTTTAAGGCACAGATCTAAACCCCTGACAGTTAATATCCACATCCATAGCACATTGTCGAGCACTAAGCCTCTTCTTAAGACAAAACCACTGTATTGCACAAAATATCCATGTTGGTTTGATTCTCAAACAAACAAACAAACAACGTAACACCTCAGATCTAAGACTTTTAAAAGTTGATCCCCTGTAGGGTACAGCTAATAACCGCCTGCTGATCAACATGGACTTTCGATAATCTGCACGAGCCAGACAAACTGACTGCTTGACCTCAAAAGAGGGAACTAATAGTGTACCATTAGACATCACTATAAAGAAGGCCTACCCCCCCCCCCCTCTCCCCCCCCCCCCCCCCTCCTCTCTCCTGGTAGCCAGTTTAGTCGCGCCCCAGCAGACTGATTAGGCAGACATGGCAGGACATTTCCTCCAGGTTTTGATCTAACGCAAAGCACTTTACGCTCAAAGCCCGGCACAGACTGTGGGGCCCTCTCTTGATTAAGCTAAGCAAATAAATAACTACCTAGGGGATTAGTTGGGATATCTATAGCCAGGGGTGGTAGGGGTCAGTCTGTCTCGGAGGCTAGGAGCGGGGCCTCAGTGTTTAATCTGTTTAAATGGTCAATACGCCTGTTCTCTCGCTGCTTCTCAGGGGACGAGGCTCCCAGATGCCCACCCACCGCCGGCAGGTGTCCGTGTACCCGTCTCCTCTCGGCCAGTGCACCAGGGGAAGCTCCATTGAAAGAGCGACGTCCACGTCCCCCCCTCTCGCATGGTGGAAAGGGACACATGCTGTCAGAGGCTAGCCTGGCTGGCAGACAGAGAGATGGGATAAGACGAGAGGAGGGAAGACAGGAGGAATGAGGGATTGAGATGTGGCGACTGTTATAGAGCTATCATGGCGGCAGAGGTAGAGTTTAAAACCCTGTCCTGACTGAGTGTAATGTACTCTAGAAAAGTGACTATAGGAGGAAACATTGGACCCAAGTACCAGAGGTGGGACAGAGTCATTGCTTTGCAAGTCCCAAGTAAGTCTCAAGTCTTTATACTCAAGTCACAAGGCCAGACTGGCAAGTCCAAAGTCAAGACAGGCAAGTCTAAACGAGTCCTAACGTGTTCTTTACAAATGTAATGCCATTCCAAAATTGTAAAGCCAACAGAGTAATAGTTAGTCGTTTATTAAATTGAGATGATTCTGCACTGAGACACAACTTCCTTCTCTGCTTGCGCAATGTGATTGGCGGATAATGGATTGGTCCAAAGTGGAACTGAAATCAGGGAAATTAAGTTGATTCGCTTTTTATATGGCATAATCTTTTAACATTTTGAGCCTGGTGTTAAAGTCAAAGTCTTTTATGATTTTGTCAAGTCAAGTCTGAAGTCATCAAATTCGTCAAGTGACTGCAGAGTCCACACCTCTGCCACGTACAGACCAGGCTGGTGTTAAACGTATATACTAGTCAAATATACACTGTGAGTTAACAAAGTGGAAGCAAACATCTGGCTGATAGGGAGGAGTACTGTTCCCTCACAGGGGATACATGGTATATTCTGATTATATACAATATCTACAATATATAAATAATATATATTACTTAGACAGTTGGAGGGATGAGCTGTAAGAGGCATGAACCACAATAACAGGACAAGTAACAATATCAACAGTAGAGCGTTAAGAAATAGTAGTTTACACAGATCACTGATCTGTCAAATCACCCTGGAAGGCATCACCCCCCTCCCTTCACTGTTATTATTTTAATTTAACTTAAAGGTGCACTATGCCATTTTCGGGAAGGAGGGATTTGTTAACATTTGTAGAGCCTCCTAGACAATTAGTTTACACAACATATTTACTATACATGTAAATCTTACAATTATTCTATCTTACGTCATCATGAGTCAAAATCATTTTGAGGCATTATGAACCAAACATAAGCCTATAGAATATGTTTGTAATGTTTGCCCTGTCTTTGTAAACAACAACAACAAACAGAAACTTTTCAGGTAGCTTTCTAGCTTCAAACAGTTTTCCAGATACTTTTTTAAAACTACAGAGTGCACATACTTAAGACCCCTATCGCTCTGCATCTTCTGGCCGTCTCAGACCCACTACTATCCGAGCTCCGGGAGGGTCATCAAAGAGAACCTGCCTTTTCTCAGTCCTTGCCCCACAATGGTGGAATACCCACCCCAGTTACAGCCGAAACCCGTCCAATCTTTCGCCCTCGACTAAAGACGCACTTCTTCAACCATTATCTAAAAAAATTATAATAATAATAATAAAAAAAAAAAAAAAAATATATATATATATATATATATATATATATATATATATATATATATATATATATATATATATATATATATATATATATATATATATATATAACCCTAACTAACCTTACTGTCATGCACTTGTCCTAATAAACGAACCTACACTGTAGCACTCAACACTTTGATGAACATTGTTACTCAGCTGATAGAGTTGTGCCCTTCCTGATGACTTGTCGTACAGAACTTGTAAGTCACTTTGGATAAAAGCGTCAGCTAAATGACTAAATGTAAATGTAAGTGTTAAGCCTCTCTGTAAAAAGAGTTGAAAAAAAATAGTCTTCTCTCATCTCTCTCTCTCTGTTGTCTTTCCTCCAACAGTCCCCTGTCTTCTCTCTATCTCTCTCATGTTGTCTTTCCTCCAACAGTCCCCTGTCTACTCTCTATCTCTCTCGCTCTCTGTTGTCTTTCCTCCAGCAGTCCCCCGTCTTCTTGCACCTCATGGTACCAAAAGCACCTCAAAGGCGCTAAAAACAAGAGTACAAACATCACAAAACAAACTGGTCAGACTACTGCTTGACCTTACTCCTAAAACCCACCTCACCCCTGCCCATTTTGACTACTAGGATGGCTTAGAGTAGACAACAGAGTACAGCAACTTGCAATGGGCCTGGTCTACAAGATACACTACACCACTCAGGTACCCATGTACATGTCGAAATACTTCCCAAAGGTCAGTGAATACCACGCCCACAACACCAGAGGGAGTTCCACAAATCATGTGCAACCCAGATTCGGCTCAAACAAGGGACTAAACACGTTTCGCAATTATGCCACAACAATGTGGAACGCCCTACTACCCACAGCTGTAAAATAATCTGAATCCCTACCCACATTCAAAACCACTCTCAAAGAGCACCTACGGGAGGCTGCACTTTGAAACTGGCCACGTAAATGTCCAAATCCCCCCCCCCCTCCCCTTCCTAATGGACAGTCTCCTCCCCACCGTATGTATAGATTTTCTCCAACCCACCCCCTCCTAATGTACAGTCTCCTCCCCATCACATATGTATATATTTTCTGTCAGGATCTCTGGTAACAGTACTGTATTTTTGCATATCGTATATGTCACAAATGTAACAGTACTATATACCTGTATGTCATGTATGTCCCTATGTCATGTATGTTGGGTATGTCATAAATGTCATGAATTGAAAATGGGGGACCCTGATGTAAACAAGACAAATGTGTGTATTGAGCCGTACTGTATTGTACCCATTCTGCAATCTGTTAAATAAAGTTTTCATTCATTCATTCTCTCTATCTCTCTCTCCCTCTCTGTTGTCTTTCCTCCAACAGTCCCCTGTCTTCTCTCTCTCTGTTGTCTTTCCTCCAACAGTCCCCTGTCTTCTCTCTATCTCTCTCTCTCTGTTGTCTTTCCTCCATCAGTCCCCTGTCTACTCTCTCTCTCTCTGTTGTCTTTCCTCCAACAGTCCCCTGTCTTCTCTCTCTCTGTTGTCTTTCCTCCAACAGTCCCCTGTCTTCTCTCTATCTCTCTCTCTCTGTTGTCTTTCCTCCATCAGTCCCCTGTCTACTCTCTCTCTCTCTGTTGTCTTTCCTCCAACAGTCCCCTATGTGTTCTCTCGACTATCTCTCTCTCTCTGTTGTCTTTCCTCCATCAGTCCCCTGTCTTCTCTCTATCTCTCTCTGTTGTCAGTCCTCCATCAGTCCCCTGTCTACTCTCTCTCTCTCTCTCTCTCTCTCTCTCTCTCTCTGTTGTCAGTCCTCCATCAGTCCCCTGTCTACTCTCTCTCTCTCTCTCTCTCTCTGTTGTCTTTCCTCCAGCAGTCCCCTGTCTACTCTCTCTCTCTGTTGTCTTTCCTCCAGCAGTCCCTCCCTCCCTCTCTCTCTCTCTCTCTCTCTCTCTCTCTATCTCTCTCTCTCTCTCGCTCTCTCTCTCTCTCTCTCCCTCCCTCCCTCCCTCTCCCTCCCTCTCTCTCTCTCCCTTGACGTCCCGGGTCGGCTGATTAGGGGTGAGGAGGGGGCCGAGGGAGCAGCACAGTTTGGGTAAGACCTCAGAGCGCCGTCCCTGATGTGATCATCCAGGAATAAGATCCAGCAATCCCCCCCCCCCTCTCCCTCTCTCTCTCTCTCTCTCTCTCCCTCGCCACAGTCCAACGTAATCCCATTGAGGGACAGAGAGCGCGCGGCCCAGAGGCCTGGTGGGAAAAGCCTGAGAGGCGCGGAGCCGGGGGTCACCAGGCTCACCATCCCAATTAGCGCAGGGCATCTTCACCGCTGGAGACGGGCCGCCAGCCAGACCGGGGCTAAGTCTCTCCTGCTGCGGGGCCTGTGATACCAAAGGCGGGTCCTTTAACCGGAGGGCCTCTGCTCTTATTGTACATGGCTATCAGTGCCCGTAAGCCTTGTAAATATACTTGTCTAAACTATACCTTTTCATTTGACACTTTCTGCCATTGTTGTAATCAACCCGTTTGTCTTCATTTTGCTCAGGATCACAAAGGCTGCAGCGAACATAGAACAGGGATGATACTAATTCTGTCTTTGGCATCTGAATATTGAGTTATTCAGTATATAGTGTCTTTATACCTGTATCACTGTACATATTAATACTACAACTCTGTACATACATCATACATACTCAGTAGTACTCGTTTATATATTCTATGCACAGTTTAAACACCTGTACATTGTATATTGCTATTGCACTTTACTGTTACGTTTGAGCTCTGGTTGGATGCCAAACTTATTTTCATTGTACTTGTGCTGTATAATGACAATACATTTTAATCTAATCTAATACTCATCAAGCAATTTGATCCAAGGTGCCATTAATGTATATACATTTCAGGGTGCAGGGCCCAGTTGGAATAAAACCCTTAAAGCAACACGCCAACATTTTGCACTCTCCCGGAGTTTTAAGCTATAGGCTAGTGGTCCGTATCCGCTTCCATTAATTTGTGCTAAACTAGGCTATACATTGCAGCTGGGTATAGCTTTCTACTGAACGCAGAGATTAAATTGGTATCTATATCTTCTCGTCTGACTCTGGAAGAGACGGTATAAGCGCATTTCCCATAGTGTCGGCGTGCCCCTTTAATCCCATCACCATAGTGCCATATGCCCTAAGGACATATTAAATATGAATGAAAATTATTTCCATTGTACCCCAGTCTCCGATTTGTTAACTACAACGGTTTCCCATATAGTGAATGCCTTGGGTCATAATAGAACATAAGTCTTCTTCCTACTAGGCAGGCAGACACCATTGTTGGTCTACACCTAGATTGTAATGCACCCCCTATAAGAAGGTGTGAAAGTTCTCATGGAGACCAATAATAACCGCCACTGTTGCTCCAATAGGAAAGTGCAGTTAATTTGAGCAACGTCTCGTTTTTTAGGGTAGGCAATTGTAAAAATCCTCTTTTGCATTTTATTTGCTAGAGGCCAGGGTCCCATCCACTCTATCTAATAGTCATTAGCTTCCATTACAATCGTTTGAAGTAGACGCTAGTCTTTTGTTTCATTGTTGCGGGGTTTCATGAGAAGCACAATGACTTCTAACGGGGTTATAGTGACTATAGAGACCGCAAGGAGAGAGACCGCTTGTTTTTTTAAACGGTCATCCGATGTTCCGAGAGAACAATCTTTTAATGTCCATGCGCCAGGAAATGGTGGTTGGCTCCTGCTGTCGGGGTATTTAGACAGAAGAGAGGGAACACACCATGAGGCAAATAAAGTAGGCTAACAAAATCGTCCCACAGCAGCTTGGGAGGGCTGTTGTTGTCTGCCCGGTGTTTTCAGAATGTCTCCCCCGCCAGAGGTGCGTTATTCCCGGCCCCATCCCATGAGAGCTATACCGTGTTCAAGTTTCAAGTTTCAGGTTTAATAGTTTTATTTGTCACACATGTACATTACGGTGAAATGCTTGGTTCTGTATATTATGAGCCCCCTGAGATTGTGCTCCATATACACAGTTAAAAGTCAAAAGAATAAAGACCAAACACTATACAAAATACAACCATATAAAGTACAAAGTGAAGTATGAAATGCAAACAATAAAGTACAAATGCAAGCTTTTTTAAATGCAAGAATGGGGTATAGGGATGTCTTGCAAATAATTTTGTAATAATAGATATGAAAAATATGTTATAGTGTTGAAAGTGTGATAATAAAATAAAATAAAATACCGTTTGGTTTTAGACTCGGCTATAAATTGTGTTCAATTATAATATACTCAAAATATGTATAGGTCTAAATATGGTTCCCCCCCCTGGTACCGGGGAGGGTGGGGGCCGGGTGTTTGTTTATGCAGAGGAGGGGAGGTGGTGACGGGGAGGATGAGCCCATCATACAGGTGGTTAAACGGACCCATTTCCCATGCAGGTGGCACAAACTCAGCGACGTGCTACTTTTGCCATCTCGTTATAACGGGGTGAAAATTTCCAGGTATTTAAGTGGAACAGATTAGCCTGAACACACAACGCTAATGCGAAACAAAACGGCCAATTAGTTTATTAATGGACGGAGGTGCTATGGACACCGCGCCATCGACGCCGCTTTCACCCACTTTTTCAATGTTTGCTGCTATAGTAACGGATCCATTAAACTGTATAGAGGTGTCAACCAAAGTATAGAGTTCGTCGATGCGCCTGGTGTACGGGTCGCAGGGATATAGGCCCACATTTGCACCCGTGAGTGTGATTAACTCTTAACACGGTGAAAATGCCTGTGTGAATAATAGCACCGAATAATGGGAGTGGGGGGAGGAATTAACTTTCCGTATTTGCTAAAAAACGATAGGCGTAGTGATGGGGCGGTTACTGGGTACATGTCCCCCCTCAATATTGAGTTGATTGATTGATTGAAAATTGTATTAACAGATTGCAGAATGGGTACAATACAGTACAGCTGCTCAATACACACAATTGTTCAGGGTATGCAGACCAGAGAAAGACTTTCGTCTTGTTTACATCAGGGTCCCCCATTTTCAACTCATCATAACAACATAAATGACACACATGACATACAGGTAGACAGTACTGTTGCATCTATACATTTATGACATACCAGATATACAAATATACAGTACTGTTTATGATACAAAAATAGTCTAAAAAGAGAGTATATTTGAGGGGGAAGAAACTGTACATTGAGAAGAGGTAAATGTGTCCCTGTGATGTTGATATGTACATTCTAAAGATCAAAACACGTGTGATGCCTTTTGAATGTGCAGAAACAATACAGGAGAGAGAATACATATTTGTAAGCAATACAGAACGCCTGAGAGCATTCTATTCTATTCTATTTGTGTCAGCAGGTATACCTGAATGTTTTCCTTCACATAAATAAAGACATATCCACGATAAACTGATGCAGAAAAGGCACAAATTGGTGCATAAATGTACACCATGCTGAATGCAGGAAATTAAGTGTTTGATGCTCAACATGTCCTG
>NC_140167.1:15352783-15532451 GCF_963971535.1 Notolepis coatsorum | reverse complement strand
ATATTAACAACTTAACAACTACTTGGCTCATGTCAGGAGGAGCACGGTTTCTTCTAGGAGGTGAATGATTTGTCAGTAAACATCTTTCTGTGTTGGTGATGTGCCTTTTCAAGCAATTTCCCCCCACCCAACCCCCCTCCACCCCTCCTACCAACCTCCTACCTAACCTCCTCCAATGTACAGTTTCTTCGTCAAATGTATACTCTCTTGTTTAGACTCTTCTTGTATCAAAAACAGTACTGTATTAGTAAATCTGGTATGTCATAAATGTATAGATTTAGCAGTACTGTCTATCTGTATGTCATGTATGTCATATATGTTATGATGAATTGAAAATGGGGGACCCTGATCAATCAATCAATCCACCGTGCATCAGTTATTGATTGATTGAACATTTTATTAACAGATTGCAGAATGGGTAAAATACAGTACAGCTCAATACACACAATTGTTAAGGGGATGCAGACCAGAGAAAGACTTTCGTCTTGTTTACATCAGGGTCCCTCATTTTCAATTCATCATAATTATATGACATACACCGTCACGACATACAGATTATCCACATTGGTGCACACATTTGCTTTATCCATCCAGGGTGCATTTGCTTTGTCAATCCGGGGCCCTGCTAGTGAGTGAGGCCCCTAATGTTTGTCACATCAATGGCATTTTAGATTGACGTGAAAGGGACGTAGACCTACAGTATACTGCAAAGGCCCACCTCCACCTTTAATCAAACCTGCTGTGCACCAGTTCAACCACTGGATGGCAGCATTGTGTCAAGAAAGAACAAGAGAGCCTCGCAGTAGCCTATAGCCGCTGCAGTGTTCCAGTTGAGCAGCCCAAGGCCAGTGGTGCTCAAGGTGGGGTCTGGGGACCCCCCCAGGGGTCCTTGAGGGGGTTCCAGGTGTCCCCAGAAAAATGGGGAATGGTTTCATTTAACAATTTAATTCACTAAAGGTTACTACAATGAGAGAACAGGCTATACAGTATAGAGTAACTACTTGGATCACAGATTATTCTATAGAATAGAATAGAATAGAATAGAAATACTTTTATTATCCCGTGGGAAATTAGACACTGCAAATCGCTCACATTTAAACATTTAGACAGGACAGGTCACAATTTAGAATGATAACACAAATCAAATCAAGTTGCCTAGGATAAGAGTAGAGTAAAATAAAATAGGATAAAATTAAATGAAATAAAATATACAGAAATAAATACAGTAAGAATATACTGAGCATACTGAGCATGGGGTAAACAATTTGGTCAATATAATTATAATTTAAATCTAACTAAATGAATTATGAAATATATATTCCAGTATATTCCAGTATTCACAGTGTCACAAGGTGCAGTATGCTTTAGGTAGTGTATTGTCCTCCTTGGGTTCCAATAAGACCTAGATCTATGTCTGGCAGCCGTCGCTGCCCTCTGTTGTGGAGATTGGAGGCCGCTAGTCGCGTCCTCCTGCCGCTAATGAGCTGCCGCTCTGTGCTCAGTGATGCAGTGAGGCACAGTGATGCATTATATAGTCTGATGGCTGTTGGAATGAACATGACATCATCACATGTCAGTCATTGACAATATAGACAGCTATGGAATTTCGGAAATATTTCTCAGATGGGAGTCCCTGAGACAAAATCTTATCGTAGGGGGGGGGGGGGGGGGGGGGGGGGGGGGTCCGCAGCCTAATGTGAAACAAGGCGATGGTCCTTGACATGAAAAGGTTGAGAATCAGTGAGTCTGGAAGGCCTTTAAATCAATAGGCCTAAACCATCACGTCCCTTGACAACTTTATCAATGTATAATATCTATCATTAAGTAAAATATATGCTTCAGCCAGTAATTCGTATTTATTGTACACAAACAATAACGTATACCATGCAAATCTCTACAAAGAACCTTCATTTAGCTTACACCGGAATCCAACATCAGCACATATTTAGATTATTATATTATCAGGCTCATTATCAGGCAATAGGACAGTCGCTCGATCATTTTCTGAAGATCTGATACAGAGCCCAGATCCAGAAGGTCAGTAACACTTTAGTGTTCATAACAAAGGGCCTATAAACGACGCTGGACTCTCCTACAACCTCCACTAGAGGGCAGCACTTCCAACACTTTGTGACACTGATTCACAAGTGAAGTGGCTTTATCACACATCACGAATAGCCGGTTAACAGCTCCACCAGCCACCCCACCACCACCACAAAAACAACAAACACACCGTGATTGATTCTTATTTCAACATATTTTAATATTGACGATTAGCAGGGGAAATATCCACAAATGTTATTGGGAACAAAGAGGCCCATATGGCACGATCATCTCTCTCTATAGAGTATCTAGTCTACTATACAGCAAGACTCTGTCCCACCGGTGAACTATAAATCCCGTGAAGCTCAAGAGGAGGGTAAACCAGAGCCGGAGGAATAGTAGATAGTTAAGCATGCATGTTTTCTTAATGCCAGGCGGGTTGGCCATCTATTAACCAGCTGTGATCAGGGTCAGTGACCACGGGGCACGAGGGGTTTCATCATTCATTCGACTCGTTCAACCTTCGAATTCCTCGCGCGCTATAGGAACCTCGCGGTTGCTCACAGTCACAACTATAAAACGCAAGAAGAAAAACACACAATAGGTCGGAAGTTATGAGCTTATTTTTTTATTTATTTAGGCTATATTTCTACAGAAAAGTATAATGTTGATATGAGAATAAAAAAAAAAAAAAAACGTGTCTTTAACTGACTATAGATTGGTATAGGATATACAGTTCAAGCTGTATGTTTACAGGAAGTGACAGGATTCATGATATATATTTGTTTTTTTTATATTGGTAGTGTTTGGTCTTTATTCTTTTAACTTTGTGTATGAAGCACAATCTCAGAAGGCTCGAGTCATACAGAACCAAGCGTTTCACTTATATAATATACAATGTATAGTATATGTGACAAATAAAACAAAACTTGAAAGTTGAACTTGAAACTAATAGGCTTATTAAAAGACTAGTAATACTCTCCACAACACCCTTCAACATCTAAGAGTCACCAAATTATATATGCTACAATATACAAATATATACAGATTATATAGAAATTAAGTCTTTTTACCCCCCCCCCTCCCCTCCCTCTCATTTAAATATAACCTTTCCAAAACTATGCTCCTCGCCACTGTGTTTAGGAGCCTTTAGCTCTAAACACCCAATCAACATCTTGTTCTACCTCATCATTTCCAACGGTAATGATTTTCTAATGCACCCACTGTGCAAACGAGAATATTAAGCGGATAATTATTAACTTGGGTTACTGCACCGTGAAAGCTAAACGCCAAGGAATAGGAGGTGCTATCGACCCTAAACGAGAATTAAACTGCCCGGTTAACTGCAATTTTCTCCCAGGCCTAAAAGTTAAGGTTGCTAAATTGTTTTCATAAAAGGCTCCTTTCCTGCACGCTGTATAGTCAATAAGCACCTTTGCTTCAGAGATACACTGTGAGTGACGGATCATGTGAAGTGACAGCATAATCAAATCAAATATCCAAAAATATATAATTATGTCAGACAACCATGCACTTTTGTCTTGACGCATCTGGACTGGAGCTTATATTATGTTCTTAAATATCAAATTATATTTCAAATAAATACGCCTATACATTTCCATTTGAGCTGCAATGATTTGGCTTTGGATGTGCAGCCTTCATATAGTCATATAATATTGACCCGACTATATACACCCCAGGTTATTATAACCTAAGCTGCCATGTCTCTCACTCTCACACACATGCGCACGCACGCACGCACACACACACACACACACACATTAATACTAGCTGGGACTTAATGAATAAAACCAAAAGGAGCTAGCCTACAGTATATGCCTGTGAGTTCCCACGCCCACGGCTCAGTTGTGCAGAGGTTGTTAGGCCATGCACGTTTCAAACGACTCAAGGACTGGCGTTTGTATTTAGCCAACTTTTATCTTGATGGCATTTCTGTCCCAGCTTCTTCTTGACCCTTGTACAAAAGTACACGTACGACAGTAAAATAAATAAATAAAATAATTAAAAAAAAAAATCTCCAGCTTTATTTCCCCCTCGCTAAATACACCTTGAAGATCTAACATCATTAGTGTGTTAGGCTACAAATAACTTGGCATACAATGATAACAATTACAATATGGATTGATTTGTTTTTATTTTAATGGCATGCACTCAAGGTACCCAGCACACATGGATTTGTAGTTGCAATGGTGTAGCCTATACATTTATATATTTTTAACATAAACTTTGTCATGAATATAGTTATTTGTCTTTTCTAACGTATTTTACTAATCACATTTTCCACATAAAAGGTATAGGCGACCCTTCCTGATACAGTCATCCAGCCACGACGTCTATTTAATCGTGGAACAGTAAAATATTACATGAGTTTCGATTTCAACTTCTCCCAAATGATCACATATCAAACACAATTATGTATTAGCATTATTACTCTTACTGTATTTATTTGTATTATTCATATTCATATTTTACAATCTGTTGTTATGACTATATAATTACAGCGCCTCGTCGTGTATAGGCATATAATAATACAGATAGTTGCTGAAGTCACACCGAAAAGCGACGCAAATCCACAATTAAACCACGTGGCAAAAATTTTGTAACATATTTTTTTGTGATCGCAAAAATAACCGCAGTGATGTTGTTTTGCGAAAGGGTTCTATATAAAGAGGATGTAGATATATGGCAGATTTCACGCAACATTGCCTGCATTTGCTTAGTTGTTGGTAAAAGATCAATAATAAAATATACGCCATGCAGACACAACAAACAAGAGGCATCCTATAGCTTTGCAATGAATGTCATGGAGCTGCATGCAGGCAGCAGGAATATCAAGTGAAGGCTTTATGCAAGTTGTCACACACAACCACCTTTGTCTTGACGCATCTGGACTGGAGCTTATATTATGTTCTTAAATATCAAATTATATTTCAAATAAATAAGCCTATTTCCATTTTACCTACAATGATTTGGCTTTGGATGTGCAGCCTTCATATAGTCATATATTGACCCGACTATATACACACCCCAGGTTATTATAACTAAGCTGCTGTCTCTCACTCTCACACACGCACGTGCACACACACTCACACATGTATATGTATACACACACACACACACACACACCCGAGGCAGGTACTTGAGGAAAGTCATCCAATCAGCAGCGCGGTCACACGGGCTCGCGCGTCAAGCGAATGCTCTCCTTGTGGCTGCGAGGCGCGCGCTGCACAGACAGACACAATATCTCACAGATATTCCTCGAGCGCGGACAGATTCCATGGATCTCAGGGTGTCATTTGAAGAAGCATTGTTGACTTTTATAGAATAGCATCTGAAATTGGGACAAACTCGCACCTCCGTGCGCGGCCACCACCACCATGCCTCTCTGAGAGGGACACCACAGGAAGTGATCCCACGATTCCACCACTTCTGCAGGATTTATATTCCACTGCTAAAAAAAAAAAAAAAAAAAAATCATGTTTTCATCCGCGGGGAAACGATGCTTCACGATAGAATCCTTGGTAGCCAAAGAAAACCCGTTAATAACCGCCGAAGATCCCATTCGCCCGACGGCTTTGAGTTACTCGTCCAGTCCGGATGCCTTCATGAACAGTTATAACCAGGGCGTGCCGCCCGGCAGGTCCCTCTACCACCAGAACCCGGAGCTGGTGTTCCCGGAGACGGTGAACCACCACGCTCTGACCATGACCCCGCACCAGCTGGGCGGCGCGCACCTGCAGCACCCGAGCTTCTTTGGAACGCAGCACCGAGACCCGCTGCACTTCTACCCGTGGGTGCTGAGGAACAGGTTTTTCGGGCATAGATTTCAAGGTACATTTATTTGTATATTATAAAAAAATATATATATATAATTAAAGGGGGATGTTACTTCGTTACAAATGTTTATTCAAGAGGGGGGATACACATTGTAAACATTTATTACTTCGTTACACAACAATGTTTATCCTGCTCGTTTAACCCCAACAACACACACTCACCCGTGTGCGTGGGTGTGCGTGCGCGTGTGTTTGATTGAAAATTGTATTACCAGATTGCAGTATGGGTACAGTACGGGGATGCAGACCAGAGAAAGACTTTCGTCTTGTTTACATCAGGGTCCCCCAGTTTCAATTCATCATAACATAATATGACATACATTGACATGTACTGACTGCTACATCTATACATTTATGACATGTTGGGGTTAAAACGAGCAGAATAAACATTGTTGTAACGAAGTAACATCCTCCTTTTAAAATGAAAATAAAACGACGAATGTGAACTGAAGCTTGCAGGGCCTGTAATGTGCCTGTTGCTTATTATATCCTATATAGAGGCTGTATCGTGCAGGAATACAAACATTAACAATTGTACGCGTGCGTGAGAAGCAGCCACAGGTGCACGAGACAGAGATGCAGGGCAGCGTGCAGATATATCTGTGTGGAATATGTCCCCCACCCCGGGGGCCCACTTTGGTATAGCTGCACGAGCCTATCGGATAAACTAACACCATTGTATGGATTTATTCATCATTCTTATTCATTTCTCAATGGATTCATCCTCCTTTCAACTGAAAACGCTCCCGCGTGAGCTGCATTTCCGTCGCACAAATAGGCCAAGAACTATGGGCCGAGAAGGGTATAATATATTAACTGTTTATTGTTTCCAAGAATTAATTAAATACAATGCAATTATCAGACACGTGCAATGTAAATGTTTTCTTTTCCCACCATATTTAAATGTGCAGTGTTGCTGCAGGTCTTTGACAGATAATTGGCCTAGTAATACCTCAATAAACATGTAATTTGTTATACGACAAAAACGAGTTTAACACCTATTGAACCTATAGGCATTTATAGTTTTTATATAAATCAGCACTGGGCTTTTTAATTTTGATTGATTTGTAGCTTGTCTTTCTAATTTAAGTTAACATTAAATGTATGTTTTTATATATGTGGGCTAATCGATGCAAAGTCATTCAAATAAAAACCAATTAAGTGTCCTTATCTTTATTCGTGATATATATTTGACATTAGTATTAGAGTTTTGTAATTAGCAAACACACTGGCTAATCTAGCCGACTATACCAGGCAGACTGTATATTAGGGTGCCCAGAGGTATATAGGAATTTAGTCAATTAAAAAAAAAATTGGGCTAAATTTTGCATCCAATTAACTTCCACGCGCGGAGATGAAGCTGGTTTGGTGTGTTTACTGTTGACCCTGCAGTCAGACAACAACATGAACACCTTCTGAACAGCTGACCAAAAACAACCGTGTTTCACCAAAACACACCTCGTCTCGACTCAACTTTATCATTTAAAATGAAACCTTATGACAGAATTGTGTGACGGTATAGGAATAGGATTGCTATGAAGATGCTATGGGACGTGTGAGTGACCCCTAATTCTGGTAGGAAGAATAGCAGCAATAACGCTTTAAAGTTAAATATGAGACCTATATAATTAGGCAATGGATTATAATTAGCTGAATATAGATACCTTACAAATAGTTTGAAACTTTGTACTTTAGGTTGTACTTTAGTTTGTATATTGTATATTTTGTATAGTGTTTGGCCTGGCTTTATTCATATACAGAACCAAGCATTTCACTGTAATGTACATTATATGTGACAAATAAAACAAAACTTGAACGTTGCACTATATTATATAGCTTAAATATTTAAACGCCCTATAGCCTATACTATACCCATTTGCGCGGTTCCGCTGGACTAAACATTCCCTTTGTGTGCTCAACTGCTAAGCTGATCAAAGATCCTGACTCCTTTTCTTTCCCCCTCCTGCAGGAAATGATGTTTCTCAAGACAGTCTGCTGCTCCACGGCCCGTTCGCCAGGAAACCCAAGCGCATCCGCACCGCGTTCTCCCCGTCCCAGCTGCTGCGGCTGGAGCGAGCCTTCGAGAAGAACCACTACGTCGTCGGAGCCGAGAGGAAGCAACTGGCGAACAGTTTGAGTTTATCTGAAACACAGGTAAAGCACCGGTGATGTTGTCCATAATGGTAATATAGTATATCTGGGGCAGGGGAGGTGAAAATCAGTGCCTTATGTATTTTGGTGCATAGAGCCTAAACCATAATTACAAATAAATACATAAACATTGTACTCCATGCCAATAAAGTTAGCCTAATATATTTAAAATGAATTACATTATTATTATTATTTGGCAGTGGCAGTAGAAGTATATAGCAGCCTTGTATTATAATTATATTAGTATAGGTGTTGGAATTGTGGAAGTATATAGGACTTATAAACATATTTATATTATATCCAAATATATTTGTCATTTGGCTAAAATGTTATTAATAATTTACAATTGAACTAATCATGACCAGTTAAACACATTCATTTTGCAGCATAAAAATATGATGCTGATGATAATAATAATAATAATAATAATAATAATAATAATAATAATAATAATAATAATAATAATAATAATAATAATAATAATAATAATAATAATAATAATAATAATAATAATATGCACTGATAAATAAAATAAAGATGGCAGTGTGAATAACCTTTACAATATACAGTCATTAAATTAAGTGGACAAATAAATAAAAGAGTGAGACAGAATTGTGCATCTAAAATATGAAATAAATAATGATGTCCTTATAGTCAACATATATCCGATTGCAATTAGATTTTGATAATTAGTCATTCCAGGTCATTGACGCCATTGAGTTGTTACTCTTTGAGGTCGACCACCCCTCTGCTATTTAGAGGCTAAACCAGAGGTGAGTCAGAATACGAGGTCTCTTAAAATGTTCCATCTTCCTATTGAGGTCTCTTAAAATGTTCTGTCTTCCTAGGTCTCTTAAATGTTCTGTCTTCCTAGGTCTCTTAAAATGTTCTGTCTTCCTATGAGGTCTCTTAAAATGTTCTGTCTTCCTAGGTCTCTTAAAATGTTCTGTCTTCCTATGAGGTCTCTTAAAATGTTCTGTCTTCCTAGGTCTCTTAAATGTTCTGTCTTCCTATTGAGGTCTCTTAAAATGTTCTGTCTTCCTATGAGGTCTCTTAAAATGTTCTGTCTTCCTATGAGGTCTCTTAAAATGTTCTGTCTTCCTATGAGGTCTCTTAATGTTCTGTCTTCCTATGAGGTCTCTTAAAATGTTCTGTGAGAGTTCTCTTAAAATGTTCCGTCTTCCTGTATTTCCACATGTCACAACACAGTACATGCTTTTCATTATGTCATTTGGTCAGCTTGTTGTCGGCCTGTCTGGTGTTGTAACTAAGTGCTATTTCTGGAAGTGAGCGCACCTACTGTCTGACTGTGATTAGACAGTGTTGACAGTGAGCACTGCATGACATTTGAAAGAAGTGCACACCACCCCTACACACCCCCTTGGCCTGTTTGATAGCTCGATGGGCTGCAACTATTAATATGCGTTGGGAAACAAGTAAACAACATGTATTGCAGCTAACAGAGGTTTTTATTGCTAACGTGTGCAAAATGTTATTGATGCCAAAGTGTAATGAGTACACACTATGCAGATGTCAATTAGGCCTAATAGGCAATAAAAAGAGAAGGAGTCTCGTGAGTCAGCAGCATGCAGGGCACGATGTGATGCGTTGGCATGTTTCGTGTTTAGCCAATATGGGCGAGTGTGCCATGATTTAACACCAATTGCATTGTGCAAATTACGATGACAGCTACCGTAATTGCATTTTAATGAATTTACACAAAGGTGAGTCGGATTTGAGTTAATAAAGTGTGCGCACTAATAGCAAAAACAAGAAGGAGAAAGAGAGGATGTGAAGGAAGAAATCCTGATTCCTGAGAGCTTATATGAGTAGCTACCTGACTTGAATCCAAAACCAATTAACATTGTTATAATGAATGATATCATTGAGCTATAATTGATGTAACTGTTGAGATATAATTGATGTAATTGAGGTGTTTGGTTGTATAACTCACTGATCACGCAGCCCTTGCTGAGACACAATTCTGACACATCACACACACATCCCATCTCAGGTGATGTTGTCATACTGTTGACTGATCGGGGTGAACTTCCCAGCGCCAACCTGGGCTGAATAATATCACATTCACGTCATTATTTCAACAAAACAGAATGCAATATCCACATTGTTATGATTGCAATAATAAAAAAATAATATATATATTATACACACAGTATAGAATATATGAATATATATACAGTACATACAATAAATGAGAGACAGTGAGATTGAGGAGAGTCTGGCAGACATGCTTAATTTATACTCAGAAATACATAATATAAGGAGTTTGGTCATGAATCCAAAATTAGATCTACTGAAATATACTACTACTGAAATATATTACAACTGAAAAGTACTACTATACTGAAATATATTACTACTCAAAGAGCCTAAGACAGACCTCTGCAAGTTAACATCTCAATATGCTATTTTGTTCACATCATTCGGCCCTACTGCCACTGTGTTGGAGAGCTATGTTCCAAGTCAGAACTTCGAGTATAGGAAACTCTAGGCATGATTTCTCAACTGAGCTTCCCATGGCAGCACTACACTGTAAACTTTAAACATCGTTTTTTTTAACATATATTAGTAATCTTTCAAACACACTTTTAAGCTTGATTTTAAACACCATGTGTGGTAATTCAGTTCACAGTTTCTCTGCATAATATTAGTGTGCAGAAACCAACCACACAAACATTCTTGCAGGTGTCTATGGTTTATTTATGAGTGTGACCCTTGGAACATACCTCCCAACTGGAAATGTCCAACCTCTGACTTTGAATGGAACGTAGCACTATATAGTGTCAGTTGCTCTAAATGCATTTTTCAGAGATCTCGCCACGGAACCAAGATAAGAAATCTATAGAAACAGAAAAACAGGAAACAACAAAAAAGGCAGTGGAAAGAGATAGTTGTTGACTAACTTGTTGATTAAATTGCCAACATTGCTTCAAATACATAATAATAATAATGTGAAACTTGGTTAGTACATTCTTCCAAAACGCCTAAGTTGTACTATCGGTCTACACTGATTCTTTTTCTCATATTTCTACATTGATACAATTTGATTGCCTATATTTATGTATTTTCTACTATTACCCTGCCCATACCTGCACCTCCCCTCCCCCTCCCCATGTTGCTATGATGCCCGAATTTCCACAAGGGGATCAATAAAGGAATATCTTATCTTATACCACTTCATTGCAGACATTTACCAACTCACTGAACTACTGAACAGTATAGAGACTTAGAGCATTGGTTTGGGGTCACTGGATAAAAATGATGTATATATAAAACATGTTTCACCATTAGAGACATCTTAACATCTTTCTGCATGTTAAAACATTAAGAACAAAAACGCTGGTTCGGTTTCTGACACGTTGCTCATGGCTCTTGGGATTCCACCCATACTTACTACAGGCGGCCCCAGAAGGTATCGAACCTCTTAACCTCTTAACCCTTAAAGGAACTCGCCCACATTTTGGGAAATTAACTTACCGTCTTCTCCAGAGAGAGACAAGAAGATAGATACCAGTTTCCTCTTTGTTGCGTTCAGTAGAAAGCTCTCTGGCTGGATGTTAGCCGCTTAGCACAATTAATGGAAGTGGACATGACCGGTTAGCCTTCAAGAGAGGTGTTAGTTGGACAATGCCATAGGCTAACCGGCACTGTCCGCTTCCATTCATTGTGCTGAGCTAGGCTAACGTGCAGCCAGATAGCTTTCTACTGAACACACAGAGAGGAAACTGGACTGGTATCTATCTTCTCTCTCTGGAGAAGACGGTAAGCAAATTTCCCAAAATGTTGGCGTGTTGCTTTAACCCTTAACCCTTGCAGCGTTCGTGCCGACGTTCTTCCCACTGATCCTCATGGCCTTGACTGTGTGCACCCCCCCCCCCCCCCTCCCTCCAGGTGAAGGTGTGGTTCCAGAACCGAAGGACCAAATACAAGAGGCAGAAGCTGGAGGAGGAGGGTCCAGACTGCCAGCAGAAGAAGAAAGGAAACCACCACATCAACAGATGGCGCATCGCCACCAAGCAGGCCAGCTCCGAGGACATCGACGTCACTTCTGAGGACTGAAGGCCCCCCCCCCCACCCCCAAAGGACCAATGTCGACCCCTATTTATTATGTAATATTATTGGGCAGAATTAGACAGGTTTAGAGGAAGATCCAGGACTATGTGCGTGACCTCATGGAGGTACCGCGGCGTGCCAGCAGCGCAGAGAAAGAATGCATTGTTTCGTGACACTTCACGTGGATTCTGCGTTTCGCTGGGCTTGACACGTCATAAATCCTCCCACTGTTCAATGATCTTTGGTGCATGACGACCAAATATGTGTGGGGGAGAGGGGAGGGGGTGAACCCACGTAGATTAAACTGAAAGCTCTACAATATTATTTTTATTGTATATAGATCATTTACGAAAGGCTGCTTTTGAGAGAAGTTATTATTCCTTTGGTTAAATCTTTGTTTTTTTAGCTACCTGCTTATTCCATCCCCACCGCCTCTTCCATCCCCCGACCTGCTCAGCTGGGACACTTTGACGTCACACCCGTCTCAGTCTGAAAAGTAGACCGGCCAGTCTGTGAAACAAAACAAAAACAGGACGGTAATCGCGAATCACAAAAATATATGAATTTCTTTTCACGTCTTTTGCCCTTGTGCCTGCGAGGGGTTTGTTCAAACGCTCTTAGACGGCAGATTCTCCCGACCGGAGAGCACTTTACGACCGCTCTCCTCCAGAAGTTCACCCACCGTGGTGGAGCAGTCATGGTGGAGGTGGGCGTACTGCCAAAGGGAGGTGGGAATATAGACCTTCTTCAAACTTGACAACATAAACATTTTAAATGCCCCCCCCCCCCCCCCCCCCGAGTGTATTTCCTGTGGCAGTGTTTGCCAGCAGACAGGAAGTAAAATTCGGGCCCAAGCTGTTCCACAATTCCACTGGAAATGGTCTATACTTCCGGTATTTTGAGCTCATGGGAGAGAGTGGGGGGATAAAATGAATGAATGTTGATTAGAGCCTTGGCGTAAGTGGTTGTAGCTACGGCTGTGGGGGCGCTGGAGACATGATCCAATAGACCTTTTTATACACCCGAGTCTCCTGAACACGGAGAGACCAACCCCAAGTCGATCGGCACTTTCTCGGCCGAGCTATAGTCGCTTTCCCACACCTACCCCCCCAACCGGCGCATGCGCAGCTTGTCCAGGGAGTCTCTCTGGATTGTCCAGAGAAAGTGCCGATCGACTTGTGGTTGGTCTTTCCGTGTTCAGGAGACTCAGGCGTACAGTATATATAAAAAAGTCTATTCGATCATGTCTCCAGTGGCCCCACAGCCGTAGCTACAATTACTTACGTCAAGGCTCTAATCAACATTCATTCATTTAACCCCCCCCCCCGCTCTCCCTCACAAGCTCCATGTAACACGGAAGTGCATGTGACCCATGAAACCCACCGGTTTTTGATACTCTAAATGTGATGTCCATGAACAGTGCATGACTATTTTGGGACTGATAAGGCACTTATAGAGAGCCCCCTGCTGTAGGGAGCTGGTACTGTCACAATGTTAACAACAAATGATTGTTTCAAGATTAAAAAAATTTTAGCGCAAAGAACAACAACGCATATTTTCACGACACATTTCATCTACTTATCTGAGGTATTTCCAGTTCACTAAGCTGCTTTGGCTCATGGAGGTAGTATATATAGTTATATACTATACTCACTACAGATCAAAGACACCAGAACCATCATGTGGGGAGGAGACACATGGTCTCTGGCCTAACATTTTTCTCCATTTGTTGACCGTTTGCAGATTTCATCGACACCCTTGTAGTATAAAACGTATATGAACATAATTTTCGAGCAGAAAGTGTAATGACAAAAAAGATGTTTTAGAAATAAAAACAAACGTGAAATTAACTGCTTCTCTGGTGGGAAATGTAATGTTTTCATACGTCGTTATAAAGGTCTTGATGTGTCCTGTCAACCTCTCGAGGAGTCTGTGACGGGACGGGGGATGGGGGGGGGTTGAACAGGTGCCAGGTGTGTTACCTACCAACAGACCGTGTTTCTTCTCCACCAGAACAGGGGGACATGAGATAATTCTCATGCAGAGGGTCGTGACCTCTGAAAAAAAGAGGGAAAGTAGTTGCTATTGTTGGGAGACGCTTTCAGCGATCGCATCAGTAATCGCCTGTCAAAAGAGAACGGAAGGAGTCTCGTCTTAATGACCCCGAGCCGGGCTTCAGAGCCGGGGGGGGCCTCGTGTCCGACCCCTGGCTTCTTGTTCGGTGAGCGAAGAGGTGTGGTGGGGCCCGTGAGGGAGGAGGGGGGGGGGGGGGGCAGGCAAAATACACGTCAGTATTTTCAGTCGCGTACAGAAGAAAAAAGCTTGGGCAGGCAGCACACAATACGAGAGGCATCTGCACTTCCTAAGGGCCAGTGGCCTTGTTTTGAGTTCCCCGGACACCCTATCCTCAGCGCGCGCAGGTGCAAATACACGGTAAAAAGCTTTCGGCATTCCTACAATTCAAACAAACACCATCAAAGGGCGTATTTTAACAGGTACTGTAGTTTACACGGAGCAGCCCGGCCGTACAGTATAGAGCAGGTGTGGTTTCAGTACAGTAGAGAGGGAGCTCGGAAAACGCCTCGCCTTAACGAGCAGCCGCACCTTAACACTTTGAGTGCCAACGACGAGATTTCTCGTTAGTTCATGCCGACCGCTGAGTGCCAACGACGAGAGATCTTGTTTTTTTTTTATTATTATTAGCGATTTCCATTCATATTTCATCAATCTAGCCTCACGTTACCACTGGAAACTCTCTGAGCTCCATTGGGAAAATAACGCCCCCTATCGTCTCTCTGTGTGGTACTGCACCCCTTTGGATTGGATTGAATGAAACTGATTTTACCAGTCTTGGGATAATCAGAGCTTTTTTCACAGAGATATCAACGTGGGCCCTATGTGTGTGCTATGTGTGTGTGTGCTGATCAGGAAATGGATAATCGATTTTTCAGCCCGCTTCTATAGCGTGCATAAGTACACATATACTATCGATAATCTAGCGTTTATTTGAAAACGATTCATAAATAGGCCGAAAAATGACACTGTTTTTTGTGTATTCCAGAATATTCCAGTAAAGGGCGATTATCACAGAATCTTTATATTTTCCTGAAACTTTCAAAAAACTAGAGTTTTTCAAAATGGTATAAAACGGAAATGAACCGATTAAAAAACAATCCGTTTCGACAATGTTGACTGCAAAAACAAGTCATTGATAAGCGACAGCCATATTATACACATAGCCATAATTTAAGACATAGTTTATGCGTTCGCAAATATGAGAGCTCTATCATTGAAGTGGGCGTCGTTGGCACGCAACAGGGTTCCGGGGGGCACCGGACCCGTGGCACGGAAAGTGTTAACGAGCAGCCGCGCCTTCTCAGAGCAGGGTCTGTTAAGAAAACAATTAAGGCTCAATCACACTCCCGTCTCCCCCCGGACACACAGCGTCTCCCCCGTCGCCGGAGTCAGCAGAGAGAGGAGAGAGAGAGACCGGGAGGACGGCAGGGACGAGGAAGGAGCAGGAATGTAAAAAAAATAAAGAACAAACAAACCCCTCTCTCCGGAGCAGCGCAGAGCTGAGGGAGCGGGGCTGTGACATGGGGGGGGGGGGGGGGGGGGGGGGATGACGACAAGGGGGTGCAGCCAGGGGGGACGACAGCTGAGGGATCTGCACAGGTGCAGGGCAGGAGAGGTGTTGATCCACGGCTGAGAATTCATCTTTGAAGGACTATGGGCTGAAGAGAGAGAAGTACATTAACGGGGATGATTATCTGATATCTATTTATATAATCTAATTATTCGATATAGATCTAATTATAGGGTATTTAATGGTCAGGAATATGCCGTGCAATCAGATTTGTCACCTTCTATTTATGCTTTGGGAGTCCTTATTTGAACAATTTATCATCATTCATTCATATATACCGATAAAATATATACATATATAATGTGTGTGTACTTAGTACTTTTAGGCTTTGATTAATTATTCATATTACACAGAAATATAAATACTACTACACAGTATTTACTGTATTATAAATAATATTACAGTGTGTATGTTGTGGTGTTCCGTTGCCGACAACAACCGATTTCACGAACCTCTTATCTTTAGCAACGCAGCAGGACACTGTGTATTACAGACACCTGTAACTATCGTCGTTTTGCACAATACAATACAGTTTCCATAAATATAAATACACACAATTTCAAGTCATGATACAAACTAAAGCAAAGCTCTCTCAAGTCCAAGGAGGAGTAGGAGGCCTGATGTTTCATGAATGGGTCTTGTTTTTATTTGCCTCGGTGGGGCTCGGTGTCGTGTCTCACATCGACAGTAGGAGGCTGCCATGATCAAGCATGTGGCGTCTTGTCAAGTCACACTGCACCCCAACCTACCATGCAGTGTTGCCCTGACAACCAAAACACACACACACACTAATCATGCAGCAAAACTCTGGAGATGATGACAAAAGATAAAAACCAGAGTGAAATGTTTATGTGAATCAAGTGGCGTCACGCGTACAAAGATTGCTGAATGAAACGGAGGCTTGCTCAGAAGAACAATCAACCCAACTCAACTTTAAAGGTGCTTCAAGTGGCATTTATTTTGTTAAAACAAGTGTTAAATTAAAGCTCGAGATTCCGACAGAAATCTTTGTCAGACCGTTTTTGCAGTGTGGAGTTCTTCTCTCTCCTGATTAGATACGAGGAAATGTTTTTTCCGTTTACTGCAGGGACTGGGAGACCCATGTTACTGACCACACACTATTATTTGAACATGTAGACCAATTATTTTAACAAAGAAACACTTTTAAGATATGGGTACATGTCTGCTCCTTTTGTTGTCATTTGAGGTATAAAAGATCACACAAATGTACACCACATACAAGTGCTTTTGTGGCAGGTTCTGAAGAAAATGGGTTTTAAAAAAAACTTGTCGATGATGCAGATGTGAGGTCATGACCCACCTACAGTTCAGCTCCCAAAAGCCATTTCCAGACTTTACCATAGAACTTGAACGGATAGAAAGGACAACCTTGGGTTTTGACATTCTTGAGAGAGAATGGCATCACTTGACTCAAACCCCCCCCAAAACATAAACAGAGAAAATATTCAACTTCTTGTACTTAACTCTTTCTGTGCCATACCCGAGAAAAGTCGGGTTATCTCGCCATGCGTTGAGTGTCAAAACCCGAGATTTCTCAGGTTTTGATCCTTTGATATTTTCCTTTGATCCTCGTTCTATACGGTCAGCCGGAGCCCTCTAGCCTCTAGGTATCCCTGATTCATCTACCTACGTTGGAATTGCAATGATGATCGAATCTCACCAGGTGGCAGTATCACCTACCTTTTGAACTCTGATAGTTTAGTTTAGACAGTGTCTGTCCTGACTCGCTCTGAGGGGGAGGAGCTCTTGCAGAGCAATCACTAGGAGATCTTCTCGCCTCAAAACCTATAGTTTCCTGTATACACAAGTAATTACATATAAACGAGTAATCGCGATCGCCGATGGGATCATTGGAATTATTCTTTTTGGAGTACCTTCTGGCTAAGGTAAGGTATATTATTTTATTTTATCCACTTTTACTCCTTATTTTCTATTTTTCTCCCATCCCAATTTCGTATTTCCAATTCTCCCCTCCCCTGTCTTGAACGTTGCTCGACTATGGTTGTAGGGAGGATAGAAGCTCGACAACTGGTCGGTTGTAGGGAGGATAGAAGCCTTGCACCACGTGTCCCCTCCGCATGAATATTTTAGGCAACCAACTTGTGTTTAGCGTTTCTCTGATTGGCCACTACGCCCATGTGACCGCGGCAGCGCGAGAGAGCTGCAGAGCGGAAATAGGCTGTCTATTGCCTCGCGCTGCAGCGCGGAAATAGGCTGTCTATTGCCATTCTCTAAGACAAACTCTAACCTTAACCAGCTCCTTAACAGCGCCTAAACTTAACCCTTCTAACCTTAACCAACTCCGAAACAATGCCTAACCTTAACCAATGCTTAAAGTTAACATGCCTAAACTTAACCGGCGAAAGAATGCACGTTAAAAAATATTGCCATTCTCTAAGACAAACTCTAACCTTAACCAGCTCCTTAACAGCGCCTAAACTTAACCCTTCTAACTTTAACCAACTCCGAAACAATGCCTAACCTTAACCAACTCCGAAACAATGCTTAAAGTTAACATGCCTAAACTTAACCGGCGAAAGAATGCACGTTAAAAAAAATAAAAATAAAAAATTGAAGGGAATCGAACTTGTTACCAACGGACCGCAGGATCCACAGCAAGGCAGCGCTACCAATTGAGCTAGTTCTGGATGTTAAAAAAGGGGGGATTACTGCTACATAATGCTGCCGCGACAGAGCTCCGCAAGTTGGGCGTGGCTAGACACAAGTTGGTTGCCTTTAATATTTAGGCGTCCCCTCCGGTACACGAGGAGGCAGCCTGTCACATCTTTTCACCTGCCAACACGGACTCTCAGTGGCGAGGTCTAACGCATAGACCACTGCACTTCCGCGTTACATTGAAATCGGGGAGGAGATAGCGGGGGGAGCAAATGAATGAATGTGGATGAGAGCCTTGATGTAAGTGGTTGCAGCTACGGCTGTGGGGGTGCTAGAGACATGATGCAATAGACTTTTATCCGCCTGAATCTCCTGAACACGGCGCGACCCATTCCTAATCTAAATCGGCCGAGATCAAGTCCCTTTTTCAGCACCTACTCTCCATACGCATGCGCAGATTGTGAACGGAGTCTGAACGGCGCGAGGCGACGCGCGAATGAATCCATCAGAGGGGGGAGCTTCGGTGGCCAGTGTCCTTTCAGCCGAACAGGATAATGAAAAAATTATCACACTAAATGGCCAGACGCGTTTTATGGCGACATCTACAATTACCTCATTGAGTCTCCAGGTAGACTAATGTTTATATTTAAGTGCAGTGGTCTATTTATAGCCACTCACACTACCACCACAAGATCCCCCCCTCTGATGGAACATTCCACATTCATTCGAGCATAGTCTCGCGCCGTTCAGACTAACTAACTGACTAACTACTGACTAAACGAATTAGTCAGTAATGGACTATGAACAATGCCTGTCAAATGAGCCATTGTCTCCATAGCTATAATACAGAATACACGATGGGTCTGCAAACATCGCTAAAATGGTCAATAACGCTGGCGTCAGGCGGTAGAGATCGGGAAAGTCGGTGGCAGTCAAAGAGTTAGACAATGATATTTAAATAGAAACATAAAAAAAAAATTAAATTACTGTTTGGGGTGATTTGACCTTTAGAACAAAGTTGGGTGCTGAAAATATTTATTGTTTATTAATACAGTTGCTGACGGGAAATAAAGGGACCAAAGCTGTTCCCCTGGCAACGGAACAGCAACAGAATACTTCTGAAAAGGTCTATAAAAAGTGATTCACATATATACATACATAAGCTACATTAACATTCATTTATCTTCATTTCATTCACATTATTTCCACTTTTAGCAAACCCAACCCAAATAATCGTCAACATTTTGTTACATTTATCACATTATAAAGGGTAGTAAACATGATTAGTTGCAACAATACAGTCGATCTCAATATGCATATGGACGCACATAGTGGATATGAACATACAGTGTGCAATTGCCTATCCAAGTCAATCGTCAATCATATTCATAATCCTAATTCTTAAATTCTTGTTTTAAAGGCCAAATCCATGATCCGCTAGTTATGGAGACACATAGATAGACTTAACAACAAATAAATTTTTCACTGTATTTGCTATATTCTGGGACTGTAATAAGTTTGTAAACATCAGAGTTAAAACAGAGCTATATTCTCATTAATACTATTTTCAAAATACTTTCCAAAAAGCATATTTTCTTCAAGAATGTATGTGAATATACCCCATACTCACAGTGTACGGTTAAAGAAATCCAGATTGTGGCATTAAATGGTAATAGAGTTTCTATTATTTGTTACCTGATTGTGTGATAACTCTGTTTATTCAGCATGATTCTATGCCAGTGTTAGATGATTACACATGGCTGGGGCGTGAAGAACGGTGAGACATATTTCCACATCTTTGGCAGTGTAGATTACTCAGAGGCCCTTATTGTATGTCACGGTCTTGCAATCAGTTGCCATGGCAATCTCTGGCTCCAGCAGACTCACATCGATCTGTGGGAATCAAAGCAAAAAAAAAAAACAGAAAAAAACAAATGTCAACAACGCCAATGAGAGTATTTGGTATGTGCCAGCGTGTACATGTGTTTACATAATCCTACGTACATCTCAGTACACATACTATGCTGCATATGTGTAGCTACTTAAAGATCTGCAACAGTTTCATCTGTGGACTAAATATTTCTTAAAGGCCGTAAATGTTCCACATTTGCCGCTAATGTGCAAAAAGAGCCAATTTGGCAGATTAAAGTCCCAAATCTGGAGCTCCTGCGACTCCTAATATTTGAACCGGAGACAGATGGCTGTGACTTGGAGGCAGAATTTTAATCAGACATCTCGGTTTAGGTGTGAAACAGGGAAGTGGGACAAAGTGAGTAGGTGGGGGGTCCGGGAGAGCAGGGCACTCATGTTGCTTTTTGGGAGCTTTTATCGTCTGGTAAATCCATGTGCAAAAAAAAAAAAAAAAAAACACCAGCGTAAGAAAACGGCAACAGCCAGAGAACGGGGAGGCTGCCTTTCACAGGACTGTCGGAGGCACATATGTCTGAAGTTTTTTGCCATATGGCTGTCTGTGCTATTTTCAGTGGTAATTAAACCCAAAACATTTCGAAAGCCAGATCTGCTTGGCTCCCTGCCGGTGAGTCAGTTGGCAAAGAGCAGACAAAGAGAAGTGTCAGTAATCACCTCCGCGGAGAATGGGCGTCGTTTAAAGTTCGATTTACGCTACCCGCTATACCCCGGTCTGGACCGCTTCAACTAACTGACTGACTGACTGACTGACTGAATGACTGGCGATAGAATTTCCAGACCGCGGTTGGACTCGTCATCACAGGGAAGGTCGAGGCGCAGCGGGTCGCGCGTCATTAAAGGGCGAACATCAGTAGAACTCTAGTGGTTAACGTTAAAGGGTTCAGGAGGCCTCCGTCATCAGCATCAATCATTGAGACCTGCGAGGAGGGCAGACCTGGGCAGAGTTGTGATTGAATGCGTATTAAATATGCAGGGGATAAAAGTGAAGAGGGCTAGACGTGTTATTTCTTCTTGTTTGAGATTATTCGATCACCTGGCGGGATGAGTCAAACACGGAACAAGTAGCTTGAATGTTTGAAACCTTATGAGTAGAGGGGTGCACAGATACCGATACCGGGTCAATACCGGGCTAAAACAGGTAGCACAGAATTTCTCCCTGATACTAAACTCCTATACCCATAGTTGCAGATAGTCTCAGCCTTGTGTTCCACATGGGAATGAAGAAGATTAATTTAAGTTAAACTCCTATAAAAATAATCCATGTGTAGCATATCAGAAATCAAAGTAAAAGGACATTTTTTTTGTTGTTTGTTTGTTTGACTCAGTTTTTCTTTCTTTTTTTCCATTTTTCACACATAGAAAGATGTCACATCTTTGTGAAAACTTGATCTATATGTTGATCATTTTTGTCCAATGGACACAATCTAATGAACGAATGAATGAATGCCTCCTCCACCACCGCCACCACTGTGTAGCATCCACCCTTGGGCTATACAGGCTTATTGGCTGCCATACACTGGCAAAAAGGCACACAATACATATACACAATGGCTAAATCTACACTGTTTAGTAAAAGGAGTGGATGGGATCTGTACTCATATCAGACCAAAACTTAACAGTCTAGGAATCAGCATCAGCATCACTACCATCATCACCGCTACCATCATCATCACCATCACTACCATCATCACCACTACCATCATCATCACCATCATTACCATCACTACCATCATCACCACCATCACTACCATCATCACCACCATCACTACCATCATCACCACTACCACCATCATTACCATCACTACCATCATCACCACTACCATCATCACCACTACCATCACCATCACTACCATCATCATCACTACCATCATCATCACTACCATCATCACCACTACCATCATCATCACCATCATCACCAGCATCATCATCACCACCATCATCATCACGCTACCATCATCACCACTACCATCACCACCATCATCATCACCATCACCACCATCATCACCACTACCATCACCACCATCATCATCACCATCACTACCATCATCATCACTACCATCATCACCACTACCATCATCATCACCATCATCATCATCACCCCTACCATCACCATCACTACCATGATCACCACTACCATCATCACCACTACCATCACCATCACCATCACTGCTATCATCATCACAAAGTTCCAGAAAGGCTGATTAGAGGAGGACTAGTGAGAGTGAGGACCTGGGACATCTGTGGGAAGAGGCTGATGGCCAGCGGCAGCGCCAGGCTGAAGGCAGCCAGACACACCAGGCTGTGGACGGGCAGGAGCAGCCTCTTGTGCCTCTGGAGGAGAGGGAGCCTGGGAGGAGACAGAGAACAACGAATCACTGAGGATGGTGAAAACTTTCAGTTCGACCCGAAATCGAGTTGAATGGGATCAACCATCTCCTAGATTAGTAATTTAAACTCTTGGTTGATGTATATTTCCTCAGATAGCTGTTATGTTTTAAATTTAATATTTTATTAGCGTGCTTTCTCCATGCATCTCCAATGGGCTTCAAGAAAACTGGCAACAAAATCTGGCACCAAGCAGAACGCTGGTATCCTGACGTGACGACCCCCTTCCTTCTTTTATAGTTTCATTCAACCTACACTGCTGAGAGAAGATGTAGCCGCCAGTAATGACTATCGCTGAGTAATGACTATGCTGCAACAACCATGTTAAAGTGCTACCGGAATGATCGCATACCACACACACCAATACATGGTCTCAGGGGAATGATTGATGTGTTACTAGGAAACAGCCAAGACGACTTCCTGTCGCAGTGCTAGAATTATAACAAGACTAGGCAAGCCTAGTTAAGCCGGAACCGACCAGGGTATCTGCAGGTTTCAACAAGTTCAATTGAAGACTTTTTAAGACCTTATTGGTAAATGGCTGCTTTTTTATATAGCGCTTTTATCCAAAGCGCCTTACAATTTGTTACTCACATTTTACCCATTCACTCACACATTCACTCACACATTCACACACCAACGGCGGAGGCAACCGTGCAAGGTGCCAACCTGCTCATCGGGAGCAATTAGGGGTTAAGTGTCTTGCTCAAGGACACATCAACACGCTGCCCGGGAGGAGCGGGAATCGAACCGGGAACCTCGGGATTGCCAGACGACTGCTCTACCTCCTGAGCCACTGTCGCCCCTGTATTAATACCACTTAGAGTGAAATCGAATACCAATTTCACGACCATACTAGCAAAAAAAACAACAACAACATAGCTACTATTTAAGACTTTTTTATACCCAGCAGATATAGTCAGTCAGTTAGGGACATTCACTATTGTAGGCCAGCCCTCCGGGTCCAGCAGAAAGAGGATGGGTCACGGCACCAATGTTACGCTACCTCGTACGACACTGTCTCCCAGCGGTGATGGGGGAAGCCATTTCTTTAAGTTTCTATGACGACACTGACCCCATCCTCTTCCTCATAATTATAGTTGAACTAGTATCAACAACTTACAGGAAATCAAATCCATCACTGACACTACAAGTTCAAAACCGATATTGTGTAGAGCGTTATATAAAAATATAATCCTTTTTACATATCTGTAGTTAGTTACTATATCTGTACATATCCCTTACCTACTCTAGTTACGCTGCTGGCCAGTATGACTTACTGTATCACTGTACATATTAATATTACTAATCTGTACATACATCTGATTAGCACTATTACTCAGTAGTACTAATTTATATATTGTATACCCAGTTTAATCACCTGTACATTGTATGTTGCTGTTGCACTTCACTGTTACATTTGCTCTCCCGGTTGGATGACAAACCTATTTTCGCTGTACTGTACTTGTGCTGTATGATGACAATACATTTGAATCTAATCTATATAATAATCTAATCTATATGTACAAAGTGGCACGTTCAGCCGAACACACAATTGGAGGTGGGATTCCCACTCTCCAGGACATTTACAACAAGCGTTGCAGGGCCAAGGCTAAGAGAATAACCAAAGACTCTAGTCACCCAAACAACGGCCTCTTTGAACATTTGCAGTCAGGCAAGCATTACCGGAGTCTCATGGCAAGTACAGAGAGACTCAGAAGGAGCTTCTATCCCCAGGCCATCAGGATGCTCAATGACTCCATGTAACAACCCATCATCTACACTCATTGCACACACATCCACACACTCACTTTTAAGCAAACACTCACCTTAACACTCACTTTAGACACGTCAACACCACATTATAGTTATCTATTATTAAAGAGATTTGCACTACATTCATACCTCATTTGCAATCACACCTTACGTCAAAGTTTTGTACCTCATTTTCTGCATTGTACCTCACTGTTTACAAATTTTTACTACTTTAGATTGTAAATTGTACTGTATATTGTATAATGATATGTATATTGTATATTCCACTTGACTTACTTTTTTTTTTAAATTTTTTACTAACTTTTAGCTTACTTTCTTACCTACTTTTTTTTTTTTACTGTATGAAGCACATTCTCAGGGGCTCATACAGAACCAAGCATTTCACCGAAAAGTATGTGTATTTCATTGTGATATTTAATAAACAAACTTGAACTTGAAACTTGACATAAACATAATAGTTGGGCTTCAAATGAGACATCTGACCACAAATCCCACCACTGGCATTGACGGCGTAAACTAAAGCAACAAAATCTACTCAGCGGTGAAATATCAGCAGCTAAAATCGTCTGCAAAGTTAAAAATGTCTTTGCTAAAAAGAATTTGACACGCATCATCCGCGTAACACCTGTTAAAAAGTCCCTCTCAGAGTTTGATATTTGCAGCTCCACATATTTCTTATCCCTTCCCTCCCTCCCTCCTGCCCTCCGTACGCTAATCCCCTCTTCGGCGTGTGGGACAGCGCACCCAGCAGGAGCCCCGCGTAGTCCCTCTCCCTTCTCTCCTCCCTCTCCCCTCCGCGAGCGACGCCTCTCCCCTTAACGAGGAGAGCTACTGCCTAATGAGGGAGCTCATTAACACCTACGGCTGCCATGGTTTAATTAGGATCCACACACACACACACACACACACGGACACACGGACACACATTTAAGAGGGAATCAAAATCTGAAGAGAAAAAATCTGTGGCGACGGACGAGGTATGTGAGCAACGTGGGGGGGGGGGTTTGAAAAAAAAAAAACTAAAAAAGGTGAAAAGACTTTATTTCCCCCCAAACTTTCCAACAATGTTTGTACAACGACCGCGACAAAAGAGATTCAAAATACGAGCGGTCTTCTCCTTCCGCGAGACAATGGGGTGCTTTCAGCGGCGTGCAGCTATGTAGGGTGTGTGGGGGACGGTGTCTGCGCGGTCATTAGCTCTGGCGCTGCTCTCAGCGGGCTAATCCATCACTGGGGGCCCGTCCAGGTCCTCCTGTTCTCGCTCCATTGAGAGCCACTGAAGGTGAGCTGACATGGAGGAGAGCTGAGCGCCGCTCTCAACCTCCAACCGCAGTCGCCTCACCTCCCAGCGGACCCCTTGAAAGCCCTCCGAGGCCTTCCGTCTTCACTCTCTCCGCTGCGAAAAGAGACCCCCCCCCCCCCCCCGTTTTTACAAGGATTTTAAGATTATTTTAAGGAAACACAAGATATTATTTGATTTTCAGATTTTCTTCTCGTTTTAAAATCATATTTTGAGGAAACAAGTGGAAATAGAATTCCGCCAACGGGGGCGAGAGAATGTTTCAAAAAATATATTTTAAACAAGTGACAATATTTTGAAATAAGGCAGATAACTCCGTTTCAAGATAATTTTGCTAGTTTCGAGAAAACCCCTGAAACAAGCTCATTTTAGATTAGTGTATTGTCGTCATACAGCACAAGTACAGTACAAAGAAAATAAGTTTGACATCCAACCAGACTGCAAATGTTAACAGTAAAGTGCAACAGCAATAGTCAATGTACAGCAGATTAAACTGAGCCCAAAATAGACAAATTAGTACTACAGAGTGTAGTACTAATTTATGTATCGGAACATAAAATTACATCATGCCATCAATAGATTACAAGACTTCAAGACTCGATACGAGATGAAATAACTTAAGACAGACATTCTTTTTTGTTTTTTTGTTGCAGTGCCCCTTGTCCCTCCCCCGCTCACTCGTACAACACTTCCAGGAATCCCAGGCACACCTGGGACCGTCCTCTCCGCTGGTCCCACCCCCCACTGGCCCCCCGTCCGCTTCAGGGGAGGTCGGGAGAGGAGGTCGGGAGAGGAGACCGTCAGGGGCGCGTTCAGAGACGGCTGCATTCCTCCGCAGGTACAGCCAGGCTGTCGTTCACGGTAGCGTCTGTATAAACACCCTCGCGTCATTAAGTGATCATTACGGTCACATCAGACGGCGGAGGATTTCAACCAGTGAGGATGGTTCAGCCACGGCGCGGGGAGATGGTGAGAGAGGATAAGAAGACAGAGGCTCCTTTATGTTGGGCACGGCTGTGGTGTGTGGGAAGAATGATCCCGAGAGTGGAAGAGATGGAAGAGACCTGCTCGTTTTAAGAGATGGCTAAGTGGTATGATCTCCATAATTGAATAAAAAAAAATATATATATAGATATATATACTAGGGCTGTCTTAAATACTTCGAAGCTTCGTTCGATGGGCATGGGATTCGAATGGGAATATTTCTTTCGAATATAAAGAAAATCAACTCTGCCTCTCTTTGTTAACTACAGCAAGCACTGCTGTTTGTTATTTAAGATGAGGTCGGACTCGGCACTGACAGATTTGTGTTCATTGTGCTGCTTTTATAAAGCCTCAAAATATTTCATGAAAGCAAAGTGTTTCGTTTGTCTAAGATTTAAAAAGGTTTAAACTTTACAGCACTGACAAAGTGGAACAAAGTGCTGTACAAGTCCCACAACATAATTAAATTTTTTTTTAAATAAATAAAAAATAAAAATATTAATATATATATTTTTATTTTATTTTTTTATCTCGAATTAAAATCAAATCTCGGCCCCGAAGCCTCAATGCCAAAAAAATATTCAAAGGTCAGCCCTAATATACTGTATATATAGGTAGAAAATGATGGTAAATGGTGCATTTATATAGCAGCTTTTATCCAAAGCGCTTTACAATTTATTCCTCACATTCACCCATTCACTCACCCATTCACACACCGACGGCGGAGGCAACCATGCAAGGTGCCAACCTGCTCATCGGGAGCAGTTAGGGGTTAAGTGTCTTGCTCAAGGACACTTTGACACGCTGACCGAGAGAGGAGTGGAACCTCTGGATTATCAGACGACTGCTCTACCTCCCGAGACACTGCTTCACCAGTATGTAAGGTCGGTCTGGTGCTAGTTTGGCAGCTTGGTTTTTCTTTTTGTATTTCTTTGTTTATTTTTAAGTAAATTATGATAAAAACTGATTTGATTAGATTCAAATGCATTGTCATTATACAGCACAAATACAGTACAACGTAAAGAAGTTTGGCGTCCAAGTGCAACAGCAATATACAATGTACAGGTGATTAAAATGGGTACAAAATATACATATTAGTACTACTGAGTGTAGTGCTAATCAGATGTATGTACAGAGTTGTAGTATAATATTGTGGCAGATCTCACCCCCCCTCTCATGGATATGTGAAGGATGGGAGATACTTTTGCCACGGAAGGAGTAGAGTCAATTAGGTAGCTGATTAGTACTGATAGAACACACCTGCGCATCATTAGTCCACCCACATCTCACGTGCCCACGTCCAGACCCACACAAGGAGTAAGTTGAGCGGAGGTGAGGTTGGAGTTGTTGTTTATTGAGAGAGATTGTAGTATTCGGAGTTGTGAAGGTGAGAGGTAGTGAGAGGAGAGGTGAAGGTGAGTAGGTGTTCTTTGTGTACTGGACCCTGGACTGGCTGAGAAACCCCCTTGTGTACTGACCCTGGACCGGACGACTACCCTGAATAGTGAACAATCCCTTTTTCTGTCGGCAAGCCTGTTTTGTGTTTTTGACCCTCGGACTGAATCACGACCATTCTTTTGCTTTTCTTCTGCCCTGAATTCAATAAATACTTGTATTGATTGATATTGCTCTTGTGTGGACATTCGAATTTGTTTGTCTTTGAACCGTGGCGAGTCTGAACCCCACCAGGCTCGTCACAATATGTACAGAGTAAAGGTGTAAAGACAGTATGGTAGTAAGTCATACTGGCCAGCAGCGTAACTAGTAAGAGTAGGATATGTACAGATATAGATATAGTATCTAGATTGAGAACAGATAAGAGCCATGGATGACAAGGTATCTTCCTGGCTTTTTAACTCATTGAACACTAAAAACGAGTATACTCGTTTTTCAAAGCCAACCGTTGGCTGCCAAAAACGAGTATACTCGTTTTTTTTAGTTTTTATTATTATTATACTGAATAGTCAGCCGGACCTTGGTGTGTGATCCCTGAAGCTCTGAGGGAATTGGAATTGAAATGACGATCGAATCCCGATAGGTGGCAGTATCGCCTATATTCTATATATGGTCGTGTTTACCTTTGACCTGGAAATAATATAGTTGTCAGGCGAGCAACCCGCATGAAATGTGCATGCTGCACAACACACGTCATATCTCGCGTTCCAGAAAACGAGACTGGATTATTTTGAAACGGAACGGGTTTTAGTCTGGGATTGCGCAGGAACGAAGGTATCCAGAAATTAAAAAAAAATTCCCTGTTGGAGTATAAATATTGCCTGTCAAATGAGCCATACTATTGTCTCCATAGCTATAATATAGAATATACGATGGGTCTGCAAACATCGTGAAAATGGTAAAAAAATAAAACGCTGGCGCCAGGGAGTAAAGATGAAAAAACAGCGTGGCAGTCAAAGAGTTAAAAATGAACTAAGTAAGATTTTTGACAATTTCAAATAAAGACGCAACCACATACAATCACGTGGAATAAGCGAGTAAGTTGGATGGTTGAGTATACGCGGTCGCCATTGCTGGTTGGATCGCAATGAGGACTGTGGACAAGGGCGTGATTATTCTAGGTAATTTCAATTATTACAAAACGAAGAGCTAGTGTGTCCTTACAATCAAGTAACTTACTTCTCCAGCATGGCCATGATCATGGGAGGAAGCACCAGGATGGGCATGGGTAGGACCACTCTGGTCAGGGCCGTCTCTGAAAGTGCCTGTCCAGAAACACAATACACAAAACACCTTCGATGTACTTGATTGTCATAATGTACTGTAGGCTGTACAGTTTGGATATAAGGAAAAACACAATTTGTGGATGGCATGTACTTACATTATAATAAAGTATCTAGTTTAACATGAATGAACAGGTTTTGAGGTCTCTGAGCTTATTGAAGAAAGAACACGAGGTACAAGCTCCTTTTCAGAGCCTTCAAAAACAGCGTTATAACAACAATATGAAGCAAAAACTTACAATCAAGAAAACTATATCGTAATCATAACGAGATGAGTATGCATGTCTAGTAAGAGTTTCCCGGGCTGAGCAGCCTCCACTTACATGCCTGGCAGCCATCTTGGAGGTGCCCACCACGTTCCCGTTGTCGTCGAGGACACTGATGCCCTCGGACAGCTCCGAGTGTCTCATGAGGACCACGTTACAGATGTTGGCACTGGCTGTGGAGAACAGGGATGAGAGATTTATTGTCATCATACAGCACAAGTACAGTACAACGAAAAGAGGTTCGGCATCCAAGAGTGCAAATGTAACATTAAAGTGCAATAGTAATATACAATGTACAGGTGATTAAGTTGGGTATAAGATATAAATGAGTACCACTGAGTGTAGTGCTAATCAGATGTATGTACAGAGTTGTAGTATTAATATGTACAGTGATACAGGTATAAAGACATTATTATGGTAGTAAGTCATACTGGCCAGCAGCGTAACGAAGGTTATCCTATAACCCTAGTTACATGAGTTTTTGTGAGCATTCATACTCTTCCTTCCAGAGTCTTGACCTTCATTCGGAAGACAGTCAGGGGTCCTATATTCCTGAGGAATATATTGTACGAGCAGAGCCCGCCTGGCGGACACCGGGTTGGACTGATCCGGTCCGGCGCGACCAGGATGAGTCCCGGGTCCAATGCTGCCGCTCCTCTTCAAAAAATTATTTATCGACGGGGGAGGTACACGCTTTGATAAAAAAAAAACACAGGAGGCGCCACCGAGACGGACTGTAAAAGAACAGCTCACGGTGGCCCACCCATCGGGTGTGAAGCTTCCCTGTGATGCTTGATCTGCCCTGTCATTTCCCCCCGGAAATGCAGCGAGCCTTCGAGCTGGCAGATTCATTTTCACGAGCAGCGGTCGCCTGGCACTTGGCAGAGGTAAACTCCCTCCCGGCCGACCGCATAAATGCCGTTATGCCGTTCGGACAGACCAGGGCGCGCCGGTCCCTAAGATGGCCATTTCAAATAAATATTTGAAACATGCCCGGGACCAGGCGCTGACATCGGTCCCTTAGGACCAAGCGCTGATATTGAAGAATGGGGAACAGACCCTTACATTTATGCCTATTTAAATGGGCTTTAACTGTCCCGGTTCTCTAACTGCCATCTCGGTAGAAACAGCAACAACAACAAAAAAGCTAATATTAAAGTTAAAGTGCGCCTGTAGCAAAACACTTCTGAATGAAAGACGAGTGAAGGAAGAGTACGGCCACACTCCTCGCTTATGTACATAGCCGGAAATGGGCGTGGCCGGGCAAATGAAGGTGCATGTGGCAAAAGCTTTCAGTGATACAATAAGTATTGATGAGTTAGTCCAGCAGAGCAGAACGTAAGCAAAAACTAAATGTAACTAGTAGAAGTAGGTTAGGGATATGTACAGATATAGACATAGTATCTAGAGATACAGTATGTAAAATGGATTATATCCAGGTATGTACAGACAGATGTGGTTTTGACGGCATTTGATTTTTAGATATAATGATATTTACTAGGGATGTTCGATATTGGCTTTTTTACAGGATATCCGATATACCGATATTGTCCAACTCTTAATTTCCGATACCGATATCAACCGATACCGATATATGCAGGGTTTCCCCCCCAAAAAACACAACATTATGCATACTTTTCACAATAAATAAAATAAGAATTTGTTCTTACTTGCTTGCCTGGGTAAATAAAGGTAAAAAAGAAAATAATAATAATAATAATCTTTTTAATCGATAATTTACGATATTACATTTTAATGCCAATATTGGCCGATATCTTGTCATATCTTTATCTTGTAATACAATTATTATGGTTCTATTGCGCTCTATTTTCTACTTTTTTTATCCAGCTGCGTGGACGATCTGAGCACACCTCCATACTGCAGCCCAATAGAGTCTGACGTCTTCAACAGAAAAGGTGCAGCATATTGACAGAGCAACCACATAACTGCTATATCCAGGTGAGGGCTATCTAACTTATCTCTAAGCAAAATATGTTCTCCCTGTTCTCAGATAAAACAAAATACGAATTTCAGTTTTTCACTAGCCAAGTAGGTGGTGTTACGAAGCCGTCTAGGCTAGGGGCCTGTAGTTTGACGATCCAAGTTCTAACCCAAACAAGAAGTGTAGTGTCGTTTTCTAGGGGCAATTGTGGCTCAGGAGGTAGAGCGGTCGTCTGGTATTCGGAAGGTTCCCGGTTAGATTCCGGCTCCTCCCGGGGCAGCGTGTGGAAGTGTCCTTGAGCAAGACAGGTTGGCACCTTGCATGGTCGCCTCCGCCGTCAATGTGTGAATGTGTGAGTGAATAAGATAAGAGGGGGGAGGGGATGTACAGGTATGGGCAGGGAAATAGCAGAAAGATATAAATATAGGCAATAAAATTAGATCTGATTAGTGTGAACCTCAGCGAGTGTTACGCTGAAACTCCTCGCTGTCAGGTGAAAAGAAGCGGCTGTCGACGCCACATGTATCGGAGGATACCCTCCCCAGAAGGACGGTAGGGCAGCATGTGGTAGTCTACACCCTCCCCAGAATGATGGTAGGGCAGCATGTGGTAGTCTACACCCTCCCCAGAATGATGGTAGGGCAGCATGTGGTAGTCTACACCCTCCCCAGAATGACGGTAGGGCAGCATGTGGTAGTCTACACCCTCCCCAGAATGATGGTAGGGCAGCATGTGGTAGTCTACACCCTCCCCAGAATGACGGTAGGGCAGCATGTGGTAGTCTACACCCTCCCCAGAATGACGGTAGGGCAGCATGTGGTAGTCTACACCCTCCCCAGAATGACGGTAGGGCAGCATGTGGTAGTCTACACCCTCCCCAGAATGACGGTAGGGCAGCATGTGGTAGTCTACACCCTCCCCAGAATGATGGTAGGGCAGCATGTGGTAGTCTACACCCTCCTCAGAATGACGGTAGGGCAACATGTGGTAGTCTACACCCTCCCCAGAATGACGGTAGGGCAGCATGTGGTAGTCTACACCCTCCCCAGACTGACAGTAGGGCAGCATGTGGTAGTCTACACCCTCCCCAGAATGACAGTAGGGCAGCATGTGGTAGTCTACACCCTCCCCAGAATGACAGTAGGGCAGCATGTGGTAGTCTACACCCTCCCCAGAATGACGGTAGGGCAGCATGTGGTAGTCTACAACCTCCCCAGACTGATGGTAGGGCAGCATGTGGTAGTCTACACCCTCCCCAGACTGACGGTAAGGCAGCATGTGGTAGTCTACACCCTCCCCAGACTGACGGTAAGGCAGCATGTGGTAGTCTACACCCTCCCCAGACTGACGGTAAGGCAGCATGTGGTAGTCTACACCCTCCCCAGACTGACGGTAAGGCAGCATGTGGTAGTCTACACCCTCCCCAGACTGACGGTATGGCAGCATGTGGTAGTCTACACCCTCCCCAGACTGACGGTAAGGCAGCATGTGGTAGTCTAGACTCTACACCCTCCCCAGACCTACAGTAGGGCAGCATGTGGTAGTCTACATCCTCCACAGACGACCAGGAAGGGAATTGGCATAAGGACTAAACCAGGGTGTCTGTTGACTCTTTACGATCATTTGAACAACCCAGGGACCGCAGGGTTTAACGTCTCGTCTGAAAGACGGTGCTCGCAATTGTACGGCGTCCCCGCCGACCCCACAACACATTGTGAGACCAGGACATTGTCCCTACCGGACAACAACACCTCTTTCACAACAGCGCCCTGGCCGGGGCCTCGAACCCCCCCGCCTTCCTGATCACCATCCTGGAGATCCTACACGTCCGCGCGCCTTTCCTCTATGTGTAAGAAAAGAAAAAAGGCAGACAATCTATTCGCTGCAATTTCTGACACGTCGCTCTAGGTGTTGGACTATTGGCATTGATACCCTATTTTATCCCACTAATGTATGTACATTTAAAAAAAACGCTGCGACAAGAAAATAATCGGAGATCTAACGTCCCAATATCCGAGACCAGCATCTTTCCCGCCGCACCCCTATTTGCGATAGAACGATTATAATAGCAGAGGGTACGTGTCCCGATGTGCCAGTTGTCCTCTCCGCCGCTGACTTTACATAAGCTCACTAACCGCTCCGTGTGCGTCTTTGACTAAAGCAAGGAAGACAAATCAGCCAGACAACAGGCAATCTAACCAAGGTTGAACGATAGGTCACGGCGTCGCCGCCAAGCATCCGCGGTGTTGTCGGCCCGGTGATATATTCATGGGGGACAAAATGAACACAAATGTATGTTAATGTAGATGGACCCGTCTCCTTGACTCTAATAGGAATAAGAAAAACTCATTTTAGAGAGTTTAGCGCTTGGCGGCCCGGAGCCTTTTTAATTTAAGACAACAGCGCTTTCTGAGTTTTATCTTAACTCGGGGCTCCGGGGCTGGCAGGTCGCAGTGCGAGGAGAATTCAATTGACTGGGTAAATAGCTCTTTTACCTACGAGGGATTTCTATCCTGACCAATTAACAGCGGGGCAGATAGGGAGGGATTTTGGCAGAGAGTGACAGAAACTAAAACAAACACGTCAAATAACGGAGGGGGAAATAAAAACCTGCAGTGGATTAAAATGAATATAAGCTTCTAAGTCAATTCTAAATGATTATAAAATTGAATATAGATTATTGTCGTGGCCCCGCAAAAAGCTAAATGACAAACAATTTCAAGGCGGTTTATAATTATTTGAAATAATTACATTAATATGCATTCTAATTGTCATCTAATAAACTGGAGCTACACTAATAGGAAAATGCATGCAAGCACTTTCCCATAATTACTCCACATATATCAAAAGTAAATGACAAATGTTTGTGAAGACAACAAATTAATTAATCCCTGTGTATCTTCTGGAGGCGCGACCTTCCCTCCAGTTAGATTCATCATAATCTAATTGAATGACAGGCTGCTGCTTGATTACGTTATTACAAAATAAACCTACCCTTAAGTAGCCAGTCAAACAAAATCACGGGGGTGAAAACTCAACACGGTGCCCCCCCCCCCGCTTTTTGCTCAGTTCAATTAGCCATTTTAATTACCATTTGTAAGGGCCGAAAAAAACGACAACAAAGAAAAACCCAACAACAACAACAACAAAAACAACGGACAAACAGAAATCAGGTATATGAGGCCTTGACATAGAAACCACTTTAGGGATAATTATCCAATTTGTTTGCGGCAGCAGAGATCTAACGAGGAGCCAATTAGCAGGGCAAGGCCAGGCTGCAGAAACCTGTTGATTTAATTAGGGAGGGCACCAGGGTAAGGGAGGGGGGAGGGGGGGGTTGGTGAGAGGGGTGGGGTGGGGGCAAACAATTTAATTACAAGGCAGCAGCCCAGGGCATTCTGGGACACATCTCCATCCCCCGGGTGTGACTGTGTGTTTGGGGGTGGGGGGGGGGGGGGGTAACATGGGGGGGGGGGCTCTGGGGCTCCACAGACGTCTGACGTAAGGAGGCAATAACACGTCTCTAACCCCCCCAGAGGGGACAGTGGGCTGTGGACGTGATAAGCAGAGAGCTACATAACAAACCAGACCCGTTTGTTGGCTCTCGCACACGGCCACATTCAGATACCACATTGACCTACGGATGATTAAAATATTAATATTGTCATTGGAAACAACAGGGATGCTCCGTTTTCCGAGTCCAGGATCCAAGGTGTCCTCTCGTAATGACATTCGTAGGAAGTGTTTAGCAGAGTGTCTCCGGTTGCTGTACTTAAAATGGGACTGCGTTTATACAGCGCTTTTTTATCCCAATTGCTTTATGACCCGTTCACTCACACGCTCACACTCACCGGCGGCGGAGGCTCCGCTACTTACCGACGGCTGGGAAGGGGATGAACCTCTGCACCAGGACCCTGGTGGCAGGGCTGAACCGGTTGGCTTTCTGGATCAGAACGTTCAGCCCAACCTGCGTATAACCACACACACAGATGTACACACACACACACACACACACACACACACACACATGAACAAGTAGACTAACACGCATGCACACACACACACTAGATTAGATTCAATACAATTTTATTGGCATTGCAACAAAGTACAAGTACTGGGAAAAATGTAATGGTAAAGTGCAGTGCAGTGTAATGTACATGTATTATATATATATATATAGAGAGAGAGAGAGAGAGAGAGAGAGAGAGAGAGAGAGAGAGAGAGAGAGAGAGAGAGAGAGAGAGAGAGAGAGAGAGAGAGAGAGAGAGAGAGAGAGAGAGAGAGAGAGAGAGAGAGAGAGAGAGGAGGGAGGGAGAGGGAGAGAGAGAGAGAGAGAGAGAGAGGGAGGGGGAGGGAGAGAGAGAGGATGTGCAGTAGGGCTACTCGATTATGGCAATAATCATAATCACGATTAATTGTGGTCAATATTGAGATCACGATTATTTAACACGATTACCCATTAACTTTGGAAACGTCATGCCTTTATTGAACAGAGAATGTGTCTTTTTAACAGTGGATGTCCTTGAACTTTAAATATAATTCAGCTGAAAAACAAAAACATCACCTGGCCAAAAAGTCAATTATCTTGTTTTCATAACAGTTGGAAGATCATAATTGAAAATAAAATTGGATTAATTGCCCAGTCCTAATGTCCAGTGTGAACAGAGTGAGTATAAACTGTAGGCAGCATATGAATCCACTATAGAAGCACCCGTATATAGGCTACATTAGAATCCAAAGTAAAATATAGTTTCTATGTTATCCTCCTCTATTATAATGTGGGCTCACCCACCCCTTTGGCAGCCCCTTGCCTTTTCATAATCACAAGCATCAACAAAACAATTATTAACCTAATTAAAGCCCTTTCCTATCTGCAGGCAGTTCTTCTAATTGCGGTATAGCCTGTGTTGAAAAAACGCAGGGTATATCCCGGAGTAATATTCCAACGTCCCGTCCCGTCAATCCTTTCCCCAAAATCCACCCCTTCTGGACCTCATCAAACATGGGAGAAAACATCACTGATATAAATAACAAAAATACGCTGTTTTAGGCCTTTTATCAATATAGGCTACAACCTTTTTTTCACCGGTTGGGCTTATAATGTGTTTTTTAATTAATAACATAAATTGCGTTAGCAAATATTTTTCCTTCAGTCCTCCTTACTGAAATATGACTATTGCGTTTTGACTGGTAGCTGAAGTTATGCCTTAAAAGTAAATTTTCCCGAGAGAAATAAGAAAATGGCTTATTTTCGGGTATAGTATGTGTAACTGAGGGGTACAATTCCCTGACTGTATTAATCAAGTATTAGTATCATTAAACTACTACCGTCTTATGTACATTACTGGCCAATACCGTACACAGGTATATGATGCGAACTTCTCCACAATAACACGGTTTCCACACAAATACTCGTTTAGAATATTTATTACATCAAAAGGTATTATTACATTTATCATTTGAATGCACTTGTAAGGCAAAGAATGTGCGTAGGCAAGTCAATACTGAATATTAGGAATTCTCTATTGTACTCTGGGAAGGGGTGTACTACCGGTTGTAAGCCAGCAGGGGGAGGCAATGCTCTATGAAAGTCAATGGGTCCACGGAGGCGATCTTACTCCCTGGAGCAGCGGAGAAAGGCAGCCTCTGTACTCTCAACGTGCGCGCCGCGCAGATGAAATCCGTGGAGCCTCTGGTACGACAGAGACGGGCTCGAGTGATGTCGTCACGGGCATGTAGATCCCACAGCAGTGGGTGTAGACGGTTCTCTGCTCCAGCAGCTTGGTCAAAGCAATGAAGAATAATAATCCTTGCCGGAAAGTGGCTCTGTAATCACCGATGTAGATATCCTCCGTGGTGCGCGGTGGTCCACGGTTGAACTTGACGTTACTATCCTCTTAGCACGCGGCAATAAGTGCTCTATGTAGACACACAATTACCCACTTCACGTGGTCTTTGACTCGTAATGAAGGCCTTTACTAGTAAGGAGCGAACGATACATTAAACAAACGTAGTAGAATAACACGACTCTATTTGAGGCAATACGAGCCCTGCTGTACCGCACGTTGTGTAGTGGGTAAGGCTTTACTTGGTAACTGAACCAGACTGAACTGAAGGCGAACTGAAAAGGAAGTTCTGTATTCGCTGGTCATATTTATACGTACGGTGGACAAATAGTGCCGCTCTGCTTTCGGTAGCCGTATTCATGGGCAGAAGCGGGCATGTTAAGACAAGTCATGTCGGTAGCTTTCAAGTCAGCTCTAGGGGGTAAGTCACTGGCGCCTAGGGGATCGCTTCCAATAGGAGAACGAATATTATGGTCTGTCCTGTACCAGGTAAAGGGATATTCCGTGTATATGTACAAAGAATATACAAGGGATATCAAACGATATACAAATATTATACATGGGATCTCAGGCAATAAATATATATATTCGGTTTAATCTGACCCTTTGTAACAGTATGGAATAAATACCCAAGGAAAGTGCTACGTGACTTCATGAGATCGGCTTTTGTAGACAACGTACAGTACACGTCAACGGGTTAATGACTTATCTTCTAAAATAGCCTGGTATTAGTAGTAGGTCTGAACCAGGATTCTCCCCTAATTCAATGGAGTCAATGGAGAAACTACAGATTCTACATCCAGGTGACATCACAAATGTGAAGATTCTTCATTTTGATTTCTAGTTTTAGGAGAAAGTGATGCATGTTCACACATAAGCGTAATCTTTTGGGGGGGGGGGGTTGCAGGGGACATGTCCCCCTCAATATTGAGAAGAGGTAAATTTGTCCCCCCTCAAAAAATATAGACAACCCCCCCCCCCCCCCCCCCAAAAGAGGTAAAACAAAAAGGGGGTCAAAACATTTCAATATCCTTCTTACCTGTAACTATATATCAACCAACTCAGACACCCCTACAGGACCGTACCATCTCAACCTTGCAGACTATCATAAAAGTACACCAGAATGCAGGAAATTAAGTGTTCTGACGCTCAAAATCTCCAGGTGGAGGACCACCAGACCCCCCCCCCGCTTAAAGTGTTGAATCCAAACCTACGCCCTCGTATTCAGAGATACTGACTGAACTGTCCCGGGGAACTGGAACGACTGTAGATTCTTGAAGTGGTTGGCAGCAAGACCAAGTGCCTCTTAGCTAAACGTCATCACTCCATAACGCAGCCTTTCTGGCTACCCACTACCTACCTACCTAGTACCTACCCCGTCCTCCATTCCTTTACACTAAATATTTCAGCAATGATAAATTCATCTGAGGTAATAACTTGTATCAGCATAAAAATAAAGCCTTGCATGGACTCCAGTATGTCCAGACCTCTGTTGCCAGGATACTCACACTCACTCACTCTCACAGCACATCACCTCCCACTCCATGACTCTTGTCCCTGAATAGCTCCTACACACCTACACCTCCTCTCGTAGGCTACACTCCTGACCTCCTCCACACCTACTGACCTCCTCCCAGGCAGTGTGTCCCGCTCCTCCCTGGGCAGTGTGTCGAAGTGTCCTTGAGCAAGACACTTAACCCCTAATTGCTCCCGATGTGCAGGTTGGCACCTTGCATGGTTGCCTCCGCCATCGGTGTGTGAATGTGTGAGTGGATGGGTAAAATGTGAGGAACAAATTGTAAAGTGCTTTGGATAAAAAGCTCTATATAAAAATGCAGCGATTTACCTACACCTCCTCTCTGTAGTGGTTAACACTGTCGCCTCACAGCTAGAAGGTCCTGGGTTCGATTCCCGCTTGGGGACCAGGTTGCTGTGTTGCCAGTTACCTAGGTGGGGTATCTCCCGGGCCTTTCTGTGTACGGAGTTTGCATGTTCTCCCCCCCGTGCTCGCAAGGGTTTCCCCCCCCCGATAAGATAAACCCAATGGAAAAAAAACATGCACAACAGATCGGACAGGAGCACTTGGATTGGTCCCCGGGCGCGGCGCACGCTGCAGCCCTCGTCTGCTCCCGGCTGCCCTTGGGGGGGGAAGGACGACGGGATGGGAAGTGCAGAGAACATTTCATCAGCGACTCAGTGCATGTGTGTGTGTTTGTTCCTGTGGGACGCCCATCGCACGTGTGTGTTATAAATCTGCATGACAAATAAAGACTTCTTCTTCTTCACCTAACTTGCACCTCCTCTCGTAGGCTACGCTCCTCTGACCTCCTCCACACCTACACCTCCTCTCGTAGGCTACGCTCCTCTGACCTCCTCCACACCTACACCTCCTCTCGTAGGCTACACTCCTCTGACCTCCTCCACACCTACACCTCCTCTCGTAGGCTACACTCCTCTGACCTCCTCCCCACCTACACCTCCTCTCGTAGGCTACACTCCTCTGACCTCCCCCACACCTACACCTCCTCTCGTAGGCTACGCTCCTCTGACCTCCACACCTACACCTCCTCTCGTAGGCTACGCTCCTCTGACCTCCTCCACACCTACACCTCCTCTCGTAGGCTACGCTCCTCTGACCTCCTCCACACCTACACCTCCTCTCGTAGGCTACACTCCTCTGACCTCCCCCACTACACACCTCCTCTCGTAGGCTACACTCCTCTGACCTCCCCCACACCTACACCTGAAAAAAATGAACGAAAAAAAAGAATGCAAAAAAATTAACTAACTAAAACGAAAACGCAAAAGAATTAATGAAAAAAAAAAGAATGCAAAAAAATGAACGTACTAAAACAAAAACGAACTAAAACGAACGCAAAAAAAAGAAAGAAAAAAAATGAACGAACTAAAACAAAAACGAACGCAAAAAAATTACAAAAAAAACGGACGCAAAAAAAAGAACGAAAAAAAATGAAAGAACGAAAACGAACTAAAACAAAAACGAACGCAAAAAAAAGAAAGAAAAAAAACGAACGCAAAAAAAGAACGCAAAGAAATTTGCGAACTAAAACGAACGCAAAAAAAATAACGAAAAAAAAGAATGCAAAAAATTAACTAACACCTACACCTCCTCTCGTAGGCTACGCTCCTCTGACCTCCTCCACACCTACACCTCCTCTCGTAGGCTACGCTCCTCTGACCTCCTCCACACCTACACCTCCTCTCGTAGGCTACGCTCCTCTGACCTCCTCCCCACCTACACCTCCTCTCGTAGGCTACACTCCTCTGACCTCCCCCACACCTACACCTGAAAAAAATTTACGGAAAAAAATAATGCAAAAAAATTAACGAACTAAAACGAAAACGCAAAAAAATTAACGTACTAAAATTAAAACGAACTAAAACGAACGGACGCAAAAAAAAAAATAAAAAAATAATAAAAAAATTAAAAAAAAGAACAAAAAAACGAACGGACGCAAAAAAAAAAATGAAAAAAACGGACGCAAAAAAATTAACAAACTAAAACAAAAACGAACAAAAAAAAAATAATGAAAAAAACGGACGCAAAAAAAGAACACAAAAAAAATTAACGAACTAAAACGAAAACGAACTAAAACGAAAACAAAAAAAAGAACAAAAAAAAAGAAAACGAACGCAAAAAAAGAACAAAAAAAATGAACGGAAAAAAAGAAAGCAAAAAAATGAACGAACTAAAACGAAAACGCAAAAGAATTAATGAAAAAAAAAGAATGCAAAAAAATTAACGAACTAAAACAAACGAATAAAATGAAAACGAACGCAAAAAAAAGAACGAAAAAAAACGGACGCAAAAAAATTAACGAACTAAAACAAAAACGAACGCAAAAAAATAACGAAAAAAACGAACGCAAAAAAAGAAAGAAAAAAAAATGAACGAACGAAAACGAACTAAAACGAAAACGAACGCAAAAAAAAGAACGAAAAAAAACGAACGCAAAAAAAGAACGCAAAGAAATTTGCGAACTAAAACGAAAACAAAAAAAGAACGAAAAAAACTGACGCAAAAAAAGAACGCAAAAAAATTTACGAACTAAAACGAACGCAAAAAAATTAACGAACTAAAACGAACGCAAAAAAAGAATGCAAAAAATTAACTAACACCTACACCTCCTCTCGTAGGCTACGCTCCTCTGACCTCCACACCTACACCTCCTCTCGTAGGCTACGCTCCTCTGACCTCCTCCCCACCTACACCTCCTCTCGTAGGCTACGCTCCTCTGACCTCCTCCCCACCTACACCTCCTCTCGTAGGCTACGCTCCTCTGACCTCCTCCACACCTACACCTCCTCTCGTAGGCTACGCTCCTCCAACACTGGACTCCTCGTCAACAGACTGCGTACTGTTGGGGACGGAGCCAAGAGGGTTACTGGACTAAGAGGCTTTTAGCCGAGGACCGACTCACTACTTAACCAAGCGCCTCCTCCGAGGAACACACCACCACCACCACCGCCGCTCTGTTCCACTGGCTCTCCCCAGCCCAGCGGGGGGGGGGTAGACATGGAAGCAGTGGTTTAATTGGAAACCAACCCCCCCCCCGACCCCCTCCTGACCTGTCGTCCCCCCGCCCCCCTCCCAGACTCCCCACCGTTTCCCCAGGCCGGTTGCTGTTGTCAAGCCTCAGGCATCAGCCGGATGGCTACTCAGTGGGACTACTAATTGGCTCCGTTTGAGCCCCGTGTCCATACACCAAGAGGTGTGTCAGACGTGTGTGTGTGTGTGTGTGTGTGTGTGTGTGTGTGTGTGTGTGTGTGTGTGTGTGTGTGTGTGTGTGTGTGTGTGTGTGTCTGTGTGAAGTAACACATGTGTACGTGTAACATCTGAATCCTGTGTATTAGGGATGTCCGATATTATCGGCCTACCGATATTGGCATTAAAATGTGATATCGGAAATGATCGGTATCGGTTTTCAAAAATATATATATATATATATTTTTTTTTTAACCTTTATTTACCCAGGCAAGCAAGTAAGAACACATTCTGATTTTTTTTTTATTGTCAAAAGTATGCATAATGTTGTGTTAATTCCACAACTAGAGACATCCATCTCCGCCTGGATGACGACCAACCACCTCAAACTGAACCTAAGCAAAACAGAATTGCTCCACCTGCCGGCCAAATCCTCCCCCCTGACCGACCTTTCCATCACAGTCGAGAATGCAGCTGTGACCGCGTCCCCGACCGCCAAGAACCTTGGTGTTGTCCTCGACGACCAGTTGAACTTCTCTGCTCACATCGCAGCGACAACCAGAACCTGCCGATTCCTCCTGAGCAACGTCAGAAGGATACGCCCCTTCCTGACAAAAGAAGCCACCCAACTCCTCGTCCAATCAACAGTCATCTCCCGCCTCGACTACTGCAACGCACTGCTCGCTGGCCTCCCGGCCACTGCCACTAAGCCTCTTCAACTCATTCAGAACGCAGCGGCCCGCCTGATCTCAAACCTACCGAAGTCGGCCCATGTCACCCCACTTCTTAGGGACCTGCACTGGCTCCCCATTGCTGCACGAATCCGCTTCAAGGCCCTTGACCTAGCATACCGTGCGGCAAAGGGAACTGCTCCCGCCTACCTCCGGTCAATGGTCTCTAACTACACACCCTCAAGACCCCTACGCTCTGCATCTTCTGGCCGCCTCAGACCTACTCCTATCCAAGCTCCGGGAGGGTCATCAAAGAGAAGTCGCCTATTCTCAGTCCTTGCCCCACAATGGTGGAATGAACTACCCACCCCAGTTAGGACAGCCGAAACACGTCCAATCTTTCGCCGTCGACTAAAGACTCACTTCTTCAACCATTATCTGAATTAAAAAAAAAAAAATAAAATCTAACCCTAACTAACCATACTGTCATGCACTTGTCCTAATAAACTAACCTACACTGTAGCACTCAACACTTTGATGAACATTGTTACTCAGCTGATAGAGTTGTGCTCTTCCTGATGGCTTGTCGTACAGAACTTGTAAGTCGCTTTGGATAAAAGCGTCAGCTAAATGACTAAATGTAAATGTAAATGTATATGTAATGTTAATTACCTGAAATTATTCCGTTTTTTGGGGGGAGAAACCCTGCATATATCGGTATCGGTTGATATATCGGTATCGGAAATGAAGAGTTGGACAATATCGGTATATCGGTATCGGTAAAAAAGCCAATATCGAGAATCCCTACTGTGTATGCGTGATTTGACCTGAAAATTCATATAAAGCATTTAAAACGTGTGTTGTGTGTGTGTGTGTGTGTGTGTGTGTACGTTGTAACTTGACATTAAACAGTGGCTCTGGCACTGCTATGAGGCCCTAAAGATGTGAAGGTCAGCTGACATAATAGACCAATCGGTGGCTGACGTCAGATGGCTGCACGTTAGCCTAGCTTAGCACAATGAATGGAAGCAGACAGTGCCGGTTAGCCTAGGCATTGTCCAACTAACACCTCTCTGCTTCCATTCATTGTGCTAAGCTAGGCTAACGTGCAGCCAGATAGCTTTCTACTGAACGCACAGAGAGGGAACTGGTATCTATCTCCTTGTCTCTCTCTGGAGAAGACGGTAAGCTAATTTCCCAAAATGTTGGCGTGTTCTTTTAAGTCAATATCTATAAACCTAGACGGTCTCTCTGAGCTAGAAATCAGAGCTTCAAGACTTGAATCTATGATGTCATCAAGTGACACTTTTTGGAGTTGATCCACTGACAATAAATTAGTGACCAACAGTGTAGGCTCACATAATTATTTTTATTCAGCTATTACATCCAAATGAGTTTTATTTAAATGTAGGGCTTACAGCTCTGACTTGTAAAATGCACCCATATCCCAGTAGAACCACCACCTGCACTGTCGTATCCTAGGAGTCTATGCAGCGGCTCCGAGATGTGTCTCTTGATGACATCATCACTAGTCTTGCGTCTCAGGCTTTCAGCTCAAGGAGAGACTGGTTCATATTATTCACAAATCAAAACGGACCCGTATAATATCATAGAAATAACATGAGAATTCTACTTAAGGTTGGATTTTCCCTTTAAAAAGGAGCTATAGGCAGCCGTTCATTTTGGGCAGAACTTGTGTTTTCAAATCATATATATTATAAAATACTTTCAAATCTTTAAACCGAATTTGACGGGTTCCCGAAACGTAAAAACTTAAAGCGTACACCGATAGGGCGGTGGGCAAGTCATTTACTAATTGCCTGAATACAGAGTAACACCAGTATCACAGATTTATACATTTGGGATTTTTGTTGCTTTTTTCCTGTTGTACTGAACCGTGACCCCAAAACAAAAGTACGTACCGAACCGTGGCTTCTGTGTATACCGTTACACCCCCAATCAAATTTTTTGGGGGTGTATTTACACAGTTCTTGATCCTATTGATCCTTTAACAAATCAGAACAAAGGCTTTATGCGAACTCACAGCGATGGAGACGGCACTGGTCACGGCTCCCAGGTACCCCTGGAAAAACGTGGCCGCAGGGGTGGGCTACGGTAGCAAGAAAGAGGAACCGAGATTACAATATGAAAACATGACAGCCACTGGGTATAATAAAGGTTGGTTAAACTATTCATTCATTCATCCAATGAATGTCTTTAAAACTCTGAAAATCAATTGAGGGTGACCCTCGTTTTCAATTATGCCGAGCAGCACATTACAACTACAAGACTACAACTAATTAAAACATTTTTATTTGTTTGTTGGGTGTAGGCCTATGTATTATGAACTCCGAATGTTCTTGGTATCTGATTCTAGGGACATCTATGGATCTCAGGGAATGTATTCCCAGTGTCAGAAATACTGTGTCTGTTACTAGGCTTGAGTAAATTGTAATGAACCAAATGAGAATATCAATTCAATTTTTTATTTATTTTTTGACTGTGAATAACACCATGCTCAAATTGACCAGACCTGAAAAATCTAAGCAAATGAATAAAGGGAAGATGATTAAACAGAAGGTTTTGTAGATACAGTACTGAATTCTGCCATCCGGACACATGCAATTTGAAATATGATTATAGAATATAAAATATCAGGCCTAAAATGGTTATGCGATTAAAATAATTAATTACAAATCCTGTAATTAATTAGATAAAAAAAGAATTATCGCCTGACAGCACTAATATATATATATTATACACTCATGTTAGACACTCACAGACAGACAGATAAATAGATACAGATTGTCCCTTGGAGGTAAATGTGATTGTACTGTACCTTGGAGGCATTGCGGTTGCAGTAGTTGACACAGGCATTGTGACTCTGATTTAGCCACTGGTGAGAGAGGGGCAAGGAACTGGTTAGTGCATCGTTATTACTGTTAATAATTTTTGTTTATTTTTTTATTATTATCTTTTTTCCCCCTCCTTTTTTCAGATTTTTCTCCCATCCCCACTGTTCGTCATTATGCCAATTCCCAACCCCCTTCCTGGTTGTTGCGCACCCCCCCCTACTGTTGGTCCGGGAGGCCGGAGACTATCACATGCTATCCTCCGACACATGTGCAGCCAGCCTGGCAGCGCAGACTCTCACTGGGAGAGTGTAACGTGTGGAAGGTCACACTACCTCCCTCCAGATCCTTCCCTCGCTGTGCAGGCGCCCCGACCGAACTGTAGGAGTCACTGTTTACAACGACCAGGACCCACCCACCAGCTTTCCCACCCCTAACACTGCCAATTGTGTTAGTATGAGCGACCAGCCAAGCTGGTAGCAACGCCGAGAGCTGGGCTCGAACCCAGCGTCTCCTGCGTTGGTGGCGAGTGCCTTGCCCACTACACCACCTAGCCGCCCCTCAGTTAATAAACTGTTAATAAACATCACACATAGGGATGTAACGGTACGTGTATTTGTCCTGCGACTTCATGGTACTGATGTCACGGTTCTGACGTCACGGTACTGACTTCACGGTACTGACTTAGGGTTGAATACGTCTCAGGGGGGACTATAGACACCAGGTGGAACTAGAGTTAAATATGTCTCAGTGAGGACTATAGACACCAGGTGGAACTAGAATTGAATACGTCTCAGGAGGGACTATTAACACTAGGTGGAACTAGAATTGAATACGTCTCAGGGGGGACTATAGATAGACACTAGGTGGAACTAGAATTGAATACGTCTCAGGAGGGACTATATGACATTAGGTGGAACTAGGGTTGAACACGTCTCAGGAGGGACTATACGATTCTAGGTGGAACTAGGGTTGAATACGTCTCAGGGGGGACTATAGACACCAGGTGGAACTAGGGTTGAATACGTTTCGGGGGGGACTATAGACACCAGGTGGAACTAGGGTTGCACATTTTACACAATGATGCTCAATATCTGTAGAGACTTACTTTGATCTTTAACGTTAAATATTACGCTTGTATTGCCAAATTCAGATGATAAATAAGACGTTGCCGCTTGTAAAGACACGATGACAAGCGGACGGACCAACTTAACAACTGTGCACTCTGCTGCCCCCCCCCCCCCCCCCCCCTCGCCTTTACTACAGTTGTCCCTGAAACAAAACCATGAATGAATGATGTTTGTAACACAGCAGGGTCATTACAATAGGCTGAAAATGTTCATATTTTTCTCATTCGCCCCAAGATACGTAATTGCAATCACGTGTTGTGCCCTTTAAGTGTGATCATAACAAAATAACCTGAAGCCGTTTTGAGTTACAAGGAAGTACCTGCCAGAAGATGGTGGACACGAGGGTCTGGTGGGGGAGGAGAAGGCCAACAACCTAAACATCAAATTAACATGCTATTAACACAATCGAATTGAATCAATTAAAAGAAAAGATAAAGTACTAGAAGAGAGGTTTTGAGGTCATATATATTTAAAGTTTCACAGGTCTAGATATCAAACATCATGTAATTTATAGGCCTTTCTATACCCCTCTATATATACTTACTACACCTGCATATAACCCATAGCTCTGTATGATAGCATGTACAAATGCTGTATATACCATATATATATATATATATATATATATATATATATATATATATATATATATATATATATATATATATATTACTCTCACTACATATCTATCTATCTATCCTGACCTGTCTATATTTACCTGCACATGGTCTTTTTACATACTAGATACTTAGTATATATATATCTGTACATATCCTACTCTTACTAGTTATGCTGCTGGCCAGTATGACTACTACCATGCTGTCTTTATACCTGTACATATTATACTACAACTCTGTACATACATCTGATTAACACTACACACTACAGTAGTACTCATTTATATATTGTATACCCAGTTTAATCACCTGTACATTGTATATTGCTGTATAATAATAAATAATAATAATGACTTGGATTTATATAGCGCTCTTCATGAGACCCAGAGCGCTTCACAGAGTCCATTATTCGTTCATACACAGTCATACCGGTGGTGGTAATGACAATACATTTGAATCTAATCTGTGTGCCTTTCAAGTAGTCTTACCACTGGGGTGCCAAATGGGATGTAACCTGTAAAGAGGAGGAAAATACAACAATTCAACCAGGGACGACAACACAAACGGCATCGCTGTGACTTCACAGTAAGAGGAGGCCAACCGCAGGGTTGGACACAGTATCACCAGAATCGCCATTTTTAATGACTAAGAGAATCAATGATGTTGGATTTTTTTTCTTTTGCAGATTAACATGACCAGTAATATCATGAACGTTATCGTCATTTAAAGAAGTGCTTTTCATTTTATCAATATATTCATGATCAAGTATTTTCAACAACACTTTTTTGACCCGACACAGAGTAGTCTGCTGCTGCTGTAACCCATTGTCACCTCCATTTTATATTGTAAACACTGTGAATATCTATTTTTACATTCTTTTTTAGCACTCGCTTGTAGTATTGTGTGAAGTGCGGATTAGCAAAGTAATATTTTCATTGTACAGCAAACTGTCTGTTTAACTGTGCACATGACAATAAACAATCTTGAATCTTGAAGACTGGATGGCGTGTACTTCCGTACTACAGTTTAGTGAAGGGATACAAATTATGCTTAGTGTTAGTTCATGCAGGACACAGACATCATACAGCAATTAATCGAGTTTCGATTTCAATTGCGACTTTGGCTTCCCACGATCATCAAGAAATTGGGATAAAAACAAGATAAGAAACATTATTGCGCCGCATGCCGTGTTGCTCTCATTTTGTCTTGTATTGTAAATGCAGCGCACCCTTCCATCACAGCGGTGTGCTCCGCCCCTCCCCCATCAAGCCCCGCCCTTCCCCCATCAAGCCCCAAACAATACTGTAGTTTCATCTCATGTCGAGAGGGAGGAGGGAGGAGCCTCAAAATTCAACAACGCCAACACTCATATGTCAACAGGGCGGTCCATTCAACCCTTTCACTACCCCACACTACAGAAGGTTAACCTTTCACTACCCCACACTACAGAAGGTTAACCTTTCACTACCACACTACAGAAGGTTAACGCTTTCACTACCACACTACAGAAGGTTAACCTTTCACTACCACACTACAGAAGGTTAACGCTTTCACTACCACACTACAGAAGGTTAACCTTTCACTACCACACTACAGAAGGTTAACGCTTTCACTACCACACTACAGAAGGTTAACCTTTCACTACCACACTACAGAAGGTTAACGCTTTCACTACCACACTACAGAAGGTTAACCTTTCACTACCACACTACAGAAGGTTAACCTTTCACTACCACACTACAGAAGGTTAACGTTTCACTATCACACTACAGAAGGTTAACGCTTTCACTACCACACTACAGAAGGTTAACCTTTCACTACCACACTACAGAAGGTTAACCTTTCACTACCACACTACAGAAGGTTAACGCTTTCACTACCACACTACAGAAGGTTAACCTTTCACTACCACACTACAGAAGGTTAACCTTTCACTACCACACTACAGAAGGTTAACCTTTCACTACCACACTACAGAAGGTTAACCTTTCACTACCCACACTACAGACGGTGTGGTTTTGAAAGGGTTAACCCTTTGTCGTGTGGCAGTGAACGTTCCCACTATTCAGTGCACATGGCCACACCCTGCCACTGCATGCAGGCCACGCTGCACTGCTGCAAGCCCCCACCACCACCCCAGCCTCCAAATGCATCAAATGGTAAATGCTAAATGGCTGCATTTATATAGCAGCTTTTATCCAAAGTGCTTTACAATTTGTTCCTCACATCTTACCCATTCACTCACACACTGATGGCGGAGGTGCCAACCTGCTCATCGGGAGCAGTTAGGGGTTAAGTGTCTTGCTCAAGGACACTTCGACATTCTGCCCGGGAGGAGCGGGAATGGAACTGGGAACCTCCGGATTACCAGACGACTGCTCTACCTCCCGAGCCACTGTCGCCCGCCCCCCCTGTCGCATCAATCTATTTTACCACCTAGATAATGATAATAATCTACATGCCATGCTGGCTTAATGTCTCACTTGTCAGCATCACATCATATGGGGATGTGATTCCCAAGGCTCTGCTCAAGATGTCCCCATGGGGGGTGCGGTTACTCAATCTGTTGCAGGCTTCTATGGATTCTCACACGAGAGCATCTTTAGAGCAGTCTATACCGCTAAATACAACTGTATAACCACTTGACACTATAAACGGTTTCATTATTACGACGAGAGCGTTCCTGACTGAACTAATATGAGCAACGTCAGAGCGTAGGCATACTTGGTACAAACTTTGATATCGCAATAATATCGCAAACCGCAATTGCATGTCAACTTTTAATGGCAACATGGAGATGCCATTACCCGCTCAACACTCTTGTCTCTCCGGACACCGGTGAAGCTCCTCACTTGTGACTCACTCTCTCTCTCACTCTCTCTCTCTCTCTCCAGCCTCTCGAGGTGTTTCGCAGACTTCGAGCCTGAAACTCTCCTCTCGCTCTCAAAGAGGGCCCAACAGTACCTCCCGGTCGCCGTGGGAGACGGGCTTTAATCAGCGCCCAGCTGAGAGTGACCTTTCCCCAGCCCGGAGACAACCTGAGGAGGCCCCGTAGAGCTGTGACATGTCCCCCAAGGCGGACGCCTTCGTGTTGGACCACATAACGAGCCCCGCGGACCCCGAAAACCCCCGCTAACCCGAGCCGTCCACACCAAGCTACTGTACCTGACATGCGAAAGGGCATGAGGACCTTCTCCCCCGTGTCAGGGTGGATGATGGCCTGCGAAAAAAAGAACAAGCCGTGATTAGGGCCACAGCGCGGCTCAGGCGGACGGAGCACTCGGTCCTTTCAGCAGGTGGGATTTCTGTTCCGAGGTTGAAAATTGGATGAAAAAGAGTTTCGCCATATATCACCCCTCACACCCATATAACCCCTCTATATACTCACTTATACACCTGCATATAGCCCATAGTTCTGTATGATAGTAGCATGTACAATAATGCTGTATATACCATATATATATATATATATCATTATTCTCACCGCATATATATCTATCCACACCTGTCTGTATTTACCTGCACATAGCCCTTTTACATATCTGTAGATACTATATCTATATCTGTACATATCCTACTCTTACTAGTGACGCTGCTGGCCAGTATGACTTACTTACTACCATAGTGTCTTTATACCTGTGTCACTGTACATATTATACTACAATTCTGTACATACATCTGATTAGCACTACACTCAGTAGTACTGATCTATATATACCCAGTTTAATCACCTGTACATTGTATATTGCTGTAGCACTTTACTGTTACATTTGCACTCTGGTTGGATGCTAAACTTATTTTCATTGTACTGTACTTGTGCTGTATGATGACAATACATTTGAATCTAATCTAATCTCATAAAAAGAAAAGAAGAAAAAGAAGATGTATTTCCAGTATATCTCTATAGGTAATTGTAACTGAGGGGTACAATTCCCTGACTGTATGGTTAGATATGATACTTACTACCACTACCTCTTGTACTTTAGACTCTGGCCACCCAGTACTAGGTATGAATATGTTGAACACTCCCACCTGATAAACGGATCCAACACAAATGTACCAAATCGAAAGTTTGAGTTTTAATACATAGCAAAAGGTATGTACAACGATCACTTAATTACATTTATGATTTGAAATAGTATGCACTTTTATGGCAAATGAGTATTCGTAGGTAGATCAATATCGAATGTCCAATCTCTGATTGCGCAGGAAGCAAATATACAACCTGGAATATTTAGGGAACAATAGCAATGATACTTGAATGATTATATAGCTGGATACACTAGGGGAAGGTTCCGACTGCTTGTAGGACAGCTGGAGGGGGGGGGGGGGGTTAGAGAGTCACTGGCTGGATCCCGTCTGGCCGAGGGTATCTTGGGAGAGTCCACAGTTGTGCGACACGGTGCCCAACGATCCTCGATCCACAGATGAATGCAGTTGGACCCTCTGTGGCCGGCGTCCTCCGGTCCACGACGGAGAGACGTGAGGCGACCTCACTGTGCAGAGCGCCGTCTCACCTGTCGTCCTCTCCGGGGGGGGTATTTCCAACACACCGCAGTGTTGGCCTTTATCCATAGAATAATCAAAGTACTCAAAGCATAATCCAAGCCGGGGAAGGCTAGCCGTCGTCGGTAGAATAATCCAATATACAGGTCCACTCGCTCTTTGGCCTGGAGCTCCTCGGGTGCAGCTTCACGTGGGGTCAACCACCCTGGATAAGCGTCCAGCTGATGCCCGAAACGAGGGGGGTGCTGATTACTATAGAACTCTTACCGCACGAGGCACTACATATGAATAGACTATTATTAGCTTAATAGAATACGTCCAACTCGACGATATAGTGCCAAATATGACTATTCAAATATTAATATACACGATGTCTCAATGCCGATACTGGGCCGAATTGGCCTTACTGCCCACACGTGGTTCGCGGGGAGGCTTTTGCGTCTGTCACTCTGTTGGAGGGTAATGAACTGGACTAAAAGAAAGCTCTACTTTAATAGCGCAGTATATATACGCACTATGAACAAATAGTACCATTAGTGGTGCGGTAGACATATTCCTACGCGGAACTAGGACTTGTCCATACATGTTGAGCGGTACGATTGAACCTGGTCTGAGGGGTATGGCGACCTGGCACCAAGGTCTCGTCCAATGGTAGAATGGAGACTATTATGGGATGTTCAGTAGACTAGAAGGGATATTCAATGCATATTGTACAAGGAATATACAAGGGATATCAGGGGATATACAAATACAATTAAATATATATATATAAATAAATATATATATTCGGTTTAATCTGATCCTTCAGAACAGCCGCCCCCTAATTGGTCCCAACCTAATTAGTTAAGCAGAGACAGATTAACCGCACTGTCTACCACTCAAGGGTTCGCTGTAAGGGTCAGTCAACTCACAAAGTCATAGGGTCATGGTCATCATCGATTGTGTCTGGGAGTCGGGGCAGTTCTATGAGCCTCGCCACAGGACGGGTGTAAATGCGCCCTTGGACGAGTACTTCAGCTGCTCGGACCTTGCCATCGGCACCGGTGATCACTTTGCTTACGCGGCCAGCCGGCCACATAGCTCTGGGTAGTGACTGGTCAATAATCATGACGACTGTTCCTTCCGTCAAATTGTCTCTCTCTTTTACCCACTCCTGGCGGGTCTGTAGAGACGGTAGGTAGTGCAGTAGGAAACTGCTCCAAAACTTGTCGGCTAATACTTGGCTGTACCTCCACATTCGTCGGCCGTTCGCTTCTTCAGGCCGGTACATTGTCTGGGGTAACGCGGGATCTAGCCGCCCCATCAGGAGGGTGTTGGGGGTGACTGGGTCGACATCTGCTACATCACTGGAGACGTAACCGAGGGGCTTTGAGTTCAATACTCCCTCAATCTCCGTGAGGACTGTCATTAGGACTTCTTCCGCCACAGTCTGGGCCCCAAGTACTGCGTACAGGGCTGTCTTTATAGAACGTACTTCTCGTTCCCAAGTTCCACCGAAGTGGGGTGCGTTTGGGGGGTTGAATTGGAAGTCAATCTGGGCTGGAGCGAGGTGGGTCTTAAGTTCTGGGCCCATAGCTTGGAAGCTCTCCCTCAGCTCTCTTTCTCCGCCTTTGAAGTTTGTCCCGTGATCGGACAATAATGTAGACGGTTTTCCTTTCCGTGATGTGAATCTTCGGAAGGCCATAAGGAATGAGTCTGCGCTCATGGTCGGAAGGAGCTCGATATGTATCGCTCTGGTGGTCATGCATTTGAATACAATACCCCACCGCTTCTCGGTGCCTCTTCCTTTCTTTATGTGCAGCGGGCCAAAACAGTCCATGCCTGTTGAGTGGAATGGCTTGTTGCCGAGTCGGAGGCGACATGGAGGTAGGTCAGCCATCCGTGGTATGCTGGGCTGCGCGCGCCACTTTCGGCAGTCTAGACAGGTTCGCTGGAAGCGTTGCACCGCCTCTCTTCCTTGAAGTATCCAGTAACGACGTCTGATCTCCGCGAAGACTCTCTCTGCTCCTGCGTGGTGTACATCCTCGTCGTATTTCTTTATAATCAGCTCTGTGACCTTGTGTCGGCTGTTCAATACGATCGGGTACTTAATGTCATCCGGTAAATTGGGGGCTCTCCGCAGGCGACCACCCACTCTGATGAGGGTATGTGTGTCACTCTCGGGGGCCAGATGAATCAGTCTGCTGTCTGATGGGACGGGCTTTCCTCCCTGTAGACAGTCTAGTTCATCGGGGAACGAGTCTCTCTGGGCTCGTTGCAGTAGAAGCAGTTCTGCTTCCTCGTAGTCAGCTGCTGACATATCAGCGGGGGACTGAATCTCTGGGTGGTGCCGCAGGAATGTCCGTTGCTGCGCACTCTCTATGGTAATGCAATCGTCTATGTTGGGGTCTGCGGAGACAACAGTGCTCAATCCACAGAACATAGGTTTCTTATTCTCAGCCTCCTCGTCACTTGCTTCCCTCGGGGTGGGCGTGGGCCAATCTCCTTCCGGGAGCTTGAGGAATGCTGGTCCGTCACTGTAGATGTTATGACGGGTTAAGTCATCTAGGGACATTCCCCGGGTGATGACGTCAGCTGGGTTGTGTTTTGTATCAACATAGCGCCAGTTTGCTTCTCCGGTTAACTCTCCGGTTAACTCTTGAATCTCAGTGACTCTGACTCCCACGAAGACTTTGTATTTGCATGAATCCGATTTGATCCAGGCGAGTACTGTCGTGGAATCTGACCACAGGATTGTTCTATGCACCGGAATGGTGAGCTCACGTTGGATGAGCGTGGCTAGATGCGCTCCTGCGAGGGCTGCGCAGAGCTCTAGACGTGGGATAGACTGTTGCTTGCGTGGGGCTATTCTCGAGCGGGCGAGGATGAATGCTGTGTAGATCTCTCCCCCCTCTTCTTGGGCCCGCAAGTAGGCTACTGATCCGTAGGCGACCTCGGAGGCGTCACTGAAGACGTGTAAATCCATTTTACATGTCTCTGGCCTCACCGTGGGTGGGAAGTAGCTTCTGCGTATATTAACGCCTGGGAGTGAGTGGAGTTCCATCTCCCACTCTCTCCAGGTGGATGCAAGGTGTGCGGGAATGGGGTCGTCCCAGCCCTGGTCCTTGTCCCACAATGCTCGTACAATCATCTTTGCCCTGGTGGTGTACGGTAGTATACATCCTAACGGGTCATATTGTCGGGCGAGTGTTCTGTACACACTCCGTCTGGTGGTCGGTATTGCCGTCGACCTTCCCTGGTCCGTGGTCAGGGGTTTGTGTCTATAGTGGAGCGAATCTGTTTTGAAGCGCCACACTAGTCCTAGTGTCATCTCTTGGGCTTCTCCTGGGATTGTGGCCATCCAGGTCTCGCTGCTCGCTGCCTTGTCCGCGGAGGAGAGGCTGCGCAGTACGTGCGGATCGCTGCTGGCCCACTGCCTGAGATCAAAGCCGCCTTTGATCAGAGAGGCGCAGAGTTTAAGTAGGAGAGCCTCGGCTTCTTCCTGGGTCGAAACGCTTTGTAGACAGTTATCTACGTAGAAGCTGTTCTTCACACTGTGTCGGACCTCTTCGTCCGCTGCTGGGTCCTCTGCGACATGTCTCTGTAGTGCAAATGTAGCACAGCATGGGCTGCATGTAGTTCCGAAAGGGAGGACTTCCCATTGGTAGATGGCTGGGTGCTCATCTCCTGGCCTCTCTCTCCATAGGAACCGCAACAGGGGCTTGTCCTCCTCTACTAATCTCACCTGCAGGAACATCCCTTTGATATCCCCGCTGATAGCCACCTTGTCCTGGCGGAAGCGGAGTAGTACGCCTAGTAGGGAGGGGCCGAGTGTAGGACCGGGCAATAGCTCTTTATTCAGATTTTGGGATCCGATCTGGTAGCTGCAGTTAAACACGATGCGGTCTTTGCCGTTGTGATGAACCTTGTGGTGGGGCACGTACCACGATTCAGTCGTCTGGTCGGCCTCTTTAATGTCAATCTTTGTGACGTGTCCCGCTGTGATGAGCTTCTCAATCTCAGCGCGGTATACACTTTCTTGGGCGGGGTCCTTGGCTAAGCGCCGCTCTGTGTTTAGTAGGTACCGCTCTGTGGCGTCTTTCTTTGCGTGAAAGGTAGGCATCCCTTCCCGCCGCAGGAGTGGCGTGGCGTATCTCAACACGCCGCTGACTGGGACTCTCTTTGTTCCCGTCTCGAGGAGGTTAATGGCGTAGATGTCGTGTTTAGAGCGAATGTCTTTCTTTTCGTTCTTAAAGGGCATTTGTTCTAAGGTCCATAGCCTCTCTACATGCTGCAGGAGTGCGGTGTCTCCCTCTGTGACTCGGGAGTGGAGACAGCTAGTGGCTGTCGTTCGGTTGAGAGATTTGGCGAGTGGGCCTTGGAGAGTCCATCTTAGGCGGGTCTCGACTGCTGCAGGACAGCCTCTGGGTCCGGTATGAACCCGGTCTATCGGGACAATGAGGTCTGCATGGTCGGAGCCTATCAACAGTGTCGGGGTAGCACCGTCTATGAGTGGGATCGGTAGCTTGCGTAGATGTACATATTTCTCCATCAGCTTGGCTACGGGGTATGTGTACCGCGACAGTCCTATTTCTTGGCTGGTGAAAGCGTCTGTAATCCTGTACCGTCGCTCGGGCTGGCCGCTTGCTGCGATAGAGAATGAGACATTCTCGCCCTTTATCGTTTTCAAATCTCTTCTTATTGTCCGAATTGTCATTTGGTTTTCGCTCCCCCGCAGCCCTAGCTGGGCCGCAGCGGACGCGAGCAGAAGGGTCTTCTCTGACCCGTCATCAAGGACGGCGTAAGTGTCCATGACTTTATTCTGGTAGCTCAATGTCACACGGACTACCTTTAAGAGCACTCTGGCTCCGCTGCTGCTGGCGGGGTCGATGTACATGACGCTTACTTTGCTGCTTGATGGTGCGGGTGGAGGCCGCCGTCTGTTACTGTCGTGGAGTATGTCCAGATGGGCTCCATCGCACCGACTGCACTTTTTCTTTAAGCGGCATTCGGCTGCCATGTGTGATCGCGCACAGCGAAAACAGCGTCTGTTGGACTTTATCCATTGACTCGCTTCCTCCGCATTCATCTTGGGGAATGAGTCACATTGTGACAGCCAGTGTTCTTTCTCACAGTAGGGGCACACTATCTTCCACTTCTCCTTTCTTGAGGGGGTACTGTGGCTCCTACTGCTTGGCACTGACTCCGATTGGTGCATGACAGTCACCGATCTTCTTCCATCATTTAGTCTCCTGGTTCCTTCTCTGGAGCCAGGGGTGCTCCGTCCGAATGTATCTAGCCGTAAGCTGCTGACTTCTCTCGCCAGGAAGTCGGCTAGATCGAGGAGGTTCGGTTCGGGGCCATTAGGGTCTCGGTGGTCTCTCTGCCGCCTAAAGCGCTCCTGTCGGGCGGGCGGTAGCTTCTCCAAGATCCTCTCTACATTTGAGTTGGCGTATAGTTCATGCCTACCCTTTTCCCTCTGCGCTCCCAGCATCCCTACCAGGGACTGCACTCTGATGGACAGGTCGTCCAGTGCTCGATTGTCTGTTGCTGGGGGTAGGCGGTCGATGTGCCTGATCTCCTGGATCACGTAATCCCATATACGTCCATATCTCTGGTCCAACGCTACCAGCGCTGCGGTGTATGGGGTCGTGGAAGTGGCGTAGGCGAGCGATATGTTGTGCGCGCGGGGTACCTTTAAATGCTTCAGTAGTATCGCGTATTTATGGCGTTCATCAATGACATCCACCAACATTGTCTCCAGACACATGCGGAGCTCCGTATACTGGGCCCGGTTCTCCTGGGTGAAGTCTGGTACCATAGGTGTGCCAATGTATGACGCGGATTGTTGATACATCGGCGAGCGTTGGGGGAGAGGCCTCCTAGGCGAGTCTCCTCCTGCTCCTTGGCGTGGGCTGGTACCGGCTGTGTACCATGGCCCGCTGGTCCAGGTGCTGTTCCTCGGTGCGGGTCGTGCGTCGTGCTCACCCGTGAATAGCGTCGGGGGTCTGTAGCGCAGCTCCGCGGGGGTATAGCCTGGGCTGTACTGGACCTCCTGGTCCGGTAGAGTACTGTGCTGTCGTCGGGCGTGGTTCTCCTCCTCTTCCTCTTCGTCTTCCGTTAGGTCATCCAGGGCTTGTAGTCTCTGATTTAGCCTCTCCGCAGTGTATGCTGCTCCTTCCCGGTGGCTGGGTCTCGCTTGGACCGGTTGGGGAAGGGGGTCTGCGGGGGGTATAAACCTCGTCTGTTGGTCAAGTTCAGGGTCGCTCACTCGGCTAGGGGATGCCGCCCTGGAGTGATGTCTAGACGAGTTCCTGGAGCCTCTGGTGGAGGGAGGGGGTGTTGTCCTTCTGATCAGCTGTTCTATTAGTTGCGCTTGTGCTCTGTCGCGCTCGGCTTCGCGCTTGGTGAGATCCGATTCTCTCTGGGCACCGGTGGCGGCGCGCTGGGCGTCGGCCCGGTCTCTTGCCATATTCTCTTCCATCTGAATGCGTCTTATTTCCAGGCGTATGTGCTCTTCTTCGCTCCGTTGCTGTATCTGCAATCGATCGCGTTCACCCTGGAGTCTATCGCGTTCAGTAGAGGCTTTCAGGCTGACGAGGAATGCCTGCTGTAGTGTCCTCTCTGCCTCGCTGGGAGAAGACGGTTGTATAGGGGAGCCGTCCCTTGGGGTACTCCGTGCGGAGTCTTGGAGCTCTATCTCCACGGTGCTCTCCTCATCTTCTTCCGTGCCGAGTTCTCTCTCGGTAGTGTTGTCTTCCTCCCGGGACTCGTCGGGGACTACTTCTTCGGTATTGGCGGGGTGTAAAGTCATGTCTGGTTCCCCCTGGTCCCCACCGTGAGCTGGGTCAGTTACATTAGAACCCATAGGGGCCTCTATGGTCGGGGTAGCCTGGTCGTTAGGGTTAGACATAATTTTACTTTCTAGTTTTACCGCGTTTACTGTTGGTAGAAGACTAGGTTGTTGACTGACAGCGTAAGCCTCTAGGTACTGAGGGAGCTGTCGTTTGCGCCGCGGGCGTTGTTGGTTAGGAGGATCGTTTCGTGGAGTGTTCATCATAGGCCATTTTAATATTAATAACACTATATTAATATTACACTGATTACCATCCGGCTCGAAGGACCAATTGTAACTGAGGGGTACAATTCCCTGACTGTATGGTTAGATATGATACTTACTACCACTACCTCTTGTACTTTAGACTCTGGCCACCCAGTACTAGGTATGAATATGTTGAACACTCCCACCTGATAAACGGATCCAACACAAATGTACCAAATCGAAAGTTTGAGTTTTAATACATAGCAAAAGGTATGTACAACGATCACTTAATTACATTTATGATTTGAAATAGTATGCACTTTTATGGCAAATGAGTATTCGTAGGTAGATCAATATCGAATGTCCAATCTCTGATTGCGCAGGAAGCAAATATACAACCTGGAATATTTAGGGAACAATAGCAATGATACTTGAATGATTATATAGCTGGATACACTAGGGGAAGGTTCCGACTGCTTGTAGGACAGCTGGAGGGGGGGGGGGGGTTAGAGAGTCACTGGCTGGATCCCGTCTGGCCGAGGGTATCTTGGGAGAGTCCACAGTTGTGCGACACGGTGCCCAACGATCCTCGATCCACAGATGAATGCAGTTGGACCCTCTGTGGCCGGCGTCCTCCGGTCCACGACGGAGAGACGTGAGGCGACCTCACTGTGCAGAGCGCCGTCTCACCTGTCGTCCTCTCCGGGGGGGGTATTTCCAACACACCGCAGTGTTGGCCTTTATCCATAGAATAATCAAAGTACTCAAAGCATAATCCAAGCCGGGGAAGGCTAGCCGTCGTCGGTAGAATAATCCAATATACAGGTCCACTCGCTCTTTGGCCTGGAGCTCCTCGGGTGCAGCTTCACGTGGGGTCAACCACCCTGGATAAGCGTCCAGCTGATGCCCGAAACGAGGGGGGTGCTGATTACTATAGAACTCTTACCGCACGAGGCACTACATATGAATAGACTATTATTAGCTTAATAGAATACGTCCAACTCGACGATATAGTGCCAAATATGACTATTCAAATATTAATATACACGATGTCTCAATGCCGATACTGGGCCGAATTGGCCTTACTGCCCACACGTGGTTCGCGGGGAGGCTTTTGCGTCTGTCACTCTGTTGGAGGGTAATGAACTGGACTAAAAGAAAGCTCTACTTTAATAGCGCAGTATATATACGCACTATGAACAAATAGTACCATTAGTGGTGCGGTAGACATATTCCTACGCGGAACTAGGACTTGTCCATACATGTTGAGCGGTACGATTGAACCTGGTCTGAGGGGTATGGCGACCTGGCACCAAGGTCTCGTCCAATGGTAGAATGGAGACTATTATGGGATGTTCAGTAGACTAGAAGGGATATTCAATGCATATTGTACAAGGAATATACAAGGGATATCAGGGGATATACAAATACAATTAAATATATATATATAAATAAATATATATATTCGGTTTAATCTGATCCTTCAGAACAGTAATCTATAATTAAATTATTGGGAATGAATGTCTTATTGAGAATTTGTCAAACTGAAGAAATACAAGAGCAGAACATCAGACAAACACAAAAGAGACAGGAAAATCTAACAGTGACAGAAGAGGATGGAAGGATGCAGTTTTATTCTATTACAGTATATTATAGTGAGTTTTATATAAGGTGGTTATTATTGCAACATTGGCCCATTGGGTCTTACATTGTAATGCTGGAATTAAGTAAGGGCTTTACCTCACATTGACTTACTTGACATTGAAGTAGCTAGCCAGCTCAAGCCATATTATTTCATAGATAGTCCAGATTTTTTGTAAGCCAATCTGATTTGTCGCGGGTCATTTCACTTTATCTTAAAAAAAAAGAAAACTGCACCAGGGTTTCGTTTTTGGATATATTGAAAGCAGAAAATGTTAGCGTTTGTTAGCATTCCTAGTGGAAGTCAATGGAGGTCAATGGAGTGAACAGTCCTCTTCTTCGTGGTCCCATTGATTTCCCTGTATGTCATGTATGTCAGAAATGTCATAATATATATCTGTATGTTGCGTATGTCATTAATGTCATTATAAATTGAAAATGGGGGACCCTGATGTAAACAAGACGAAAGTCTTTCTCTGGTCTGCATCCCCTTAACAATTGTGTGTATTGAGCCGTACTGTATTGTACCCATTCTGCAATCTGTTAATAAAGTTTTCAATCAATCAATCAATCAATCAATCACTTGTATTGACTAAATGCTAATGTTTCCTGCTTCCAATGTATGCTGTTTTGAAAGGACTAAATGGACTAAATTGAATCCCAAGTTGTGTAAAAATCAGATGGGCGTCTAAAGAAAATAGCTGACAATCCCTTTAACACTTTCAATGCCGACGACGAGATATCCCGTTTGTTCATGCCGACCGTTCATTGCCAACGACGAGAGATCTCGCTTTTTTTTTTATTATTGATTTTAATTCATATTTCATCAATCTAGTCTCACGTTAGTGCTGCAAACTCTCTCTGAGCTCCATTGGGAAAATACCGCCACCTATCGTCTCTCCCTGTTGTACTGCACCCCTTTGGAATGGATTGAATGAAACACATGGGGGGGGGGGGGGGGGGGGGGGGGAGAAATCCAGCTTCCTCATTTTAAGTCACCCGAGAGGATCGGATTCATTGCAGAGCCCCAAAACAGCGTGGAATACATATTTCCAGTACCCAGCGTTGGATCAATAAACGCGATCGATATTTGGAATGGCGATCAGGAATTGGAATAATCTTTTTGGAGAACATCTGATCTGAGGTAAGGAATCTATTTGAGCAGTCTTAGGATAATCAGATATTTTTTCACAGAGATATCAACGTGTGCCCTATGTGTGTGTGTGCGTGTGTGTGTGTGTGTGTGTTGATCAGGAAATGAGCGAATCGATTTTTCAGCTCGCTTCTATAGCGTGCATAAGTACACATATACTATCGATAATAGTTTATTTGAAAACGATTCATAAATAGGCAGAAAAATGACAACGTTTTTTGTGTATTCCAGAATATTCCAGTAAAGGGCGATTATCACAGAATCTTTATATTTTCCTGAAAATGGTATAAAACGGAAATGAACCGATTAAAAAACAATCCGTTTCGACAATGTTGACTGCAAACAAGTCATTGATAAGTGACGGCCAGATTAGACACATAGCCATAATTTAAGACATAGTTTTTATGCGTTTGCTAATATGAGAGCTCTATCATTGAAGTGGGTGGCGGCACGGAAGCACTAAATCGTGCACCGAGCTCCGGCATTGAAAGTGTTAATAGCACACAGTCTCAGTTTGTTGTTTAGCTGAAGCACCAAGCATGGTCTCAGTTTGTTGTTTAGCTGAAGCACCAAGCATGGTCTCAGTTTGTTGTTTAGCTGAAGCACCAAGCATGGTCTCAGTTTGTTGTTTAGCTGAAGCACCAAGCATGGTCTCAGTTTGTTGTTTAGCTGAAGCACCAAGCATGGTCTCAGTTTGTTGTTTAGCTGAAGCACCAAGCATGGTCTCAGTTTGTTGTTTAGCTGAAGCACCAAGCATGGTCTCAGTTTGTTGTTTAGCTGAAGCACCAAGCATGGTCTCAGTTTGTTGTTTAGCTGAAGCACCAAGCATGGTCTCAGTTTGTTGTTTAGCTTTGTTGGCTGATTGAGTAATTCCTCATCGTGACCGACTAACATAAAGATAATGATTACACAACTGTTTGTATGAGTGAGTGAGTGAGTGAGTGAGTGAGTGAGTGAGTGAGTGAGTGAGTGAGTGAGTGAGTGAGTGAGTGAGTGAGTGTGTGTGTGTGTGTATGAGTGAGTGTTTGTGTGTGTGTATGAGTGAGTGAGTGTGTGTGTGTGTGTATGAGTGAGTGTTTGTGTGTGTGTATGAGTGAGTGAGTGTTTGTGTGCACGTGTGTGTGTGTGTGTGTGTGTGTGTGTGTGTGTGTGTGTGTGTGTGTGTGTGTGTGTGTGTGTGTGTGTGTGTGTGTGTGTGTGTGTGTGTGTGTGTGTGTGTGTGTGTTAGAGCGAACAGAGGGGGGCAGCAGCACAGAGGTAGGGAAGAGGAGGATATCTTACCTGCTTTATTTTCTGAGCTCGCCAGAGCTGCGGAGAGTAAACAATAACATCACAGAGTAAATGAGACGCTCCGTCCATCATCGTCCTTCTCTTAGTACCGAGACATTCTTACAGGGTCGTTCCATCTCTCAAATGTGTAAGTATGTGTATATGGCAGCGACAGTGGCTCGGGAGGTAGAGCAGTCGTCTGGTAATCCGGAGGTTCCCTGTTCGATTCCTGATCCTCCCGGGCAGCGTGTCGAAGTGTCCTTGAGCGAGACACTTAACCCCCCAATTGCTCCTGATGAGCAGGTTGGCACCTTGCATGGTTGCCTCCGCCATCGGTGGGTGAATGTGTGAGTGAATGGGTGAATGTGAGGAACAAATTGTAAAGCGCTTTGGATAAAAGCGCTATATAAATGCAGCCATTTACCATTTATTACTTACGGTATACTCATATTATTCTCCCTTAACATATTGAATAAAGTATATTATTGTTCCCCCCCATATTTTTTTGTCTCTTTTATAAATAAGTTAAATAATTTAATGTCTATGCAGCCTTGTTCATTCACTGTGTCCATGGAAACGCAGCCATAAAGGTATGATTTCCTTAGGCAGAAAAGACATAACACTATAGTCCATTTACCTTTCTGATAACTACATTACTGCTTAACTCGTAAATGTTCAGACACACATTTCTGGCTATTAGTGATACTCTGTATGCACCATATTCAACGTTATAGCCACATTTTATTAAAATAATGTCCTGATTTGTTAGAAATGTTTGCCCTCTTGAACAGAGGTGTTTGGGAGGCTGTGGGGTACAGGCGTAGAGACAGCTCTGCGTAGGAGTGTGTAGGTTTACATCTAGTTTGGAGGCATTTGTTGATGGAAAGGAAAGATACAATCCTCTCTCTCTCTCTGATGATCATAATTTGTTTCCCTTTATCAATACATTATATGGGAAATACCAGTTTTCATACATCTGGGTCCATATTCACACAGAGCCTCTCAATGTGGGGAAGCACTGATCTAGGGTCGGCTTCAGTCTGTTAGAATGAAGACATGCAAGTCCTGATCACTGACCTCAGGTCAGCACTTCTACTCCAGTTCTGGTTCCAAGCTATATCCATAGCAACAAACCCCTGGAGACTCTCATAGCACTTTGACCCCCCAACAACCATAACCCCCCTTCACACACACAAACACATACTCCTTTTTTTTTTGATCCACTTTTTCTCCCATTTTCTATATTTTCTCCCATCCCAATTTCGTATCATCCAATTCAACCCTCCCCTGTCACGAACGCTGTTTCTTGCCTCCCACAAGCCGGCTGCAATGTGGACTAAGTCATACATAGCACAAGTCCCCTCCGGTACTTGAGGTAACAGCAGTCGCATCTTTTCACCTGCGCAGCTCGATCTCTCAGTGGCGAGGAGTAATGCGTGGGAGGCTCACGCTGCCCCCGACACTTCCTGATTCTACTGCGCAGGCGCACCAACCGACCTGTAGGAGTCGCTGTCCACAACGCCCGATCCCCACCCATCAGTTTCCCACCCCCTAATACGGCCAATGTGTATTAGTATGAACGACCAGCTAAACTGAAAGCAATGTGGAGCGCTGGGCTCGAACAGGCAAGCCCAGCGTCTCCGCATTCGTGGCGAGCGCCTTGCCCACTACGCCACGTAGCCGCCCACAAACACATACTCCTATGCAGAGAGTTGGACGACGTTCCACTGTCAAACATCTCTGCCCAAACAGGAAGGGAACTAACCGGTGCTAACTGTACTCATATTCTTCTCCCTTAAAGGGGAACTCCACTATTTTGGGAAATTAGCTTATTTAACATCTTCCCTGGAGTTAGACAAGAAGATACATACCTTTTTTGTCTCTGTGCGTGCATTTTAGCTTTGGGAATAGACGCTCCGTTAGCATAGCTTAGCTTCATCACTGGAAGTGAGGCAGGACAGTAGCCTTACAGTGCCTTACAGTGTATTGCAAGGTCTGACATTGACCAAATTTGATATGCATGACCTTGGTGGGCTCTAGGTCAACCCCTGAAAAGGGGGTCAATGTCAGACTTTGCAATCAAAAGTTAGGGGGCGCACTGAAATTATGGCAAGGGTTATTAGCCCCCTAACTTTTGATTGCAAAGTCTGACATTGACCCCCTTTGCAGGAGTTGACCTAGAGCCCACCAAGGTCATGCATATCAAGTTTGGTCAATGTCAGACCTTGCAATACACTGTAAGGCACTGTAAGGCTACTGTCCTGCCTCACTTCCAGTGATGAAGCTAAGCTATGCTAACGGAGCGTCTATTCCCAAAGCTAAAATGCACGCACAGAGACAAAAAAGGTATGTATCTTCTTGTCTAACTCCAGGGAAGATGTTAAATAAGCTAATTTCCCAAAATAGTGGAGTTATCCTTTAACATATTTAATGAATAATATCATATTAATTGCCCCCTTTTTTAATCTACTTTATAAATATGAAATGAAAATGAGTTGAAAAAAAGTTAAATCATTTCACTTCACGGCGTCTGTCCATGGAAACGGTGACGAACACAACCATGTGTTGCGTTTCCTTACGCAACATAATGTTTTTCTTTTCCAGATGATTACATCACTGCATTAACTCCTAAATGTTCAGACAAGCTTAATATTTGGTTCTTTAATGATACTATGCATACATGCAATTCAAAGCTATTACCGCGTTCTCTGTCAACCTCATTTGGTCGAGGAGGTCCGTTTTCATTCCAGGCATGATGAGGCACTTGGGGGCAGATTGTGATGAATTGAAAATGGGGGACCCTGATGTAAACAAGACGAAAGTCTTTCTCTGGTCTGCATCCCCTTAACAATTGTGTGTATTGAGCCGTACTGTATTGTACCCATTCTGCAATCTGTTAATAAAATGTTCAATCAATCAATCAATCAAGCTGTTATGAGCAGGCGTAGAGAGGCAGCTCTGCATTGGTGTGAAGCCCCCCCCCCCCTCCCCACACACACACCTGGTTTCCCCTAAACCCCCATCTCTAAGCAATCAACACGCCCTTAACACAGTGTAGTGTCCTCATTGTAAAACAACACTGGGGTCCAGAACATGGTCAATGCAAGTAGGCAAACAGTTCCTTTTTTCATCTTTCTAGAGTCTAACCACCTCTAAAAGTCAGAGCTCAAAAGAGACAGACACTTCTGAATACATTTTTTCCAGACTCAAGCCTGTTGTTGATGTTGTTATACCTTTATATATTTATTCATGCGATGGCGAGATGGTTATCTGGACTAGAGTGCATGGTTTGGCTCTGCGGTAGTTGCCACACAAATGCCACACAGTCGGTAAATGTTAAAGGAACACGCCAACATTTTGGGAAATTAGCTTATCGTCTTCTTCAGAGAGAGACAAGAAGATACATACCAGTTTCCTCTCTTTGCGTTTACTAGAAAGTTATCTGGCTGCACGTTAGCCTAGCTTAGCACAATGAATGGAAGCGGACAGTGCCGGTTAGCCTAGGCATTGTCCAACTAACACCTCTCCCGAAGGCTAACCAGTACTGTCCGCTTCCCTTCATTGTGCTAAGCTAGGCTAACGTGCAGCCAGATAGCTTTCTACTGAACGCACAGAGAGGAAACTGGTATCTATCTTCTTGTCTCTCTCTGGAGAAGATGGTAAGCTAATTTCCCAAAATGTTGGCGTGTTCCTTTAAGCCACTAACCTAATTCCAAATGAATGGAGTGATGGAGGCGATCGTGACATGGTCCCCTCATTCAGAAGAAAACAGAGTATGCTACTTTAGTTGTTTTTAGTTGATTTGAGGTGATTCACCTGATAAAAATGCAACATGTCACGATTGTCCCTATCATTCCAATTAATTTAGCATTAGCCGTGGCTAAACTTGACTGTTTGGCTATTCCTAGAGAACCAAACCTTGCATTCCAGTTTCGCTTGGTTCTTAGGCCTTGTTCAGACTGCCAACCCAAATCAGATTGGCGTATCCAGATTGTATCCAGATAGATTTTTAGAAAGTCTGGACAGCAAACATAAATTAAATGCAATTTTTGCTAATCGGATCCATACCAATTGAAATGCGTTGGCTTACATTTAGCTATCGTTATATGGGTGTCAACTACCGTTAACGGTAGCCACGTTACCACAGCAACCACATACAGATAGGTTGGTGATGTCGAGGCGGACAAATCCGATCTGAACAGTGTGGACAGTTAAAGATCTGATTTGAGAAAGATCTGGTTTGAGAAACAAATCAGATTTGCCTTCAGTCTGAAGAAGACCTTAGGCTACTCTCAGGCCAAAGAACAATCTGAATGCCATGTGTATAAAAAGAAAAAAAGAAAGAAAATCAATTAAATCAATAAAAATAATTACCCTTTAAATATATATCTTTTTTTATATAAAAACATTTTCATGTTCACTTTAGTCCTTACCTGAGCATCAGTGACGCCTGGAGAAAGACTTCCATGTCTGAAACGATCAAGGAGATCCACAGACTCCTGGAGACGTTGCTGGTTTTAAGTAAATACAAAGACAACCAAGTCAGTTTTCCTTTTTAAGACTAGTCAGCTCCAACATCAACCTTTCTACTCTCAAAGACACATGGTTCTTCTTCCTCTTCCTTTGTTTTAATGGCGATTGGCATCCAACTTAAAGGAACAGGCCAACATTATTGGAAATGTGCCTACCATCTCCTACGGGAGGCTGCAATTCGAAACTGGCCCCTGTAAATGTCCTAACCCAACCCCCTCCAATGTACAGTAAATGTCCTAACCCAATAATACACAAGACCCTCTTCTTAGGACCAAGTAAGGTTTAGCCGATAATCCAATGTACAGTTTCCACCCCACTCTCTTTTTTTACTCTTTTTGTATCACAAACAGTACTGTATTTGTAAATCTGGTATGTCATAAATGTATAGATGTAGCAATACTGTCTATCTGTGTCGTGTATGTCATGTTATGATGAATTGAAAATGGGGGACCCTGATGTAAACAAGACGAAAGTCTTTCTCTGGTCTGCATCCCCTTAACAATTGTGTGTATTGAGCCGTACTGTATTGTACCCATTCTGCAATCTGTTAATACAATTTTCAATCAATCAATCAATCAATCAATCAATCAATTATCCAGAGTCAGACAGTAAGATATATACTCATTTCCTCTCCGTGCGTTCAGTATAAAGCTATCCAGCTGCAAGCTAGCCTATCTTAGCTCAAATTAATGGAAGCGGATACGGACCACTAGCCTAGTTTAAAACTCCAGCAGACATGTTTTTGTCCAACAACTACTAGGCTATCTGCTTTGATTCATTTGTGCTAAGCTAGGCTAGCTCGCAGCCGGATAGCTTTCTACCGAACGCACAGAGAGGAAATTGGTATCTATCTTCTATCGTCTGACTGTAAGACGGTAAGTGCATTTCCCATAATGTTGGCGTGTTCCTTTATAGGTGCATTACCGCCACAACACATGGCTCAATGTGTGATAATTGTATTTGACTAAAGCCTTTCATGCTGATTTTTGGTTGACAAATGAGTTCCTGAAAAGGTAATGAGCGACGATCTGCAGTGTGATCACTGTCGAACGCCGGGTACAATAAGGGAGCTGTATGGCCCAATTTGCCCTAATTAGCCTGCCATCTGTGTGTGTGTGTGTGTGTGTGTGTGTGTGTGTGTGTGTGTGTGTGTGTGTGTGTGTGTGTGTGTGTGTGTGTGTGTGTGTGTGTGTGTGTGTGTGTGTGTGTGTGTGTGTGTGTGTGTGTGTGTGTGTGTGTGTGTGTGTGTGTGTGTGTGTGTGTGTGTGTGTGTGTGTGTGTGTGTGTGTGTGCATGCGTGTGTGCGCGCGCGTGCAAAATAGGGCCGACCCAGCTCCACTCCCATCATTAGGGGCAAGTCGAGGTTGTGCCTGACTCAGCAGGGTGTATGAGGATGATGGGACATGACTCTCTCTCTCTCTAGCCCTCCCTCCCTCTCCCCCTCTCTCTCTCTACCCCTCCCTCTCCCCCCTCTCTATCTCTCTCCCTCCCTCTCTCCCTCTCCTCCCCTCACAGCTGCTCAACTTGTCCACACCTCCTCGCCTCCCAGGAGTCTCTCCTGCTATTACTGTCACCAATGAGGCTGCAAACGGCTTCATTACCCAAGGCACCAGGGCACTGATGACTAGTAAACCACCACAACACACAACCTGGAATAGGTGCGGGGAGTTCTACCACGGTCTCGAGACCCGGACGCACCGTACGGTAGTGAGGCGGTGATACAGGCCGACAGGTGGGGAGTTGGTACCATGACGCACGAGATCTGGACACACCGTACGGTAGTGATGCGGTGATACAGGCCGACAGGTGGGGAGTTAGTACCATGACGCACGAGATCTGGACACACCGTACGGTAGTGATGCGGTGATACAGGCCGACAGTGCTTTGAGAGGCTGGTCCTGGCTCATCTCAAATCTAGCCTTTCACTCACCCTCACTGGATAAACACCAATTTGCAACAGGAGCACGGAGGACGCCATCTCCCCAGCGCTACATTCCCACCTCTCCCACCTGGATGAGAGCGACACCCATGTGAGAATGCTGTTCATCCACTTCAGCTCAACATTCAACACCATCCTCCCCTCCAAACTCATCTCCAAACTCAGTGACCTTGTGGAAAACAAGGACCTCGACATTAACCCCTCTGTCTGCAACGGGATACTTGACTTCCTAACTAACACACCCCAGTTTGTTAAGATAGACAATCTCACCTCCTCCACCCTCACCCTGAACACTGGCGTCCCGCAAGGCTGTGTGCCGAGCCCCCTTCTCTATATACTCCCTCTTCACCCATGACTGCACTCCTGCACATGGCACCAACACCATTATCAAGTTTGCAGACAACACAATGGTGGTCGGCCTACAGGGAGGGAGGACGCCCAGCGCCTGGCAGCGTGGTGCACGACAACAACCTGGTCCACAACACCAGGAAAACCAAGGAGCTCATTGTGGACTTCAGGAAGACCAGAGCTAGTGTGCACAACACCCTGTCCATCAATGGGATGGAGGTTGAGCGTGTCTGGGTGCATCACAGTCTGGTACAGCAACTGCACTGCCTCAGACCGGAAAGCACTGCAGTCAGAGGGTGGTGAAAACCGCCCAACGCATCACCGGTACATCGCTCCCCGCAATTGAGACAATTCATCACAAACGGTGTCTGAGGAAGGCACACACAAGACTGTTTGCCCTCCTTCCCTCTGGGAGGCGCTATAGGAATCTCTGTTCCAAGTTAAGCAGGCACAGGAACAGCTTCTTCCCTTCAGCTGTTATCTCTCTGAACTCTGTACCACAATGACAGCCGCACCACAACAACGTTGTAAACTCTGAACTCTGAACTCCATTGCCTATAGTCTAGGCTCTCAATTTATACTAGATATACTGCCTTCACTGTCTACAACTGCCTTACACTGTAATCATAACTACCTACTTCAAACTATAGCCTACCCATATAACTCTGTATAATAGCATGTACAGTAATGCTGTATATACCGTATATAAATATATTTACTGCATATATTCATCCACATCTATATTATAAACTATATCTATATCTGTATATATATCCCTTATACTAGTTCGCTGGCCAGTATGACTTACTACCATAGCGTTTTTAGAGTGTTTATACCTGTATCACTGTACATAATAACGTTAGGTTATGACTATAACCAAGTTCTGTTAGTTAGGGGCGATGCTTGGCATCGCTACTGCACTATCTCGCGTACGTGCACGCGTACTGAATAAACCACAAATGTACCTCTAATACCAGTATTAGTCTGACCACACCCCTCATCAGCTTACCTTCATAAGCAGGTGTGTGGTCACCTGCTCTCCTCCTTCCCAAGCTTTCACCACAAGGTGAGGACAAGGGCTGCAGCGGCCGTCCGATGCCAAGCATCGCCCCTAACTAACAGAACTTGGTTATAGTCATAACCTAACGTTCTGTATCGTTAGTGGCTTAGCTTGGCATCGCTACTGCACAAGGGAGGCCAAGCGGAGCCACTTGGCTGACAAATACACCCCGCTGACAGCCCCCCAAAACCATCAGAACAGGGAGGGCCGAGCCCCCCCGACCCCCCCTAATGGAGGGTAGCCCCCCTATTAGGGACGTCACGGGAGGGCGACGGACCCGACCGTGCGAAGAGGCACTCAAGCAACTCAACGCACAGGGTGAGCAGACCGTGGCTTGACCCCACGACTACACACACGCACAACCCGCATGCCACCCGGGAACAAACGGAGGAACAACCTCGTTACTGCCCCCAGAATCACGGGGTCAAGGGCAAACCCAACCCCGTGGCAAGGCCGTAGCAGCGGAGCACGAAGGAAGACCCAGACCCACCAAAAGGACTGGACTCCCTAGAATGGGGGCCCGGAGAAGTCCATGATGCCAGCATCAAGACCCCACCAGGTGGGCACGTAGTGCCCCGCCCCCCACATCGCCAGCGTATTCGGACAAAGGCCCCTCAGTTACTGCACCTGGTATTCCCAGGCGGAACCAACCAGGCCAGAACCTGCCCAGCTTCCGAGATCGGACGAGATCGGGCGTGTTCAGGTCGGTATGGCCGTAAGCCGAGCGGGCCCCGTCCCCCCAATAGTACACCGCCTGGCACACTGACCCTGCAGAATAGGCAGTCAGCATGGCCGTAAGCACACAAAAAAGGTTAACCAACGGAAGCAGGCAGCGCACCGGGGAAAAACCAGGCAACAGGCTGTTAACCCTAGCCTGGAGACTGCGGACGAGACAGGCGCCAGAGGGGACAGCTGAACACAGCCGCCCCGGCGGAAGGAGCGTAAGCTGGCGGTGTTGCATGACCAAGCCTCCATTCAACAACCCCCACCCAGAGGGGTCGAGGCAGAGAAGGCTGACACGATTGGCAGACGTCATGAACGTGCAGGGGCACCCTCAACCGGTGAACCCGGGAGTTGACACTGCTCCAACACACCAGGGAATCAACCACCTCGGTGTTACCCAATGCGGTGGTTGTTCCTATAACCCCTCAAGAAAAAACTCCAAAACACACCTGCGGGTATACACCGGCTATACCGCAGTACAAGTGTTTCAGTTTCCAAAAAGGGTTAACCCAGGCCTACGGGTCGCAAACATCACTTCGGACCGGGCCTGGCGGTACGGGAAGCACAGGGTCACCAGAGGAGGTCAAAAAACCACCCCCACAGGCCCCTCTTCGCCATGCGTGAGAGAGGAGCGAAAAATAATGGAGAACCAGCCCCTAAGCACACCGTACCTGGTATTCCCCGGCGGTCTCCCAACCAAGTACTAACCAGGACCAACCTGTGTAGCGGCCGAGATCCGACGAGATCGAGCGCGTACAGAATGGCATGGCTGTAAGCCATGACGACAGTGCTGAGTAAAAACATACCCAACCAGGGTCCCCATAGCGCTTAACCCTGTGACACCCAGACCGACCTGGCATTTTTCCCCCTGAAAAAAGCCCAAGTCCCTCAGGGTACCAGAACAGCAGATCTGCATCCCCGGCGGACAACGGGTTCAACCGATCTGGACCAGCGTGACCAGAACCAGTCCCGTGCCCTAACCACGCCGACATGCCTACTCCAGGAGAAGGGCAGATATGCGTGTTGATCTTAACATGAAAAGAAGGCGCCACCCAGACGTTCGGACGAACCGCGCCTGGTGGCCCACCCCAAGGGCGTGAGACCCCACTACATATGTTCAGATCCATCCAGTCATCATCCCCCAGACATGAACGAGAATCCGTCGACAACCCACCCAGGTCATGGGATGTGGTCGCCGGAAGAGGAAAAACCCCCATCTCAGTTGCTTTATAAAAACGCTGTTTCAACCACAAGCAACCAAGGCGTGCCAGTCAATCGCCTGTTTACAGCGAGCTAGCACTATACGTGCGTCGGGACACACCCCCATCAATGAACAGGCTATTTAGACCTGTCATTGAATCCCCAAGGCGCCCAGGGGAACGACAAGAGGGGTGTGACACTCCCTAACTCCAACACTTCTGGAATAGAAAGAAGGAAGCATCAACAGTATGTATCCCAGTCTACACAGCCGGGGTAAAAAATGTTCACATTTTTACATCCCACCACCCTCCCATAGGAAAGAGACGGGGATCCCCAGAGAGACTTCCCACGCGAGCTGTACAGATTGAAAAGAATATATTGCACCTTGAGCCATGTAAAAAAACTGGTTTTAGGGCCTCCGGGGAAGAGGCACCGAACCCATACACACTCAATAAACGAATTGAATCGAATATACATACAATAGAAAAGGACCCTTCTAGAGGGTCCACTCACTTTGACAATCTGAGGAGGAAGGCTCTGTACTCTGATGGAGGCTTCCTCACATGGAAGAAGGAGTCCGAACTCACAGAAGGCCTGAGTAGGCGCTTGGTGAGGAGGAGCCCTGACCACCCCCCCTGAAAACAGATCCATCACATGGACCTGAACAGCACACGGAAGTCCTACCAACAGAGACGCGCACGGTGACGTACTCTATGGCGGGGGAATTCCTGCGGTGCACACGCCCAATATACCAGGCCGTGGGACCAGGAACTCCCTCCCCCCCCCCCCCCCCCCCCCCCCCCGTAACGTGCCGAACCGCCACGTGACGGGAACCTTGAAGGACAGGGGGTGTACCCCTGACCGACAGAACAATGGGGAGAGGAAAGGTTACCAGTTCACCCCTTTACGACCCCACACCCATGATACGACGTAACAACAAAAAGAGAATATGACAGTCATAGTCAGCTCTATGAAGCGTTTCACAGCTCCACACAGCGCATGAGCTAACCTGCTATCTGATTTTTACTAAGGAAAAACACAGAATAGAGAAGGCTCTAAGAACCCCGGTCCAACATACACATGTGCTTCTGTGGCCAGTACAACCCAGTTGTAGGTCACATGACACACACAACCCATCATCACCTACAAAAAATGGCAAAAACACTCAACAGAGGAACGCCGTTTTTTTCACAATGAGAGAATACATCATTCTTGATTAGTATCGACCACAGGCCTTGCTAAGCACACATGACAGCAACCAAACCAATTTCCCTTTAGGAAATAAGTTTCTCCAGCAGATTTAGCACAACCTCAGCAATCAAGCTAAGAGTCACATCGTATCCCTACCACACAAAAGACACAATTAATGCACAACATGTCTGATAGGAGGTGATAAAGTCCCCAGGGAACCGGGGGGGGAAAACACAATCCTCCTATTTTACCCTCAATACGGCCAGTTAAAACAGGAAAACCTGTTAATGTGTGAACTCACTGTTCATTGTCATTACAGTCTGAGAAAGAACATTCTTTTACTCACTTGTCACCAAGCATAGCTTCATAGGTTAGTTGCCTTAGTAGTGAGTACACGGTACACATAAACACCATGATGTTTCTCACACAACAACCAGATCAATACATCACGATCTGCACGGAGAAGCTAACTGCCAGTGACAAAAACAGCTCACACACAACCCGCAACGTATCCCAAATGTATTGCAACAACACACGTTTTGGGAAAAAACACCGTTTATCCACAATACATTTAGCAAAGTAAAACCAGAAGACGTGTTATGAGGTCTGGCCAACCCCGTACCTACCCGGAACGCAGATCAGCGAAGTGCAGTCAAACTCACAAGACACCGTAGAACACAGCCGTCCTGTGTTGTTCGACCCGGGCAGCGTCGCCGCTCCACCAGTCGCTACAGTCCTCTTTGTTGACGCAATCCCCGTCTAGGCTCAGGTAGGGTCGACGAACATCCCCTGTCAAGGATGACGTCGTGGTCAAGAGTGTAAAACATGTTAAAATCAAAGCACGTTCAACAGAATAGCATCAAGCTAACGGCTGCTCCAACCGTTCGGGTGCTATTGCTTCCGCTCGCGAGACGCCGGTCTAACGACGCACGCGATCAGAAGCGAGCTCCCGGCGGCGCGCGAGAAGCGAAGCTACCCCGCGCCAGGCCACTGACCGGCTAACCGTAAGCTATGAACATGTAAACAATGACATAACACTCACCCAGACAGGCCGCCGTTCTGAACCCTCCTCACTTTTTAAGAGAAAAGAGAAAACAAGACGTCAACACCGCTTCACAACGGTGACATTACCACGTCCGGCGGAATCAGCACAGTACCAACTGGCCTGTATAGCTGACTTTGAACATGAATCTGCCGCTATCGCACATTACATGCACATATCCCCTCGTGAAGGAATACTCTCATTTGGATATGAAAGATGGGGTCTTAACACGGTGACAGAGAGAATCCACTCGTCCAGAACACACAGGGATCACCAGTGTCAATGGTCGCGGCCCACTAGTTAAAACTATAATGGTCGCCAGATCAAGGCCTTCTGTCGCCTAGGCGGCTAAACAAAGGACCCTAGCCTGGGGCCGGTTTCCATAAACTTTGTCAAGTAGCCCCCATAGCACTAACAGACAAGTGGAGCCCGCCAGCAAACACTACTCACCCAACCTGGAACGCACCGCTCCTCACAACAGCGGCATGTCCGACAGTTCAGCTGTGGCCTGACAGGTTTCACCCCAACAAACACAGCAAGGAACTGCAGTTGAGAAGCATGCAGCGGCGTGCTCCCAATACGAAAACCGGTGGAGGGTTTTTAGAATGATCATCATCTTCTAGACACTCCAGTACGAAGACAATATCGCCGTATTTTCTCGAAAATAGTGAGAGAGAAAATAAAGATATGATGTCAACGTATCCTTGTTTCCCAAGCTGTTCCTAATCCAATTTCTTCCATCATGGTGTCAAGTGTGGGGATCTACCGAGGCACCTCTTCCTTGTGGTGAAAGCGAGAAGGAGGAGAGCAGGTGACCACACACCTGCTTATGAAGGTAAGCTGATGAGGGGTGTGGTCAGACTAATACTGGTATTAGAGGTACATTTGTGGTTTATTCAGTACGCGTGCACGTACGCGAGATAGTGCAGTAGCGATGCCAAGCTAAGCCACTAACGATACAGAACACTGTAACACTGTACATGCATCTGATTAGCACTATTACTCTCAGTAGTACTCATTTATATATACACTCCAGTTTAATCACTTGTACATTGTATATTGCTATTGCACTTTACTGTTACATTAGTACTCTGCTTAGATACCAACAACCTCTACTTATATATACTGTATAATGGACATTACATTAATCGAATATAATCTATGTGGGGAGATATCATGACACACAAGATCCACACACGATACGTCATGGATGCACTAGAGTGAGGGCAGGTTCTGATGGGAATCGACCCGAGGACAGCTTGGTTCCTGAGGCAGGGGTCTGGACTCTTGGGATCTCCCCTGTTAAAGCCCCATGTCCATGATTTTTTTGGTTCTATTTGAGACTTTCTACACCCATTGCAAATTGGAATATTTCTGCTTTTATTGAGACAGGACAGTGAGTGACAGGAAAGCAGGGTAGAGAGACAGGGGATGACATGCAAATAGGGCTGTACCGAATGTCATTTTTTAACATTCAAAGCTTCGATTGAAGTATTCGAACGAAGCTTCGAATGTCTATAAAAAAAATGTAACTTCACAAAAGAATTAAGAATACAAATACCTTTTTTTTTTTTAACTAAATCCTCAATTTGAATAAAGTGATTAATCTGATTAAATGAGTATTTTTCTTTTATTAAATCAACTTTCTTTAATGAATATAGGTCTGTTTTATTCGTGTTTTTACAAGCATTATGATTGTAACCAACCCTTTAGAAAATACTATTAAAACTTGTGTTTATCTGTGTGTATACGTTAGCCTTTGTATCAATTCAGTCAATCAAGAAGAGAATGAAAACATGTCTCAATCTTGTTTATTACTTTGGTGGTGGGACTGAATATTTGTTTACATGTGGATCACTGACTGGGTCTTGTAATGCATGTGCAGTACGTCATTTTGTGGTGCACGTGCCATGATGCACAGTTGCTCTTCACACTCATAACTAGCTATGCTCATTATGAACATGCCATAACAGATAACACTGTTAACATCTGTTGTTAATCTCTGTTAGTCACTCTGGAGATTCTAGGATAACCTTCAACATTATGACGTTTTGTTTTTGTTGTTTTTTTGTTCTTGCATTTTTTTTTTTTATGTATTGTTAATACTCTTTCATATACTGCCATGTGCAATGCAACCCCTCCCCACCCCCCAGATATTGACAGTTAGTATCTTATCTTATACTATATTTTATCTACATGGTGGAGTAGCCCCCCCCCCCCCCCCCCCCCCCCACATACACACACATTTTATTGGGCCAAATCAAACACTTTAAATTGTTTTATTCATTTAACTTTTGTCTTTATCTCCTGTAGCACTCTGAGATTCTCACGAATGTAGAGCGCGGTACAAATTGAATCCATTATTATTATTATTACTGATTGACACTGTGCACTTCAATAAATAAGGATTAGTGTATTAATGAAGGTTCTGTACCTCAGTCACAAAGAGGGTGCTGGGGTCAATCACATCCAGGAAATGTCTGAACCTACCAAAGAACGTATTCTGAGAGAGAGGAGAGGAGTGGAGTGGAGAGGGGAGGGGAGAAGAGTGGAGAGAGGAGAGGAGAGAGAAGAATGTTAAACCCTCCATTAATAGCTTGTGCCAAACACCACATGTCCATGAAAACAACTACAGAAGATTTAAATCAAGGTTCAAGGTTCTTTATTATCGGTAGGCGGCGTCTGTGTGTGTGTGTGTGTGTGTGCGTGCGTGCATGTGTGCGTGTGTGTGAATCTGCACAATATGTTACAAACTATAGGGCCAATCAGCCTGTGATTTGGCACAGAAAGTTACAGAGGCACAAGGATGACTGTGTGGGAATATATTTCCCATCAGGCAACGGGAAGTATTTTGGGGGAATTAACCCTTTCACTGCCACACGACAGCCGGTTAACCCTTTTCACTGTGACAATACAGAAGGTTAGCCCTTTACTATCACACAACCGACGGCGATGCTCCATCATTTGCGGAGCTAATAATGCTAATGATGGAGCATCGCCGTCGGTTGTGTGATAGTAAAGGGCTAACCTTCTGTCGTGTGGCAGTGAAAGGGTTAATTGCCGGCATTCTCCACTGACTTTCATGTAGTCATTCGTAGGGCTGCCAACTGAAAATCGACAATTCAAATGATCAGTCGGAGACACCTCAGTGGACAGATTATTTGAGTCGAGCCGTCATTTATATATACTGTATATATATATAGAAAGAGATAAAAAATAAACCCATTTAGTTCATTTGCATATCAGTGCTCACATTCATCAAACAAAAGGAACTCAAAATAAACATTGTAAACGTAACGTGCGCAGACTTCACACAGTACAGAGCAACTTATGTTTCACTTTCATTTCTTGTAGTAGAGTAGATGTAACTTCACGTGAAGGAGAGAAAGGAGGGTCTAGAGGCGACACAAGGATTTGGCACTCTTTTGGATTTAAACAGCAGTGAAAGCTCGACTGGACCGGAGTGGAGCTCAGTAGAGGATCAGTCCAGACTAGAAAAAGTACGTGTGAGTGATGGGGGCAGACCTGGACAGTCTGGCAGACCTGGCCCGGATGCTCTCTGAAGCCTCCTCCCAGATGGTTAACAGTGCAAAGAGGTGGTCAGCTGGAGGAGGTGAGAGAGGGGTCAGCTGCCACCGTATGTTGGTGGCCTTTCGGACACACCGCGCTTCATAGATTCGATGGTTCCTCTGTAGAATGTGGTTATAATAATGGGAGGGGGGATGGGGGGGGTTCACTTTCCACTGTTGGCGAGAGCTGTGTAAATGTGTCCTACTCTTCATCTGATTGAGAAGGTCACATCGGTCGACTTGCCTTTAAATATAAAGCACCAGCTGATTGGAACAAACTGCCTAGTTCACTCAGATCTCTTACTTCTTACCGGTTATTCAAGATATCTTTGTTCACTCATCTACAGACTACTTGCACCTGTTATTGATTTACTGTGTTAGGGCTTAAATGTCGTTTTCAGATCAAATTATAATTTTGTTTGTGTTTTATAAGGGAACATATATATATATATTGGTGATCCTCTTGGGATGAATCAGTGTGGATTGTGGGAGTGAGCTTGGGAGAGCGTCTGTCAGTGTATAAGTGCATTTGTTGTCTTGTTTTTTGTTTTGTTATGTATTGTATGTTTTGTATCCTATGTTAAGGACCCCCTCGAAAACGAGATAGCATATCTCAAGGGGTTTATCCTTCAAATAAATTTCAAATTTCAAATATCTCTACAGCGAACCCAGCTTCACCAGGTGAGTGAGGCAGCGGTCAATGACTGATAATCATGATGACACAACTGACTTTATAGTAGGGCTGAATCGATACAGCATAGTATTGTGATATTTAGTCTGGCGATCAATGTCGTATCGCGGTGAATGCAAAATATCAATCTTTTTTTTTTATGTCTGCAGTAAAAATGATTTAAGTGAGGTGAACAGATTGAAAACTTTTCTTATTAGAAAAAAACAGATGTTATATGAATATATATATATATCTGGTGATTCCCACCCCTACTTTACACGGCGCCAGGTGGAGGGTGCTCATTAATACCTCGTACAAACCGTTTCTTCTCCAACTGTTATGGAAAATGAATACACTCACACTCACTCAAGACGAGGCAATTAATTTTAAATGGTTGTGGCCAAAATAACTTTATATAATATAATGTATTCCTGAGAGGAAGCAAGAGGGATAATTTGGGATACAGTTCTACACAGCAAGCACCACAACATGCTGCCCGCATCCGTCACGAACTAAAGCTCAATTACAGCCATTGCTAATTTGAACTAATTCTTGAACTGTATAGGTACCAAACTGTTGGGTTGGAAGATATGGAACATATGGTTACTTTTTCAAACGTCTCGGTGTGGAAGGGGAGTCGAGTCAAGTTAATTTGTATAGCCCAAACAGCCCCTGACCTTGACCCACAGTAAAAAAAAAAACAGAGGAAAGGGAAAATAACCACAATCACTGATATTTTACAGATGACAGCGAGGAGGAGGGTAGTATAATAATAGTGACACTTTTATTGGAATGAGAAAGGCTATGGCTATTTATTTTTCATGTGGCCAATAGATGTCCGCCTGTACTTCCGACAGATCCACTAAGCACCTTTTGACCGGACATGAGTGGGGAGATGATGAAACGCCCCACCTTTACTCCAGTTGTTGCGTGGCTGCGTGCAGCAGGTGTTGTGTGCAGACAGTATATTGTGAATGAATGAAAACTTTATTTAACAGATTGCAGAATGACAACAATACAGCTCAATGATGCAGACCAGAGAAAGACTTTAGTCTTGTTTACATCAGGGTCCCCCATTTTCAATTCATAGTGTAGACTACAGTAGAGGCCCCAGATCTACTTAGGAAAAAGCATAAACATACACGGACCCTACTGGAATTTTAGCTTGAGAGAAAAAAAAATAAGTAAATACCGGAAGACGTTTTATTGTACATTTTCAACACACGAACATTGTACACTTCACTGTATATTTAGAATATATAATAATATATATATCTTAGAATATATCCTTGACTCTGTATTCTTATTTTTGACTACCTAAATGTTTATTGTGAGCGCTCTGTAGTGCTGAATTTCCCTCGAGATTAATAAAGTACTTCTATTATGAATATGATTCTTCGCGCTGTGTAGGTTCAAACGCAACGGTGGGATGACTTGACGCATGAATGTGCCTGATGTCCAGTTACCTTACACGTCAATTATTAAAAAGAAACGGTATAACTACCTGGTCGAAACGAGACTTGCCATACTGGAATGTCGGATAGTCTGACATTTTGCAGCGTGCAAGTTCTGCAATATGCAACACAGCAGGCAACCCTCCCTGCTGCTGAATATAACTGATATTTAACTTCCCGTTCGCGTACATGTGCAGCGACAGCCTACAGTCAACAATACAGGTAGTGGGGGAGTGGAGTCCTAGGAGTTGTAGTTTTTAAGGTTGTTTGGAACCAACAGGATGTTGCCGGAACTTTGAAAAGTCGACTACATTTCCCAGCAGAGCATCCGATGTGTTCACGTCCGTAAACAAAACCACAAAGAAAACGGATCACCGTGTAGTAAAAACAAATATAAAGGGCTATATAAATAGATCAAAATCATTCTGATTGCTTGATACATTTAGAATATTTCTGGAAACGGGAGAAAAACGACTAATGCTTGTGATTTTACAGAGGATTACATAGCCCTCTAGTGGTAGTGTTTAATAGTTGGACATGTTTTGCTCTTGAAATTATTTGCTGTGTGTGTGTGTGTGTGTGTGCGCGAGTGAGAGAGGATGTGTGTGTGTGTGCGCGAGTGAGAGAGGATGTGTGTGTGTGTGTGAGAGGATATGTGTGTGTGAGAGAGAGAGAGACAATAATGTGAGAGAGGATGTTTGTGTGTATAGAAGAAATGTATGCATGTTTGTATGAACCCCCCACATGGAAGTGGACTGTACATCATACATTCCTTTTCAATTATTTATTTTAAATCAGAGCTATTATGTAAAATAATAACAGCCACACAATACAAATTTTAACAGTCGGTTTTTGTATCCTGCTACAGCTGAAATGGATAATTCAAGTTTGTGCAAATAACCACAAGAAACCCTACAACAAGAACCAAGTAGCCTACCAAGGCTGCAAGCCCATAACACACACATAAAAAAAAAAGATCTACATCCAAACATACAGTGAGCAAGAAACACAAAATATTCTTTATTAAATATACAAAATTTGTGAAACAGAACTGCGTCACGAATTGTAAACTTTCCAATCGTATACTAACTTATGCACATTCTACCTGCTACACAATAGAGGACAACATACAATCGGATGAAGATTTAAATAAAAGACTTTAATAAAAATGGAAGACGTGGTGGAGAGCATAGTTCTTCGAGAAGGTGCAGAGTCGCACTGAGCACGTCACACTACGGTCGTCTTAACGCACTCCCGTGTTGTGACCGCACAGCAGAACGTTTGAGATGAGAAAAGGCGGTTTCGATGTTTTGTACGCTTCAAGCTCGTTGGCCGAACATAACGTGGTTGGTGTCGTGGCGTCCGGGCCAAGTGCTTTAATAGTCACAGAGGGTTGGCTACTTTAAAAAATAAAAAGTGCAATAGGAAGTGACCTAGATCCAACTATACCAACATCAATAGACAGGTAGGCTACAGTAGAGTATGTTCTGACGTTAAAAGTAGTGCAAGAACAGACCACAGACGTCGTTGAAACGTGGCTTCGTGACATTAATACTTCACGGTGTATCAAATCTACTCCATAGATTTAAGTTTCGAGGCTTGGCTTTTTTTTCTCTCTCTTTTTTTTTTTTTTTTTGGGCATTTCAAAATAATTACTGTATCTGCTCATTTTCTTATTTGTATGCATACGATTTATTTTTGTGCAATGATCCTAAATAATAGCATAACGAAGCGTCCGGAAAAAATAGCTTTCAGTGAACGATGGCTTTTTTTTCTTTCATTTTTATCCTTTTCAAAACTCGCCCCCAAGCCCCTACAAAAAAATCAAGTGCGAAACCTATGAACATCGAACGGCAAACAAAAACAAAAATAAGGCAGCATTTGGCATTTCCATTTTTACGGCATAATAATATGCTGTAAATACGCTCTATATCCCTTTGTGGCCCACCTGAAAGCACTAGCAAATACGTGTGCTTTAGCAGAAGCAGAACGGAAGGGGTCAGAGGGGTCGGCGACACGCGAGAGTCAAGAAGAGAGGGTAATCAAGTACCACCGGCATGTTGTAGGCATTCTCTTAAAAAAACAAAAAAAAAACGCCAAGAATCGTGTCGATAATGCACAGTGGAAGGCAAACAAGATCAGAGAAGCAGCGGTGTGTCCGATCCCCCGCGGTGTGGTTCCGACCTCCCGACTGGTAAAACACCACCACCACCACCCATACGAGTCCCCACTACACCGCCGTACGGATCGGTTAGCTTATGAGGCTGAGTGTCGTGTGTGTGTGTGTGTGTGTGTCGTTTCAAGACATGTCCGCAAAAAGGGGGGGGGGGGGGGGGGGGGGGAACAAGCAAAACATATTCAGCACCTGTGTGTATCAAAGGAATTAAAATCAAGCCACTAACTGCTGGCTAAGAACACTTTTGAGCACTCTTTATTTTTTTTTTCTTACCTACAATCGACTTCCAATACTGTGTGCACACGACACACGTGAATATCTACACCTGTCATTTGGTTTGTAGCTTCAGGGCGTTCTGTGCACCGGGGGAGGGGGGGGGGGGGCGGAGCCTTTTCTCTTTCCGTTTCTAAAGTGAGGAAGGTGATGAGGTGACGAGTGGAAAAAAAGGAGGATTTTCATGTTTCTTTACAATCAGGATCCCAAAATTGGAAGAGTTTTGGGGGTTTTTCGGAACCCGCGCGATTGACCTCTCTCTCTATTAGCTTTTAAGTACCAACGGGGTGTAACCTGAAGACAACCTGAGGACCCGCTATGTTTTTCCTACATTCACACAAACCAAACCCTTTCCCCCCCCAGGGGATGGGGGACAGGGGAGGGGGGGGGGGGACAGGGGGGGGGGCGCGTGTCAATACAGTGAGTAAAGCATGCCGACTGGAAAAACATCACCCAGACGTCCCTCAGCGCTGAATTTATTAATATCAAAAAGGACAGCGTAGCAGTGAAAAGACTAGACGGCTGTTGGGGGAGGGGGGAGGGTGGGGGGGAGAGGGGTGGGGGGGCATAAGAGTGCACAGATGCATACTGCAAAAAGAAAAGTCCCGCGTCGTCCGTCCACCTTCGTCACTTGAACTTGGTGCGCACCACTTGCAGCAGGGTGGGCGTCTGCTCCATGATGCGCACGAGGAGCGTGTCGATGTAGTCCTCCAGGTCTCGCACCTGCGGCTTCAGCTTCTTGAGCTCCAGCTCCCGCTTGGCCAGCAGGGTGCCGCGCCGCTCGTGCTCCTCCCGCTGCCCCTGGAGCTCCGCCTCGCGCCGCACCAGCAGGGCCACCAGCTCGCTGTGGTTCAGGTGGTAGTAGGAGCCCGCCGCCCCCGTCACAGACTGTGTAGAGGGGGGAGAGAGAGAGAGAGAGAGAGAGAGAGAGAGAGAGAGAGAGAGAGAGAGAGAGAGAGAGAGAGAGAGAGAGAGAGAGAGAGAGAGAGAGAGACAGACAGAGAGACAGACAGATACGAGACAGAGAGAGAGAGAGAGAGAGAGAGACAGATACGAGAGAGAGAGACAGACAGACAGATACGAGAGAGACAGAGAGAGAGAGAGACAGACAGACAGACAGATACGAGAGAGAGAGAGAGAGAGACAGATACGAGAGAGAGAGACAGACAGATACGAGAGAGAAAGACAGACAGAGAGACAGACAGACAGACAGACAGACAGACAGACAGACAGACAGACAGATACGAGAGAGAGAGAGAGAGAGAGAGAGAGAAAGAGACAGAGAGAGAGAGACGTGAACAGATGTTACAGGGCGGAGCTAGGGGTGGGCCCGGGTGCACACACTCGACACCAAGGCCCACCCAATCAGAGGGCAACTAAATGAGAAGCCGACATGGAGTCAAAGCTGGATTACCCAGCTTGTAGGCTACCTGCCACTGAATACTCCTTCAGTTATCTTTGACTATGTGACCAAGAAAATAAATAAAACATTAGGCTTCTAGTTTTTAAACTAGATTTTTTTTAGTGGCAGTGTATTCCACAAATGCCAGCAGCCTGCAAATGTCATCAAAACATTCCGGTTAGACGGAAGAAAGTGGCTCCCGCATAATTTGCAAACTATTTATTTATTTATTTGACAAGCGACATGCTGCAAGTCACCGTTTAAACTTTAAGACTAAAACATACTGTAGGCGAGTTTGCATTTCGGAGCCTATTGTATGATTGGTCTTGGAAGGAATGGGCCGTCCTGATTTTCTCGGATATGGATCAGCTAACCTGGAGTTTTAAGATAGGCTAGGCTATGCTAGGCTAGTGGTCCGTATCCGCTTCCATTAATTTGTGCTAAGCTAGGCTAGCTAGCAGCCGGATAGCTTTCTACTGAACACTTGATATCCCATCTTCTTGTCCGACTCTGGAGAAGATGGTAAGCACATTTCCCATAATGTAAGACTCTTACCTCTAGACCAACATGTACCCTGCCAGCCTAGGATCAAATCCTGCCAAAAAAACATCTCTCCTGTGTTTCCCCGTCTCCCTCTAACGCTGGGGTCCCATTATCGATGATAATCTCTCTCCCTCATTTCGTTCCCGTTTAGCGAAATTGGGAGGCGTGCTCCATTCGTTAAAATGTAACAAAAACATCATTGCATCGCTGATACTGTGCATGCGACGGTACATCTGCTCTGGGACTGGGGGGGGGGGGGGGGGGGGGGGGGAGAAAGGTGAAGACTAGTCACAGGGGAATTAATTCGCTCTGGCTGCTCTCAACTGCTCCTCACTCTTCCCAATAGACGATGAATGAAAACTTTCCGGTTGTCAACAGTCAGGGACCCTAGCGTCAGCCGTCAAGCTGTCTCAGCGAGGAAACAAAAAGACACACGGAGATGTCACAGATGTGACGCATCCTCGCGTGTATTCGCTTGTCAAGTCTGACGCCACGTGTTACGAAGGATCAGATTAAACCGAATATATATATTTATTGATTGATATATATTGCATAATATTTGTATATCGTCTGATATCCCTTGTGTATTCTTTGTACATATACACGGAATATCCCTTTAACCTAGTACAGACCATAATATTTCGTTCTCCTATTGGACAGCGTTCCCTTAGGCGCCACTGCCATACCCCCAAGGTCTAGTTCAAAGTCACCGCCGAAGACATGCCTGCACATGAACGGCTCTGCGCAAGAATACGAGACAGGAATAAGGCTGGTACTAGTTTGTTCGCCTAACGTATAAATATGGCGCAGGTGAATACAGAAGTAGTTCGAGTTACCCAAGTGAAGCCTCACCCACGATACAACGTGCGGTGAAGTAGGCCCCAAATAGAGCATTGAGACCGCGTGCGAACTGATAACTGAAGTATCAGAGTTTAACGCTGTACCGTCGAGTTCGACCTATTCTATTAATTCAGTAATAGTCTATTTATGTATAGTGTATCGTGCGGCTACCGTTCTACAGTGACCAGCATCACCAACGTTTCCTCGCACCAGCTAGTGTGCTTATCCAGGCTGGGCAGCTTACCCTGGCGCCTTCACCCGAGGAGCCCTAGACGAGGACCGTGTGGACATGTACACTGGATAACCTACCCGACGACTACATAGCCCTTTTCGGCTGGATTATATTTGCTTTGGTCCTGTAACTGATGGAGCGGAGAATCGTCTACACCCACAATTGTGTGGGATTTACCCTGTGAGGAGCATCGTCGAGCCCGCCTCTAGGACGCCCGAGGCTGGCTAGCTTTCTTCAATGCGGAGCTGCATACCGGAGAATAGCTGCTGCTTTCGTCTGCCGATCAAGAGAGTAATGTACCGTCTCCCGTAGCAGGAGCTTATTGAGTCCCCGTTGATCCAGACTTTGCTACCGACATTTCCTCTCCCCTTGCTGGCCTACAACCGGAGGGACCCTACCAGTATCTCCCGCTGCCTTACTAGTGTACCATAGATATAATTCCTAAGATACAGGTGGTATTCATTATCTCCTGCGTAATATGATAATGGACTTACGTTATTGATTTACTCACGCACATTCTTTCGCCTTATAAGCGCGACCCTACGTAAAGTATTGTTATATACTATCATTGCTGCTAATAAATATTATTAAACCCAGTTTTGTGTGGAACCGTGTTATTGTGGAGGTGTTCATATCATATACCTGTGTACTGTATGGCCAGTAGTAATGTACATAAGACAGTAGTGGTTTAATGATACCATACTTATTAATACAGTCAGGGAATTGTACCCCTCAGTTACACCACGCGTGATGTATATTCATGTCCGGGGCCAAACGCTCCGCTTCAGACAGCGGGAGACACTAGGAGCTAGGGGTGGGGGGAAAAATCGATACGTAGCAGTATCGCGATACTTTGCGTGGCGATACTGTATCGATACAGGGACGCCAAGTATCGATATTTAATTATTCATTAAAATAAATATATATATATATATATTTTTTTTTTGTATAAGGAAGTTGCATTGTTCATTTCAATACCTGTAATAGTACAGTAGTCCACACACACGTGTGCATTCAGTTAAGTTGGAATATGACTGTAATACAAACAGTTCAGTTTGTCAGGTACATGCAACACAGATTACAGTGTTGACATCTGTCTGTTTGAGAAAATACCATGTTCTGCAATACAAATGATTGAAGTGAGATGAACAGACTGCTTTATTTTATTAGGTAAAACATGTTGACAGTTTTACTTTTTTTCTTCATATTCTTTTTTTTCTTCTTTTTTAAACATACACATAAACATAACATAAAATTAGATATTCAAGCATTAATTAACAGTACACATCCAATGAAATCACCATTTAAATAAATGTATTATACGAGATATACACCTAATACCCTACACACATGCTCTCGCTCGCTCCCCCCCCCGGACCCCCACTTGGATAATCCATCCATTATCATTCGCTCCTAACCAGGCACTACAGTTCATATGCTAGCTTTTATTCTCTCCACCACTTCTAAGTTTTACTTTGCAGTTGAAAAAAAGGTAATAAATAAAATTATCAAAAAAAAAATTAAAAATAATTCGCAATACTCAGCGTATCGCGATATATTTAGTATCACAATACTATCGTATCGTGATGCAAGTATCACGATAGTATCGTATCGTGAGGTCTCTGGCGATTCCCACCCCTATAGGAGCTCAGACCAAAAACAGTTTTTACGACTCGGATCTATTAAAACAACAAGGGACACGGCACTGAGGCGTGTTGAAAAGACCAGAGCCTCGCAGGAAACAGTTTATTGGAAGGTCGATACGTCACGACTTAACAACAACCGAATTGAACGCAAAGTGTCATGCCTTTGAGCCGCCCCTAGGGGCAGTGTGTCTAACCGTGAGTGAATTACTGACTGAATTACTGACTGACTGAGTTAGTGACACTGCCAGTCTGTGAGCTGCTTTGCATCTGACCACTCCCCTTTATAAAAAGAAAACATTACATTTTGTCTCGGATCTAAAAATATAGATTAAAATCTATCGTCATCATACAGCACAACTACAGTACAACTAAAAGAAGTTTGGCATCCAACCAGAGTGCAAAGTGCAACAGTGATATACAAGGTACAGGTTATTAAACTAGGTAGAAAATATATAAATTAGTACTACTGAATATAGTGCTAATCAGATGTATGTACAGAGCTGTAGTATTAATATGTACAGTGATACAGGTATAAAGACACTATAGTAGTAAGTAGGGATGCTCGATATTGGCTTTTTTACCGATACCGATATTGTCCAACTCTTAATTTCCGATACCGATATCAACCGATACAGATATATGCAGGGTTCCCCCCCCCCAAAAAACTGAATAATTTCAGGTAATTAACATTACATATGTCTTGTTGTGGAATTAACATAACATTATGCATACTTTTGACAATAAATAAAATCAGAATTTGTTCTTACTTGCTTGCCTGGGTAAATAAAGGTTATAGAAATGTAAAAAAAATTATAATAATAATTTTGTTTGAAAACCGATAGATATTTTCCGATATCACATTTTAATGCCAATATCGTCGATAATATCGGACATCCCTAGTAGTAAGTCATACTGGCCAGCAGCGTAACTAGTAAGAGTAGGTAAGGGATATGTACAGATATAGTATCTACAGATATGTAAAAAGGATTATATGCAGGTATGTACAGACAGACGTGCATATATATATATGGTAAGAATAAATATATATATATACAGTATATTCAGCATTATTGTACATGCTATCCTAGTCGTTACCTACTATATGAATCACAGACCGCCGGCGCCTTTATCGTACCTTTTTCCTCTCCTGCTCCTGGTCGCTGAGCTGGCTGCTCCTCCCGGGGTGGATGGTGGACTTGAGCTTCTCCAGGCCGCTGGCCAGTACCGACCGTCCCTCCGGCCGCTTCTCCTCACCCAGCATGGCAGTGGTCAGCGGCTTGACCGGGTGGGGGCTGGGAGGAGCACATGGCGGGTGTTAGCGACAGACGGAAGCGGACAAGAGAACACACTAAGCCTTCAAACAAACACCACACTAACTAAGCCTTCAGAACTAGAACACACTAACAGCCTTCAGACAGAGAACACACTAACTAAGCCTTCAGAACGAGAACACACTAACAGCCTTCAGAACTAGAACACACCAACTATAAGCCTTCAGACAGAGAACACACTAACTAAGCCTTCAGAACTAGAACACACTAACTAAGCCTTCAGACAGAGAACACACTAACTAAGCCTTCAGACAGAAAACACACTAACTAAGCCTTCAGACAGAAAACACACTAACTAAGCCCTCAGACAGAGAACACACTAACTAAGCCTTCAGACAGAGAACACACTAACTAAGCCTTCAGAACTAGAACACACTAACTAAGCCTTCAGACAGAGAACACACTAACTAAGCCCTCAGACAGAGAACACACTAACTAAGCCCTCAGACAGAGAACACACTAACTAAGCCTTCAGAACGAGAACACACTAACTAAGCCTTCAGAACTAGAACACACTAACTAAGCCCTCAGACAGAGAACACACTAACTAAGCCTTCAGACAGAGAACACACTAACTAAGCCTTCAGACAGAAAACACACTAACTAAGCCCTCAGACAGAGAACACACTAACTAAGCCTTCAGACAGAGAACACACTAACTAAGCCTTCAGACAGAGAACACACTAACTAAGCCTTCAGACAGAGAACACACTAACTAAGCCTTCAGAACTAGAACACACTAACTAAGTATTCAGACAGAAAACACACTAACTAAGCCCTCAGACAGAGAACACACTAACTAAGCCTTCAGACAGAGAACACACTAACTAAGCCTTCAGACAGAGAACACACTAACTAAGCCTTCAGAACTAGAACACACTAACTAAGTATTCAGACAGAAAACACACTAACTAAGCCCTCAGACAGAGAACACACTAACTAAGCCTTCAGACAGAGAACACACTAACTAAGCCTTCAGACAGAGAACACACTAACTAAGCCTTCAGACAGAGAACACACTAACTAAGCCTTCAGACAGAGAACACACTAACTAAGCCCTCAGACAGAGAACACACTAACTAAGCCTTCAGACAGAGAACACACTAACTAAGCCTTCAGACAGAGAACACACTAACTAAGCCTTCAGACAGAGAACACACTAACTAAGCCTTCAGACAGAGAACACACTAACTAAGCCTTCAGACAGAGAACACACTAACTAAGCCTTCAGAACGAGAACACACTAACTAAGCCTTCAGAACGAGAACACACCAACTAAGCCTTCAGAACTAGAACACACTAACTAAGCCTTCAGAACTAGAACACACTAACTAAGCCTTCAGAACTAGAACACACTAACTAAGCCTTCAGAACGAGAACACACTAACTAAGCCTTCAGAACTAGAACACACTAACTAAGCCTTCAGAACTAGAACACACTAACTAAGCCTTCAGAACTAGAACACACTAACTAAGCCTTCAGAACTAGAACACACTAACTAAGCCTTCTGACAGAAAACACACTAACTAAGCCTTCAGAACTAGAACACACTAACTAAGCCTTCTGACAGAAAACACACTAACTAAGCCTTCAGACAGAAAACACACTAACTAAGCCTTCAGACAGAGAACACACTAACTAAGCCTTCAGACAGAGAACACACTAACTAAGCCTTCAGACAGAGAACACACTAACTAAGCCTTCAGAACTAGAACACACTAACTAAGCCTTCTGACAGAAAACACACTAACTAAGCCTTCAGACAGAAAACACACTAACTAAGCCTTCAGACAGAGAACACACTAACTAAGCCTTCAGACAGAGAACACACTAACTATAAGCCTTCAGAACGAGAACACACTAACTAAGCCTTCAGACAGAGAACACACTAACTAAGCCTTCAGACAGAGAACACACTAACTAAGCCTTCAGACAGAGAACACACTAACTAAGCCTTCAGAACTAGAACACACTAACTAAGCCTTCAGACAGAGAACACACTAACTAAGCCTTCAGACAGAGAACACACTAACTACGCCCTCAGACAGAGAACACACTAACTAAGCCTTCAGACAGAGAACACACTAACTAAGCCTTCAGAACGAGGAGCACCTACAAGTCTGTTTTAAAGTATTTTCATGGCGTCTTTAATTATTATTTAGTAGAATCAAGCCAAATAATTTGGAGTGGTAATGTTATACATCACCCAAGAGGACACATTTATGGAATGTTTAGAATGCACAAACTCACAAGTAAATGAGTTTGAATAAGACCACCCGTGATGTCATCAGGGACATTGAATCCTTGTGTTAATTACAGCTCTAAATAATTTCATGGAGCTGTAATTAACACGACACAAGGATTCAATGTCCCCGATGACATCACTGGTGGCCACGTTCAAACGCATGTACTCTACTCTCAATAACTGTCAAACTAAATTAAAGTGTTTTTGGATGCGTGTGAGTTTAACAATGAATATACACAACTAACGGTCAATGCGATTTGAACACATTACTTATCTGAAAAGGTATAAAACAAACTTAAGATATATAGCTCCTTGTCTGAAGGATTAAAATACCCCATCTATTATACCAGCAGCACCTCAGTGCAGATTATTTCCATTACACTGGATCACCCATTTCAACCACAGAGTCCACTGGATTAGGAGAGATTAGGAGAAAGAAGGAAGAGGTTAAAGACTCCCCATAAAAAAAAAAAAAAGTGAATAATAACAATTAAAAAAAAAGAAATGTTAAAACCGAAATCATTAATTACACACAAGTTCATGCAATCAAACACATGAAATTGCGTTAAGTGCGTTATTACCCGGAGGTGAGAAGGGAGAAATGAGGGGTAATGTTATCATTGACACACAGACAACGCCCTTTCACTGGTTCTGTTGTAATAGCCTAGCTCCTCGTTGAGATGTTGGCAGGTTCTGCGGCTGTGTGAGAACGCTGGCTGCCCCCACGGGGAGGCGGGTGGTAGGAGTAGGGGGAAATAATAACTGCTAATTGGGCTGGGCCTCTCGTTTCCCCTCTGGTCACAGAGGTAGGACACACACAGACACCTGCAGGGAAGTGTGTGTGCGTGTTTGTGTGTGTGTGCGTGTGCATGTGCATGTACATAGGAGGTGGGCAGGGAGGTGTGTGTGTGTGTGAGAGGAGAGATGAAGAGAAATGGTCACACCACAAAAGAAGGAGAAACCCCTCGAGAGGCAGAAACACAGAGGCAGGAAGCCAGGGGGAAGCAGAGCAGCAAGAGGGAGGCTGACCACCACAGAAGAAGACAGTGGAAAATGCTGGAAGTGGGAAAAGTTCACCAACCAGTGAGCATGTGCAACCTCACCTGTTCTGCTGATTGGCTGCTTGCGGCGGCTGCTGCTGCTGCTGCTGTGTCTCCTTGGTGGGCAAACCTGCATGCGGTGCATCAGAGCCTGGCTTTGCAGAGCAGAGAAGGGCAGTAGCCGCGGCCGCGCCGGGCGGCAAACTCACCGCGGCGGCGGCGGAGGGGGGGGGGGGGAAGGAGCAGAGAGCTAGTAAGGGGGAGCTACCGTCAGCGGTTATAGAGGGAGTGGAGGAGGTCAGGAGGAGGAGGAGAGGAAGGTCATGCCGGGCAGAGGAGGAGGAGGAGCCCCGGTTCACGCAGGGGTCGCTCCCGAAGGAGGCGGCGAGGTCCTCGAAGCTGGCCACCATTGTGCCCTCGGAGAGGGAGCGCTGCAGTGGGGGGGGCAAGTCCTCCGGTGGGACGTGCCGGTTCGCCCCGACGCCCCCCGCGCCGGTGATCAGGTCGTCGGATTTAGAGTTTACGTGGTGAGAGTCGGTAAGTGTGTCGGGTGTCATTTGTAAACAGAGGTCGTCACCGATCACGCACCTTGGTTCAAGTAGTGCCGTCGTCATCACACTCGTCACACCGGACTGGAAAAACTCACTCTGGTCGTTGGTCCGATTGGATGGTGGCCTGCAAGCGTTAGCGAACCCTTCCAAGCTAAAAGTGTCTACACCGTCAGGTTTCGCGCACTGAAACTCACCCATCTCATCATCATCATCATCATAGGTCTCTCCTTCACATAGTGTCGAGGTCGCGGAGAGCAGCATGCCCGCCTGTCGATTGGGCGCCATTCCCTCCGAGCATTTGGAGGATTGGAGAGACGTGCAGGTTTGGTACTGCTGCGAGTCGATGCTCACGTACAGGCTGTGGCAGAGGCTGCCGGCGCTGCGGTCAGACGCCCCCCCCGCAGGCGGCAGGGCGTCATCGAAGCACGGGATTGGGCTGAGGTTGGCGCTTATGTTACTGATGTTGAGGAAGTCATTCATGAGCCCGGCTGGTTTGGGAGAAGGAGCCCCGCTGACGTCCTGCTTTCCCGAGCTACTTGCGTCCGCGGGCGATTCTAACAAGGAGGAGTCACCGGGAGAGGAGGTCACGATGCAGAACGTTGGGTGTTTCGGACTATTTTCATCATCGAGAATGGCGGGGATATCTGCCTCTGTGCGGGCGTTTACCGTTTTAATGGAATCATCTACCTCGTCGGAAGAATCCACCGGAGATTCTTTGAGGTCACGGGAGCGTTCTTCTCCATCCTCTTTGTCTGATCGTAAGGAGACGGAGGGTTTTGTCTGTAGGTCACGACACAGGACGCCAGGTAGACTCTGTGACCGAATAAGAGCGCCATCATCGGTTGCAACCCCCTTCACAGTGACACTGGGAAGCTGCGGAGGGGTCGTCGTCGTCGTCGTCGTCAGTGTTGATGAATGATGCGGCCTCTCTGGGCTTTTGGATTCTCCCCGAGCGACATCATCTAAAGACGGAGCATCCGGCTTCTCAATAACGGTGTCCCGAGTTCCGGAACGTTCTAGAATTTCTACCTCCGACGGCTGGAAATGTTCTCCAATTCCTACCTCCGAATTTTCTCGAAGCTCTACCTCTGTGTGTTCTAGAATTTCTATCTCGGAATGTCTTCGAACTTCTACCTCAGAATGTCCTCGGATTTCTACCACAGACGAGTTCTCGACGGGGTCAAGTATGCAGCAGTCGACGTCCTGCACATCCTCGTACGAGGAAACGGAGAACCTTTCAGAATAAGGGGACAGACTGGGGGAACTGCCCACGCCTGAAGAACCGGGGTTTGGAGGATCGCTCTTGTCCAGCTTTAAGCCCGAACACGGCGACAAGGTGCTGTGTACGTGGTAACAGTCGTGACAGAAGGCGTTGTTGTGAGTGTTAGTGGTTACACCGGTAATGTTAGCAGTGTTGTTAGGTAGCTTAGTTTCAAGACAAACATTCAGGTCCTGTGAGTTAACATCAGAATCAACAGGGGCAGCTAACACTTCGCAGTCACCTTCAAGGTCTTTATGAGGCGGGACGGAGTTGATGGAATGTGCAAAACTGATCGGGGTTCCTGCGCAGAAGTGATTCACCCGACTGCCGATTTCATTAGACAACTCGACGCCGGTGTGTGAAGAAGGGACATCTAAAGTGGGGGGATGCAGTGCGTGATTAACATTGGTGTTCTGGTTAGAGTCCGTAGTCGATAGCGACGCTGCCTCGTCATCGCGCTGCTCCAGGGGAGGGCCGTCGTCTGTGGCGTTCTGCCACGGCGTGCGTTCTAAAACCGGGACCTCGGGGGACTGCAGCCTGCCCGCTGCAAACGCCTCGAACGAGTCGTCCCACTCAGCGTCCGTTTCCAAGGTCCCGCCGGACTCAAACGTGTTCTCTTCTGGAGGAATCGGGGGAAGGGGACGTCGCTTAACACCGGCCACAACGGAGCCCTCCGCAGGGTCGGGGCGACCCGACAGCGGGGAGATCGGAGCTATTGGGGGCCGGGAGCTGGAAAGATACGGCAGAGGAGGTAGCTCAGGTTTTAGGGCTTGGTTTGTTAGCGTTCCCCCATAGAAGGGGTTACTCTGGCAGAGGGAGAAGAAGGGGTTGCCGGGGGACATGGGAGGCGGGGCGGGTTGCGTGGGGGAGAAAGGGTTAGTGTGGTGCATCGGAGAACTTAAAGCGCCCGAATCTACAGGGGGACCAGGGGGACCCCAGGGGAGGCGACCCAGTGGGAGGGGCGGGAGGGGAGGGAGGTGGGGGTCTGTGCTGGATTCTAGCTTAGTAGGTGACATCACCAGGCTGTGAAAGGAAGGAACACAGTCCTCTAGATTAGTGTGGATCGGTCACACGGCTAAACCCAAGGCCTTCATTTAGAAGGGAGAACCGGTAATGCCGTCGAACAGCCGCCTCTAGGCAGAAGAGCCCCCGTATTGGTGTTGCACTTTGTTGTCATTTTACTTTTGTTTTGGTCTGATGTGTGGTTTGTCTGGTGGGGATAGGGAGGGGAGGGGCTGCTACTGCCGGCCACACCTCAGGTTCTACAAAAGAATTTAACAAAGTGCAATACTAAGGCGGACTCTTTTGCTGTCTGACAGCGTTACAGATTCTGCCTTTAAATTAAAATTTAAAAATTTAAGAAAAGTAAAACAGACTGTGGTCCTGACTTCAGTATCAGCTATTTTCATAAAATATTTATGAAATATTTTCAGAAAATAGCAAGAGCAACAGTGAGCAGTGTGAAACAGCAAGAACACCAGAACACCAGTTTAACATATCAATACCTGAAAACATAATATCCCAAATGTAGTGTCACGGTCTGCCGAATAAAATACATCACAGAAGCTATACTTTCAGTTCTTCCAAAATGTCACCCAGTCCCAGTTTTTGTTGTAACTTTCCATTCAAAAGCAATTTTTTTCCTGGTTCTAAGTAGATATAGAATTTCTATTGTAAATTCATCCATTTACTAATAGTCATTACTATTAGTCACAAATGCAGTTTGAAGACATTTGTTTTCCTACCAATTGTTTTTCACACCCATGGTATATTTTCCTACTTGTGGGTTATTTTTGTAATCATAGCGATTCATCGATCGACCACCACAACAACCCAATGACCTTTTTTGGACTGAGCTTTCCTGTATATTTTTGTGCCGGAACTGCAACTATGGATTAATAATTCTGTATATAATGTCTATTATATCCCTGTGATAGTTTCATATTTTCCAAAAAGGTCAACGAGGTAAATGTGTAGCAAAAAAAAAAAAAAAAGGATGATGATGCAACTGTACAGAGTGATTGCGTGGCACTGCCCCGTGCCAACTTGGCACCTCTCCCAAGGTTCTGGGAGTATTGAGGGGAAAAGGTGGGTGCTATGGAAACGTATAGCAGTAGACCTAGTATTCAATACACTCCCATCCAGAATAGCTGACCTTGGTTATATAACCACATTAATCTGTCCCTGTGCAAACATTGTGTTTCCCCGTCATCATTATATTACAACCCCCCCCCCCCCCCCCTACAAATTTCACGGACACCTGAATTAAACGATGTAAAAAAAAAAGAACTGGACTGGGATTCATAGTGCAGAAGAAAACACACCCGATATAAATAGTGAGTGACGCGAGAGAACAAGTCAAGCGCAGCGAGCGGCTTCAGCCAGACGGCGACCCAGATAACGACCCCCACCAGGAAGTGTGAGAGAGAGCGTGTCACAAGTGATCATCACAGAAGAAAAACTTTCATTTCCATTTTAACACACGTTACAAAATGCGGATTGCAAAACACACCTGTAAAGAGAACAAATACTGTTAACAATCAAGCTCTCATAATAATCCTCTTTCAATGTCAAATCCTCAATAATATAATTTTTTTATTAAATCATTATTGACCCACATTATGGAGTGGGCTCGACTTGAGGGTTTGAGCGTTTCCGGAGCAAATTTCACGGGCAGCAGCACCCACCACCCCTATCTGCATTGCAGATGCCTCCTGTAACCAGAGCCCATGAGAGAGGGGCAGGGGCTGAGGGAGGAAGTGTTACACATGGCAGCCCGAGATGCCCCCCCCCCCCCCCCCCCGCTAGCAGACATGCTGGTACAACACTAGCCTGCACATCAAAAAACACAAACACTTTTGATGTCACATTTCTAGCCCAACAAAGCGGGGACTAGCTATACGGGTCGCATGCAATTAGATGCCCAAATAGGAGGCAAATGATGTGGGACGGGCTAAACAAGGCGAGCGATAGCGTCTCCGCTGGCTCGCCAGGTATGCCGAGCACCCCCCCCCCCCCCCCGGTGCTCCCCGAGGGCTCACTGCATCCATATTTTATAGGGACACGACAACCCACCATGTGATTAATGTATAAACACAGAGTGAGCTCATCAGAACGGGGTCACCGGTGTTATTGCTCCGCGGTCTCACCTGGGTTTGCTGTTGGAGTCCTTCAAGCCGAACCATCCCTTGTGTTTCTCCTCGGTGGCAGCGGGGGCCTGTTCAGACTCATCCCTGGCCCGACTCTGTCCCTTCCCCCCCGCAGACTCGCTCGTTCTCCCGTGAGAGAACAAGTTCCTCCTCTGCTTCTTCCCGTGGTTGTCTGGTTCCACCGCCGAGGCCCGGGGAGGAGCCGCCGCCAGCGCCAGCCTCTCCTCCTCCTCCTCCTCCTCGTCCCCCAGCATGGGGCCGCTCTGTTCCAGGGCCGCCGCTATGGCCGCCTTCTCCTCCTCGCCGGCCTTGTCGAAGGACCAGCGGCGGCCGTCTCCGGCGGGGCCCTTGGGCAGCACCGGGGCTCGCGGGCTGAGGTTCTGCAGGGACACGGACAGTGGCAGGGGCTTCTGCAGCTGCCCCAGGCCCAGTAGGCCCGCGGGGTTTCCCGAGCCGGGGTCCAGGGGCTGGACGCTGTAAGCGTGGCCTCCGTTTACGCACACGGTGCGTTGAGGCACAGCGATGGTGATCTCACCGGCCTCGTCGCCAAAGTCACACTCGTCGGGGGACAACTTGGGCGACGTGTCGGCCGTGTGCGCTGTTGAGAAGGGGAGCAGAAACACAATTAAATGCAGGGAGAGAGAGAGAGAGAGAGAGAGAGAGAAAGGTGGTTTTAGGTAATAGAGAGAAGACAAGGTGGTTTTAAGTAAGAGAGAGAGAGAGACAGGGAGATGGTTTTACGAAGTCGCTGATATCGCAGGCGCGATCAATGGGGAGCGGCCGGGGATTCAGGTCCTATTTGTCGAGTTTTGGGCGGAAGGACAGCATCTTTTCAGGCCTTATATGGAAGACCTACCACTACCAGCACACCAAGTATTAGTCCGCAGGACTCAGAGGAACTATATAAATGGCCCGCCGACACGACGGGCGGGTTTTTTTGTAGATTTTCCCCAGAGCGTTCGGTCATAGAATACATTTCTGCTGGGATTCAGCGTGTGCTCTTGCATTTCGAAACTACCGTGTAAGTACTGTTTATACTAATTTGTTGGACTTATTATAGCATTCGTTAACGTTTAGTGTTTGTGAGATGTTTTTCCAGAGACTCTGGTCATATTTTCCAACCAAAAAGCTTGTTTTGAAAAAGTGCCGATGTGTGCTACTAACTTCACCCAGGCTGCGGTGCGTTAGCTGCTGAGCTAACGCATGGCTAAACGTGAACACAATTATATATATATTGAAATTCTTTTATTGGGAAAACCACATTGAGATACAGTATCTCGTTTTCGAGAGGGTCCCACAATTGACGTATTTATTTCGCAAATGCAGTGTTTTCAAATAGCCACATTGCTGTATTTAGTGTATTCATTAGTGGCTCATATTCGTATATAACATATTTCATTTTATCAACCTAGAATTGACGACAAGGCCTGTTGCTTGACGCTAGCGCCCATGCTAGCATTGGCTAATAACATACAGCCGAGAACCATCGAGAGCCAGGAAGAGCCACGGTACTTCTCTACCCAGGAAATATGGTTCTATTGCGGCAGAGAGTATGGAGGAAGACAAGGCTCTATGAAGAGAATGGGGTAAGTTTGAAGACATTTTTAACACAAACATGAACGTTTTATAATTTCCATCACAATATGTAATTTTTTTTTTAATTTGTTTGAATCGAATCTAGTTTCATTAATTAATTCATATCTTTTGAACAATAGATGCTATTTCTAATCTGTCAGCTGCTCTATATTTCCAACAAGATTGTCTACATTCCATTCATAACACATACATCTGATATAAGCAAGGAAAGTGCTTGAAAATTAATTTGTATCTTCAAAGTTTAATTTCAACAAGTTCAAGTAAGTACAACTACATATGAACCATAATAATAAAAATTATGATGATAATCATACACTTATTTTATATCATTGGAAAGCCCTAGTTGTTAGCTTCAAAATGGTACCAAATATGAGGTATAATAGGTGAAATACCCAGTAACTAATAATCTATCACAAACCAATGCAAGTTCAAGTTCAAACTGATTTCCTAAAGAGAGAGAGAGAGAGAGAGAGAGAGAGAGAGAGAGAGAGAGAGAGAGGTGGTGCAGGAAGTTAAGGTGCATATCATGTGATCACAATGTCGTACTAGGTTTGAATCCAGCCTTGTTTCATGTCACCCCACTTCTCTCTCTCTCTCCCTCTCCCTCATGTTCCCACACTCTTAACTGTACCATCTAATAAAAACCACAAACAACACCCAAAAAGAAAGAAACCGCCTGCTGGCCTCTCACCGGGGCTGTCCGCCGTCAGGTTGCTGCTGTTGCTGGGCGAGTTGGACAGGTCGGAGACCACCACGCTGATGCCGGCGGTGGGGCTCAGGCTGCCGCCGCGCGACGACGACTCGCTGCTCTCCGAGCCCAGCGACGTGCTGGAGCGCGTGTCCGACGACTTCCGCAGCTTCCCGCGCAGGAAGAAGTTCCTCATCTTGCTCCGGCGCGCCTCCCCGCCCTCGTCGTCCTCGTACTCCTCCTCGCCGCCGCCGTCGCTCGGCAGACGGTTGCGCACGCGGTCCACCCCCGCCCCGTAGCCGGCCGGCTCGATGGCGCAGACGGCCTCCTCCTCGCAGCGCTTCTTGCCCCGGATGCGCTCCTTCAGCTTGCTGAACGTGGAGTGGCCCTTGTCCTTCATGGCCAGGTCGTACATGCTGGCCGTCAGGTTGTTGCGGGTGAACTGGACGGTCACCTGGATGTCCCCGCGCTCCTTCTCCTTCTTCCCCGTCTTGGAGTTCAGCCGGTACCACCTGGAAGACAAGAGAGACACGTTTTTATTAGGGATGTGAGATATTGGCTTTTTTTTACCGATATACCGATATTCTCTTAACTCTAAATTTCCGATACCGATATCAACCGATACCGATATATGCAGGGTTTCCCCCCCAAAAAACGGAATAATTTCAGGTAATTAACATTACATATCTATTGGAATTAACAACATTGTGCATACTTTTGACAATAAATAAAATAGGAATTTGTTCTTACTTGCTTGCCTGGGTAAATAAAGGTGAAAAAAATGTAAAAAAATATATATATATCGGCCGATAATATCGGAAGGCCGATAATATCGGACAATCCCTAGTTTTTATCCAAAGCCAGATTGTGAACAACAAAAAATGGAAAATTTCAACAACTTTCATTATCCAAAGCACTCTACAATTTGTTCCTCACATTCACCCATTCACTCACACCGACGGCGGAAGCAACCATGCAAGGTGCCAACCTGCTCATCGGGAGCAATTAAAAGTGTCTTGCTCACGCTGCCCACTGCCCGGGAGGAGCAGGAATAAAACCAGGAACCTCCGGATTATCAGACGACTGCTCTACCTCCCGAGCCACTGTCGCCCCAACAAGTCACCAGGAGGGGTGCATCTCTGGCAGCTAAGGGTCAGTAGTATTGTTCGTCAAATAGAATCGAGCTAGAGTGCATAGTAGTATAGACAGTTGCTCAGGAGGTAGAGCAGTAGTCTGTTAATCGGAAGGTTCCCGGTTCGATTCCTGCTCTTCCCAGGCAGTGTGTCGAGGTGTCCTTGAGCAAGACACCTAACCCCCCAATTTCTCCCGATGAGCAGGTTGGCACCTTGCATGGCCGCCTCCGCTGTTGGTGTGTGAATGTGTGAGTGAATGGGTGAATGTGAGAAACAAATTGTAACGCGATTTGGATAAAAGCACTATATAAATGCATCATTTACCATTTATATTAGCATGATAGGAAGAAGGTATAAGTACAGTAGCATAGTAGTAAAGGTACATAATGGTAGAAAGACTAAGAAATACAGTAAGAAAGACACACAAGATATACACACCTTCAACTCTGTGTCACAATCATAGTTGAAGTGCAATACGTACTGAAGAATATTTAGTAAAAAGGAAAAAGAAAAAAAGTCCAGATGAATGTTGAATTATTGAGTTAAGCTTCGACACGTGCAGTCAAGTGAAGATTCCGGCGAGTGACACATGAACTCAATCAAAATAATAACAAGCTACCACCGCCCCGTCGCCCCGTGATCCTGCATGGAATTATGATGAATTACTGTGGTTTTCAAATCAACACACAGTAGGTTGGGTCAGGGAAAATACTGTGAATGACCCCATTGTTGGTGTGAACAAGGTTAATCTGTCCTCACAAAGGGAAGAAGCGTGTGTGTGTGTGTGTGTGTGTGTGTGTGTGTTGAGGGGGTCAGTCTACGTCCTACTAAACGGATACCCCCAGACTATGGGAGTGTGGCCAAATATCCCATAATTCCTTGGGGGGGGGCCTCTTTGTTTTTGTCTACAGACATGGCAGGCCGAAGAGCTACGATGAGGTAAAACAATGACCCTCATCTCTGCCTCAACAATGAGTGGCCTAGATACCGCTGGCGGGAAAAACAAAGGCCCACAACAACGGTGGATTCCTTTATAGCACTATCGCAGGACCTTAGCATGTCTTACCATGCTTTTTGTAAACGTTGTGTACATTATACCTGTTATGTCTTATTACTTGTATTATTGCACAAATGTCTTATTCTCATTCCTATTCTTATTACTTGCATTGTTGCACAATCGCTGCGGGCATGACCCCCCCGCATTTCACTGTATGCTCGTATGCCGTGACAAATAAAACTCTCGACTTGACTTGACTAGGTTAAACAGAAATGAGCAATTCTCAAAACAGCGTCAGAACTAGCCGAGCACATAATGACTCAAGTCTCGTCTGGCGAGATATGACTGGCAGAAACACCCCCCCCCCCCGAAATAAAAACATCCCGTTGACACAAAAAACGTATTTTAAGCAAATTTTGAGTCTTTAAGGTCTTATTTTCAGAAAACAGAAGTGAAAACTAATCCGCCAGTGGGGTGAGAAAAATTTACTCGTTCCGATCCGACTGAACGATTCAAGAAATCTGTTGGCAATATCTTGAAGTCGGTTCAGTTTTCTCACTTCCGTTTCAAGATAATTCAGCGCGTTTTAAAGAAAAGCCTTTAAAACATGCAAATTTATCTTGGGAGCACACCCCCACACTAGCAGAGTTTTGCACTTGTTTTAAGATTTTAAGACTCGATATGAAGATTAAACTTCTTGTTAAAATATGTGTGCCAACGAATAATAATAAACGGCACAGGATGGAAGGCGGCTTATTGTAACAAGACGGATCTCTCTCACCTCTCAAAGACAAGAGGGAACCTGCGTCTTAACAGCCCCCCCCCCCCCCCCCCCCCCCCATTTCCTGTCTTCTATTTATCTGCTTCCTGCGACACCGAACCATTACATCACACTGACATCGCACTCTCCACAGTGGTTCATGCGGATGCATTTTCAGTACAATATCTAGGCCAAATGTCATACTGATTTTCTGATATGAGGATCGAAGAGTCCTGCATGTATAACAAATGCGCATGTTGGTGAATTTATGACTGTGTGCCATTATTACTATCAATGTAATAATTGTGGAATATTACTATAATGAGCTGTATGTGTATGAACCAAGCATCCTTTGTGAAGCACTTTGGTTGACAAGTGTCATGTTTAAATGTGCTATATAAATAAATTTGATTGATTGATTTCCTATGGTGTTTTAATTGTTACGCACCCACACTCTGGGACACTGATTATAATTTATATGTATTGTATTATTTTATAAAAGGGGTAGCTCAAAGTGAGCAATGGTTCATAGCCATCATCCATGGTATAGTGTGTATACCCACATCTATGATTCTAATTCCTTTTCACAAGTCATTATCACTCCGTATCTGAGGGGGGGAAACGTTAGCCTTGTTAAATGAGACGGTCTGGTCTACGGAGGAGAGTGGGGCGCTGATGCATGCCCAGTTAAAAAGGAAGAATCCTCTTGGTGCCAAGATCGGGGAAGAGTCACTTCACGTCGGGCCGAACTGCACCGCCTTAGCTGTGATATAATAACCATATATCATGGCCCGTCATGAGCTATTGCTCAAGTATTACGTGATTAGCCACGAGGAGGACAGCGGAGGCAGTCGGTCACGTCACCTCCACACGCACAGATCATCGACTTACACACCAGCATACAGTGGCATCAATTCATTATCAAATACCCTGTAAATGTGATTTGCAACAGTTAACAACAAACTCGAGAAGGCTATTCTGATGGTAATTTCAGCACTGCCACACGACATCAGAGGAGTTAAGATGTAAACCTTTGCAACACAAAAGCACGACATCAGAGGAGTTAAGAAGATGTAAACCTTTGTAACACAAACACAAAAGCACGACGAGTTAAATGTAAAGTGAGCCGACGGGTGCTGACATTTGTATTGATTTGCTACTGTAACTGTAAGGTATTATGATGATGCAGGGCTGGACAACTAATAGTACAGTAGTACTGGAGGGTGTGGAAACTTGGTTGGTTGATTGGTCAATCATATTCCACTAACCGACCAAGAGAGTGACCTATAGAGCTGCTGGTCGCAGCTACAAAGTTTCTGTGGAATCTCTCATCAGAAAATGTAAATAAAGTACTAATCGACCACAGTAAAAAAAAAAAAAAAAAGCTTAGGCTATATAATGTATAATGTTATAGTAATATATTTAGCTCTTGTATAAGTAATACATTTATTTACGTTTTGTATCGGTAAAAGTCCAAAACAAACAAGACAGGGAGCAATACTATGATGATGCCTGGTCGATTTTAACATTTAATGGTTCTGGTTAAGATATAAAGTTAGTGTTAGGGTTAGGCGGTTATGGTTAGTTTATGGTAACAGCGTGGTTATGGTTAGGGTTTGGGGCGAGGCCATCAGAAAAGTGTGTCTCTGTAATCTTGAGGTAAAGGCACCCGCCGTCCATGTGAGCGCCCTGGGGTTTGTTCCCCAGCAGAGGAGCTCAAACATTTTCTGAAAAACGTTAAAAAGGCAAAAGAAATTGAATATGTAATATATGTACTTATTTGACTAATACGTAACATTTTCGTAAAAATGTCAATCAATATATGGCTATAACTTAGCGTAGAATATGTACCTTTTTCCTGTGGTGCATTAGTACTTTATGTACATGAAATGTATAGATGTAGCAGTACTGTCTATCTGTATGTCGTGTATATCATATTATGTTATGATGGATTGAAAATGGGGGACCCTGATGTAAACAAGACGAAAGTCTTTCTCTGGTCTGCATCCCCTTAACAATTGTGTGTATTGAGCTGTACTGTATTGTACCCATTCTGCAATCTGTTAATAAAAGTTTTCAATCAATCGGGCGGCTACGTGGCGTAGTGGGCAAGGCGCTCGCCACGAATGACGGAGACGCTGGGCTTGCCTGTTCGAGCCCAGCGCTCCACATTGCTTTCAGTTTAGCTGGTCGTTCATACTAATACACATTGGCCGTATTAGGGGGTGGGAAACTGATAGGTGGGGATCGGGCGTTGTGGACAGCGACTCCTACAGGTCGGTTGGTGCGCCTGCGCAGTAGAATCAGGAAGTGTCGGGGGCAGCGTGAGCCTCCCACGCGTTACTCCTCGCCACTGAGAGATCGAGCTGCGCAGGTGAAAAGATGCGACTGCTGTTACCTCAAGTACCGGAGGGGACTTGTGCTATGTATGACTTAGTCCACATTGCAGCCGGCTTGTGGGAGGCAAGAAACAGCGTTCGTGACAGGGGAGGGTTGAATTGGATGATACGAAATTGGGATGGGAGAAAATATAGAAAATGGGAGAAAAAGTGGATACAAAAAAAAAAGTTTTCAATCAATCAATCACATATTGTAAGCGAGGTCAGGCTGGTGCCTGGTGGTGGAACATGAATGTAGGCCAGGGCTCCTCTCCAGCACCACAACCACGAGAATGAGATGACACACATTTTTAGCAAACATCGCAGCCTCCTACAATTTGGAAAATGCACTACTAGCCCACATTGCGATTTCAATAACATTTTGATTAAGGAGGACGTTGTATTGACTGAGGCCTCTTAGGATGTCGCGCGAACAAGGAAAACAAAAACTAATCTAAACGATAATACCGCCAGAGGAAGCCAAAACATACGACCCTGAAGATGGCAGGATAGGAGGTCAAACCACAGAGACGTTCAAAGGGAAATTAAAGAGGACATGAGAGTGAGACACTGATGTGTGATGAGACGTCAGAGTAGAGAGACGCCTACAACACAAACTGCACCAGTCTCTTGTGCCTCGTTTCCATTAGCTCTGTTCAGCCTGGCTGGGGCTAGTCGTGGTCTAGCATGGTATGGTTGGGTTGGGTTTGTGTCTCCCATTGCATTTCTTGTAAACTCTCCGGGTTGCTGAGCAACCTTTCAAAAGATTTACACCACCAACTGTGGTGCGCAAGCTAAACGACGTATACCGGTCCCAGCCGGCTCTGGACGGGGGGGGGCGACAGTGGCTCAGGAGGCAGAGCTGGCCCTCTGGTGATCGGAAGATTCCCAGTTTGGTTCAGTCTCCTCCCGGCAGCGTGTCGAAGTGTCCTTGAGCAAGACACTTAACCCCCAACTGCTACCGATGAGCAGGTTGGCACTTTGCAGGGTTGGCTCCGCCGTCGGTGGTACCATTGTGTCCAGATTGTGAAAGGTGTCCAGCCAGGTTGTAAATATAATAGAGAGACGCTCACCGTGTACCAGACAGGCCACGACACGGCTAAACCCTGGCTAGTGGAGACGAGGCATAACAAAAACCAGAAGCACCACCTTTTTTTTTTTTTTTTTCCTTCTGGCTCAGGATCACCGTATTACCGTATAGGACATGGAGAAAAAGAACACAAGTCATTACGCATGACATTATGTAATAATCATCATCCTGCCTTGGTCTCTCAAGTCAGCCAAGAACAATGCCAGAGAAAACAATTAGAGAAGGACGTTCCACGGTGACTGAGAGCAACGCAAATAAATAGCAGGCAGAGCCCAGAGTACAGGAATGATGAGCCTTTTTATACCTCAATGGGAAACAATAAGCATATAAAAACAGCATACCCTTCTAATTACAAGAGACTGTAATGGAAATAGAATGAACGACACTCCCATGCAGTGATTTAGTGGCCACGCTCGCATGCAAGCTGCACCCAGTCTGAGCTGCTACCTATTGTATGTAGCAAGCATGATTTAACACCACGCCTGATCCACTGCCCATCTAGCCAACACGAGTCTGAGGTAGTAAAGAATGTAGCGTTGCTAGTCGTTTTGTGTGTGAAGACAATATATAATATAGTGGAATTTGGAATTTACTAAAAAAGGAGGTCAGGATTATTCTAGTTCATTTGAGGCGTTTTGTTTACGCGAGAGATCCTTTCGTTCTGAATACGATTAAAAAATAGTCCCGTAACTGGAATATCGGGCTGTCAACATAGTACATTTACATTTAGCTGATGCTTTTATCCAAAGCGACTTGCAAGTTCTGTACAACAAGTCAGCAGGAAGAGTTGTACCCTGACAGCTAAGGGTCAATAAGATTGTTCGTCAAACAGTGTCGAACTTGAGTGCGACAGTCCTGAGTGCATATAGTAGTATAGAATATAGTAATATAGACATTGTAGGTAGTAGTATAGGCATGGTGGATTCCTTAGTAGCAAAGTGCAATAGTAAAATACTTTTTTCAAATGATGAAAACAATCAGAACGTCACAAAAGGTTGTGAAAAGCCCCCCTCGCTCCAGTGTCTCTGCCCTTTTCGCTTGAAGACATCTAGAATATGAACGCAAACAACAACATCTCAAAGGCCCAGTAGGTGTGTGTGTGTGTGTGTGGGGTCACGTTTCCCTCCACCGCTCCAACAATAGTATCTCCCCTCCTCTCTGCCAAACCCAGGCAACTCCCTGTGGCGTAGGTGGGGTTCACATTCCAATCCATGACATGGAACGAGGGAGGAGTGCAGTTTTCTTTTCTTTTTTTTAGTACTAAAACTTCATCACTCACCCACTGTATTATAAGGTTTACCCGCGATGAATGGTAAATAAAATAAATTATTAAAAATATATATTTTATCCAAAGCACTTGTTCCTCACATTTTACCCATTCACTCACACGCCAATGGCGGAGGCGACCATGCAAGGTGCCGGCCTGCTCATAGGACACATCGACACGCTGCCCGGGAGAAGCGGGAATCGAACCGGGAACCTTCCGACTACCAGACTACCTCCTGAGTCACTGTCGCCCCACTGTTGAGTCCATGCAAAGGTTATATTGGTATAGTTTTACAATATCATCATCAATACTCTTTTTCTCATCTTCTTTTTTGTGCGATTAGTAAGAGATTTGCAGTAAGAGTATTGCCTGTATAGAATTTGAAATAAAAACTGGATAATATTTGTCTATTGAATAATGGAAATTATGTTCTACAATGTATTTTAAAATATTTTATATTCTATTCATTTTTGGGCTTTCTGTATTTTTCACCCATCCGTCGTTATGTCAATTCCCTTCCTGGTCGTTGCGTGCATTGCCCCACTGTCGGCCTAGGGAGGGTGTAGAACTACCACATGCCTCCTCCGATACATGTGGGGTCGCCAGCCGCTTCTTTTCACCCGACAGTAAGGAGTTTCACTGGGGGAACGTAACGCGTGCAGAGGTTCACGCTATTTCCCCCAGATCCCCTCCCTGCTGAACAGGCGCCCCAACCGACGAGTAGGAGTCGCAGTTTACAACGACCAGGACACACAAACCCCACCGGCTTCCAACCCGCTAACACTGCCAATTTTGTTAGTAGGGACGACTGACCAAGCCGTAGGTACAATGCTGACTGACTACAATGTCTTTTTTTTGTGATGAAATTGCAAAGGAGAAGCTTAGGTAATAATACAGGCATGGTATATTTCTTATTATGCACTCTTGACTGCTACTAAGGAATCTACCTTGCCATTATTACCTACTATGCTAAATTATGCAGAGGTCTGTAGCGCTCAAGTTCAACACTGTTTGACAAACTAAAAACGTCATCTAAATGACTACATGTAAATGTAAATGAGGAGACCATGGAAAGCTGTCCCTTTGCAATTTCATCACAAAAAAAGACATCATATAACATAATTTCAAAGAAACAAGATAAATATTGTGATATTGTTTTTGCAATATTGCACCACCCTACTGTCCTGTCCTGTGACTATAATAGAGGCCTATTCACGGAATGTATAGAATGCTCGGTTGCCATGTGTTGATATACGAGAAATATATCAAATTTTTTTTTTTATAAATTGGTGTCTTACTACTGGATCTTGTAAACAAGTCACAGTGGAACAACAATATCACGCTTTCCAAATATTTGACCTTCTCTAAAACTGCTGGAAGAAAAAGAACGACACAAACATTCCGTGCGAGGCCTCTATTCAGAAAGCGTGTCTCAAAGGAAACTTAAGGGAAATGCCACCCATTTTAAGAATTCACACATGTTCTTCCTGTGCCCTGGGACAGTTCAGTCAGCATTTGTGAACACGCACCGCTCTCTCCTAAAGCTAGAGATCAGAGAGAGAAAACCACCAATCGGTGTCAAATCCGGATGTAAAACCTCCAGAAACTAATGGTGCTCTGACTTTACGAGTCCATAAACATGTTTATGTGAGCTCTTGCACCCAAATGAGGTTTCTATTCTGGCAATCCTAGAATATAAACCTCATTTGGGTGCAAGAGCTCATGCAAAAATGTTATGGCCACCCAAAATCAGAGCCCCATTCATCTTACGTCCCAGTGACATCACCAATTGGAGGGTTCTCTCTCCGATTTTTTGATTTTCTGAGAGTGGTGGTGCGTGTTCACAAATACTGACTGAACTGTCCCAGGGGCACAGGCCGAACATTATGTGATTTTAAAAACCGGTGGTATTCCTCTTTAAAAAAGGTGGTGTAAAATGGTACTTTCTTTGTTAAAATAAGTGGTCTAAAATAATAGCTCTACATTCTGACAGCCATCACAGAGTGTCTGGTCAGTAACCTGGGTCTCTTCAGTCCCTCCACTCTGCAGTAAACAGGAAATACATCGTCTGGTATCCCGTTTACGTTTACATTTGGTCATTTAGCCGACGCTTTTATCCAAAGCGACTTACTTCTGTAACAGGTCAGCAGGAAGGGTACAACTCGGCAGCTAAGGGTAAGTACCATTTTCAACTGTGTTGAAACTTGGGTGCTACAGTCTTGAGTGCATATAGTAGTAAAGACTATTAGCACAGTAGGTAGTAGTAGTATAGGAAAGGTAGATTATTTAGTAGCCAAGTGCATGAATGGTATCCTGTTCCCACTTCATCCTATCAGGAGAGAGAACTCAACACCGCAAAAATGGTCCGACAATTTTTTATTTTTTTACGTGCTTGAAACAAGTAAAATAATCTGCCAGCAAATGGCTTGGCGAGATTTCTTGAAATAATTTTAAATATCTAGGGTTCTCTCTCCTGATTGGATAACATGAGAACGGGATACCAGAAAATGTATTTCCCGTTTACTGCAGAGCGGAGGGACTGGGGAGACCCATGTCACTGACCAGACACTCTACATCAGTGATGGCTGTCGGAATGTAGAGCTACTTAACACTTATTTTAACAACAAAAAATACCACTTACAGCACCTTTAAGCCATCAGACCTCTTGTTGTCACTCAATAAGCAGCTCAGGTAAACAGTAAACACGCGGCTGGCTGGGTGTGAACGATCTGGTCGTTTCCACAACAGACTGCTCTGGTCACGACGACGAGGAGGAGGAGAACATGTGGGCCACAGCCTCTGCTGACGGCAGGCCTTTTAACAGCTATTCTCTTACCACGGTATGTGTCTTTGGTTTTGTATACAGCGTATAAATAAAAAGGTTTACGAGTCCATTTGTGGCACCGACACTTTGAGGGCCATGTGACACTGGGGGGGGGGGGGGGGGGGCCTCTGAAGCACACGATCTGAACGCAACCAAACCATGCAGGAGGTCTAATTAAAAAGTAAACTGCAGTAGAGGCCAGAATGAGCAGACTACACTTGTCCTGGCTGCAGAAGTTCAAACTTGCTCTGCTTTACAGAAAAGGGGTTTAAAGAATTGCAGTAACTACAAAATCACTGGAGAGTCAAAGAACTTTAAAGCTATTGCTGCAGTTAAAATGCGTCTGCAGGGCAGTATACTTAAAGGAGCACCTCACCAAAAAAAAACAATGCAGATTTATTTTGCACATAATCTCACACACATCCAATGAAAGACAGTTTTGCACACATTCATTTAGTTTGAGAGTTATTGAGAATAAACGAGTTTGAATATGGCCACCGGTGATGTCATCAGGGACAATTTAATCCTTGTGTTGTGTTAATTACAGCTCAATGAAATTAGGTAGCAATCCCTATAAGACAAGCTAATGCTATGTTTCTCCGTTTCATGGAGCTATAATTAACACAACACAAGGATCCAATGTCCCTGATGACATCACTGGTGGGCGGCCATATCCAAAGTAATTTACTCTCAATAACTCTCAAACTAAATTAATGTTTTTTTGGATGCGTGTGAGATTATAGTACAAAATAAATCAGCATTCTTTTGTTGGTTAAGTGCTCCTTTGAGAGCAGAGCTGAACGATACGGAGCAAATATCATATTGAGATTATGTTTAAGCAGATTGCAGGCAGCGATTGCGATATCATTTGAAATAATGAAAAAAATGTATGGTTTACAGTTCTTCAAGGACAACACCGGCGTGCAGGAATCCCTTTGTCTGTCCCAACAATAGCTTGAATCTCACACCTAGTGAGACAATGTCCCCAAACCCCCACCTTACACTATACACTAGAGAGCTGGATCACCTTCTCCACCTCACAGTGTCTCCCAGGTGGCCACTGGAAAACACTCCGCCACACACTAGATAAGATAAGATAAGATATTCCTTTATTGATCCCCTTGGGGAAAGAGCAGCGGTTCTCAAACTACGGGTCACGACCCAAAGTGGGGTCGTGGGTAGGTGACAGTGCATTGGCAAGTAATACTTTTTTAATGTTAAGCAACATATTTTGGCTAAATATGCCTCGGTGACAGCGCATTGGCAAGTAATACTTTTTTTTAATGTTCTGGCAACATATTTTGCATTGATAACATAGTGCTGTAATAAAAATGTCTAATACATATGGCAACGTGTAAGTTCAACAACGTGTGCTTTTATTTTGATATTCCTTAATTCCACGTTGAAATTACGCGATACAGTGTGGGGTCGCCAAAAAGAATCCTAAATAAAATGGGGTTGTGGTAAAAAAAAAGTTTGAGAACCCCTGCACTAGAGAGCTGGATCCCCTCCTCCACCTCAGTGTCTCCCAGGTGGCCGCTGTAAAACACTCCTCTCGGCCAAAGCCCATTCAGCCTACATGTACCTTGTTTGTATATGTGTTTCACTATTAAACCTAATATCGATCATGAAGATCAGTCTACGACATAATGGACGAGTCCGGCTCCGCCAAAGCGGCGTGGAGATAAACCTAGCTTGAATCTATATCTCCAGGTCACACTAATAAAATTGCAGCCAGAGAAGAGTTTCTGAACGTATACGAGGAAGTACACGCACAGAGAGAAAGACATTTTCTACAGCGCTACCTCTGTGTTAGCAAGACCAAGAGATCCGTTTTGGAAAGGTTTCTTCTCCGCGATTCTATAGTTGATCACCATAACGTTTCCATTTTTTTAAAGGGTTAACAAAGTAAACATGTTTAAATCTAAAAAAGCTATGGTTAGGAAAATAGTCAGGGGTACCAATGAGATAAGATATTCCTTTATTAATCCCCTTGGGGGTCAAATTTGGAATTTTTAGGGGGGGGGGGGGGTATTGGTATGGGCAGGGTAATAGTAGAAAGACATAAATATAGGCAATAAAATTAGATCCGAATATAAAAATGAGAAAAAATAACAATATAATTAACTCTGAATGAAATGTGAAATATATGTGCCCATTGGTAAAAAGACTAAAACTCATATTTAGACTGGTAGACTTTTTCAGTTATCCATTTGTCATGCAGTTAAAAGCCTTTCAGAAGTATATTATGAATAACCCTATTTTATAACCTCTCCCAATGGATTAGCCTTTGATGATCCATCTACTTGTATCTATATACAGTAGGCCTTGTATTCAGGGACTTGAGTGACCCGTGTCGGCAATCTCACTTTCTATCAGTTATTACGTGAATGATAAAAAAATCATTATAAAATGCTCCAGGTTGCAGTCTTTGCTATATATGGATATTGTGTTAGTTCATATTGTGATATCAATATGAATTCAATACAATATTCGGCCCCTATGAAGAGCCTGCATGAACAACACAGAGGCTTGTTGTTGAATGGAGCCTTGTTTTGCCAAAAGCAACTCAGCACCACTAAGATCATCTAAGTCGATTGTTGTTTCAACTGGAACAAAGTGCTCGTGGATTTTCGCAAAACCAAACCCAAAAAAAAAAGAATAATCTTAGAACCAAGATGGTTTTGGGAAAAAACTGCCGTTGGGACAGGTATGCAAATGCGGGCCCTCGAGAGTCCTGGAGAGACAACAGAGCTTTGTAAACAATCCCATTCTGGAAAGAGGGAGCACAGCTGGATATCTGCTTCCCCATCGCCCAAAAACAGGAAATCACAATCCCAATCACACTCCACCCCATCCCAGTATGATACAATCTCCTCATCACACACCCCCCCCCTCTCTCAGTTAGGAATGGAAAAGAACAATCCCTTCCAGAAGCCGCCCGACTTCAGGTTAATACTTTCGACCACGTGGGGAACGGGGGCGGGCCCACCTGAGCGGCGTTTGAGCCGGGAGAGGGGGATGATATTACAAAACAAGGTTATCTCATCAAGCCGCTTTATCCGCCGTTATGTTCAGACTTTCAGACAAAGCTGCTGTGAGTGTGCGTGGGAGGGGCGGGCGGCGCAGCCCAGCGGAGGAAACACTCCTGGATTCCTGGACCGAGTGTTACCGAGGGTAATGTGAGCCTAATGCTGCGTTCAGACGGTGGGCGGCAAAAACCCACGGCAGAATGTGCTAAAGTTCCTCTGCCACAGATCTTTACCCGGATGTTGGAACCCGCTAGTAGCATGTGGCTCTTCTTTTGCTTTTGTACGACAAAACTAGAGATCTATCTGGCATGTTATTCGCAGGAATCGTTTTTATTATCATCACAGATGATGGGGTTCGCAATACATTTAAAGACTAAGGGCTGGGCAATTCTTGCAAAAAATGTTAATCACGATTTTTCTTTTTAAGAATAGAGACCACGATTCTCTCACGATTCTTATTTTTTCAATAAAATCATTTAAAAAGTAAAGTAAAAAAATATTTATTATAAAAAAAAATTATAAAAAAAAAAAAGTGTCATAACTTAGAAATGAGATTTTTTTCCGAGTAATTGCCCAGCCCTGCAGATCTCCCGTCTTTGAATATGAAAAATACAACGTGAACCAGACTGAACAGGATATAACGTTGCCCTCCCGTTGATCGACAGTGACCAGAGAGTAGGGCCTGGCTTCAGTCTGCAGAAGTAGGGCCTGGCTACACAGTCTGAACAGCAGAACTAGGGCCTGGCTTCACAGTCTGAACAGCAGAACTAGGGCCTGGCTTCACAGTCTGAACAGCAGAACTAGGGCCTGGCTTCACAGTCTGACCAGCAGAACTAGGGCCTGGCTTCACAGTCTGACCAGCAGAACTAGGCCTCTGGCTTCACAGTCTGACCAGCAGAACTAGGGCCTGGCTCCACAGTCTGAACAGCAGAACTAGGACCTGGCTTCACAGTCTGAACAGCAGAACTAGGCCTCTGGCTTCACAGACTGAACAGCAGAACTAGGGCCTGGCTTCACAGTCTGAACAGCAGAACTAGGGCCTGGCTTCACAGTCTGAACAGCAGAACTAGGGCCTGGCTTCACAGTCTGAACAGCAGAACTAGGGCCCCTGGCTTCACAGTCTGAACAGCAGAACTAGGGCCTGGCTTCACAGACTGAACAGCAGAACTAGGCCTCTGGCTTCACAGACTGAACAGCAGAACTAGGGCCTGGCTTCACAGTCTGAACAGCAGAACTAGGGCCTGGCTCCACAGTCTGAACAGCAGAACTAGGGCCTGGCTTCACAGTCTGAACAGCAGAACTAGGGCCTGGCTTCACAGTCTGAACAGCAGAACTAGGGCCTGGCTTCACAGTCTGAACAGCAGAACTAGGGCCTGGCTACACAGTCTGAACAGCAGAACTAGGGCCTGGCTTCAGAGTCTGAACAGCAGAACTAGGGCCTGGCTTCAGAGTCTGAACAGCAGAACTAGGGCCTGGCTTCACAGTCTGTGAAAAGCCATGAAGCAGACGAGAAGTGAACCACATTCCACATCTGGATGTGATGAGTCTTTTCCTCACCACAGGCTCCTCTGACAATAACTATTATACACAGTACAGCATTGTATCTTTAAAGGCCCAATCAGAGATCCAAACCTAACAAACGGGTGGGCCCCACCACCAAAGAAAATGTATAAAAAAAGATTTGCAATGTTTTCATTCTATAGTTGACAGAGTTCGATGATGGGAGGAGGATTAACAATAGATACATACGAGTTTTAATTGCATAGATCTGCTCTATTTTGTGGCTGTAAAAGGTTTTCCTAAGTTGGTAATGTTTGTAAACATTGGAGTAAAATAAGACTTATATTCTGCTTCATGACGGGTTAAGAAAGTTCCACCAAACTTATTTTCCATTAAAGGAAAACTCCAACATTTTGAGAAGTTAGCTTATTTGCCATCTACCCTGGAGTTAGACAAGATACATACCCTTTTCTTCTCTGTGCATGCAGTAGGAGTAGGAAGACGTTTGGAACTAGGCTAATGGAGGAACCTACTTCCAGTGACTGACGCTAAGCTAGGCTAACGGTGCACGTCTTCCTACTCCTACTGCATGCACAGAGAAGAAAAAGGTATGCATCTTAACACTCCAGCATTTTGGGAACCCTGGAGTTAGACAAGAAGATGCATACCTTTTTCTTCTCTGTGCATGCAGTAGGAGTAGGAAGACGTTTGGAACTAGGCTAATGGAGGAACCTACTTCCAGTGACTGACGCTAAGCTAGGCTAATGGTGCGTGTCTTCCTACTCCTACTGCATGCACAGAGAAGAAAAAGGGTATGTATCTTCTTGTCTAACTCCAGGGTAGATGCCAAATAAGCTAATTTCCCAAAATGTTGGAGTTTTCCTTTAAGTGAAGAATGCATATGAATATTTCCCACATGGTAAAAAAAAGAAATGAAAAAAAGAAGAAAAAAAAGAATTACGGTTTGGGGCTTTAAACCAAACTCGGCAGGCCTAGACGCAGTTCAGTGCCAGTTGTTTTGTAAAAGGAGAAAATGAACTATTTTGGCTGGTCCTGGACCTGCTCTTATGCAAGTTCATTGGATAGTAAACCAGAGAGTCACTGGACAAAAGCAGTTCACGGCACATACTGTACGAGCAGGAACGGTGGTTAACATAATATTATGTTTGCACTGAAGCGAGGCTACTACTAACACCAACCCCCCCCCCCCGTTCACAACAGATGTTGCCACTGTGAACCCTGTGCAATCGCATATCAAATTAAATCCACCGGATCGCAGACCAACAGCATTATTACACCGGACCAATTTTATTGTAGGGTTCAAGGCCAATTTCTGCAAAACATTGTTATAGTGTTCCCAGATGTGGGCGAAGGTATGGAATCTCTCTCCCTCTCTCTCCCCTCTCTCTCCCTCCCTCTCTCTCATAGTAATCATACCAGTCTAGCGGCCTGTAGGCACTTTATGTAAAATGATGAGGGCTGAAGCATGTACCGTAGCAGCGAATGCACTGGGAGAAACTTTTGTAACCTTTGTTTTTTGCGAGATAGGCCCTGGAATAAGCCTCCTCAGCGTACATGTACCTGGTACTAGGCAGCATTGGATTAGGATATATCAACAATAAGCATCTTTGCCTGAAACCACCGACAGAGAATCAGCCAACATTCTGACTGTGTTTATGTGTTAAACTAGGGGATACACCGACGGTGCTTTTGTACTGGGATTTTAAGTATCGCCAGATATAAACTACTGATTGATTGATTGAAAACTGTATTAGCAGATTGCAGAATGGGGGTACAGTACAGTACGGCTCAATACAAACAACTGCTAAGAGGATGCAGACCAGAAAAATGCTTTCGTCTTGTTTACATCAGGGTCCTCCATTTTCAATTCATATGATGTGAATGATCCCATACAGTGGAACATTAGTCTGGAGTCACTGGGGGGGAAAAACTGATTGAGATAGAATACATTTTCCCTATTTTAGCACGGTATCAGCCCAATATCCATTACCGATACCCCATCTTAGAGCGGTATCGGCCCAATATCAATTACCGATACCCTATCTTAGAGCGGTATGAGCCTGAAAGCCGGTAAAGAATGTTAAGTTCTCAAAATTCTAAACAAACGGGTGTGGTCGTACACCTGTAAGGGTTAGACTAAATAAGAGCTCTCTTCCTTCCATGCCTACCCTGCTATACTGTATAACTCACATAATACAGCTATCGCAGAGCTCATTAAGCCTCCACAGAGAAGCTGGTTCTGCACCTGTGAAAAAGGACAATCCCTGTATTCATTCTTCTGGGGGTAACAAGAGCACTGATCTAGGATCACTTGTCAGGTCACTGGTCAGACCCCATGGCTAACTTCAGTATAACTTAAAAAAGGAACAGTTCACTTTGTTTAAAAGTCATTTCAATCTAGGCGGCTGGGTGGCGCAGCGGACATTGTGCTCGTCACCAACGCAAGAGACTCCGGGTTCGAATCCGGCTGTCGGCGTTGCCTCCGGCTTGGGCCGGCCGTCATACTAACTCAATTGGCAGTGGTGGAAGTCAATGGGTGGTAATCTGGACGTTGTGGACAGCGACTCCTACAGGTCGGTTGGGGGACGCCTGCACAGCAGAGACAGGAAATGGTGGGGGTAGTGTGAGTCTCCCATGCGTTACACCTCGCCAATGCGAGTCCGCGCTGGCAGGTGAAAAGATGTGACAGGCTGCCTCCTCGTGTATCGGAGGGGACACGTTATGCAAGGCTTCTATCCTCCCTACAACCGGCCAGTGGGGGGCATATGTGAGCAACGTTCAAGACAGGGGAGGGGAGAATTGGCACAGCGAAATTGGGATGGGAGAAAAAAATAGAAAAAGAGAAAAAGTGGATAAAAAAAATAAGTAATTTCTTTCCAAAAAGCACCGTCTGGCGCCAGCGTTTTGTTTTTTTGGTGCGAAGCGCCTCCGTGGTGGGCAACATCACTAACTCACTCACTCACTCATGCAGTAATTCAGAAATTCACTCACACTTAGCCCCCCTAGTGGCGGCTCACAGGCATAGCACTTTATGTAAGACCATTTCACTCTTATCAGAGAATGCTTTGCGTCAAGACACTGGAAGTAGAAATAGTTGTCATTTGTTAGCCGTGTGCTAGTGGAAGTCGATGGGTTCCGTTTAGTGATGGACGATATATCGGCCACCGATATAATATCGGCCGATATGGCGATTTTTTTTACACATCGGTATCGGCCCGATATCAAGATAGGGCCGATATGGGCAGATATAAAAAACATATTTGAATTTTTTGACATGTTTTGACCTTAAATAGTTTCAAAATAAGTTACAAAAGTAAAAAAAAAAAAAAAAAAAAAAAAAAAAAAAAAAAAAAAAAAAAGCGTTTTGGAAAATAGCTCTTTATTTGATTATCATAAAAAAGTGTTTTCTATACAGAGATATCGACATCGGTAAATATCGGTATCGGCCAGAACAGCAATATTAATATCGGTTATCGGTATCGGCCACAAGTTTCACATCGGTGCATCACTAGTTCCGTTAGCATGTCTCTGAAAAAAATCATATGTAGCATTTTCCAAACAACTTGCAAACCATTTGACCATATTATTAACAACATAGACGTTTGTTTTCTCAGAGACACGCTAACGGACATCATGGACTCACTCCGGCTCTCGACATGAACGGTCGCAGAATATCCAGCTCTTGCTGTTCCCATGGAAACCAACAACAAAAATCAACAAAAAGAAGATATACAGGAATATTTATGCATTTCTTGCTCGCCATACTTTGGATTACAGACGTGTGCCTGAATTCAGCACAGAATCGTCAGGAAACGGCGGTGGAAGGCAACAAACGCGCAAATCTACAGTCCCATTGTGACTTTTACCTGTTGAATGGCTCGGAGAGTAAACATCCGGCTATTGGAGCGGCAACTATTCACAGACTGTTGACGGCGAATCCCGAAAGAAAGAGACTACCCCCGACAGGCAAGTTTGATAGAAAATCGATGTTTTTATTGTATTTGCTCCTGTCTGGAGACATTCATCAGAACCCAGGACCTGTTTTAACGCGCCAACAGGCGAAGAATCAACGGCTCATCCTCACACCGTCAATAGCATGCATCTCCACACCGTCGCCGGCCCAGGACACAACGGCCAGCGGATGCACCAACCGACCAGCAGGCGGCGACATCCCCTCACCGAAGCCCAAGCAGAGGAGCCGAGATGCAAGAGGGAGAGAGCTTGCAATCAGGGGACTCATATCAGCGCGGGACGTGAGCACCAGGGACCCGCCGGTTGACTCGGCTAGCCCCGCCAGGACAGCTAGACTAACCGACCCACCCCCCCTCCCCCACAACGGAGGGCCTCCAGAGACATCTGAGGACAGCAACCAGCCCCCCCCCCCCCCCCCCCCACGTCGCGGGTTTTCACACCGACCAAATACACCAGCAGAGGACAAAGGATCATCCCCACCCCCCCTCCTAACATCAATGAACACAGGACCCCATCCCCCCCTCCCCACCTACCGCCACAAGATCAACCACACGGACTAGGATCCCCCACCCCCCCTCCGGACATCACAGAGCCCCCCCCCCTTCCCACAGAAGAAGAATCCTACCTTTATCTCAATGATATTGACGACACAGCAGATAAAAACGGACTACATATCTTTCATCTTAATGTAAATAGCCTCAGGCACAAACTGACAGAAATAAGAAATCATTTCAGTAGCGGAAAGGTAAACATACTATGTTTCTCAGAAACCAAACTGGACCCATCAGTAACAGACCCGGAAATTGAATTAGAGAACTATTCTTTAGTCCGCAATGACAGGAACAGGCATGGAGGAGGTGTCTGTATGTACATCCATCAAGACACCAAATTTATTAACCGTACAGACCTAGATCATGAGGCTATTGAAACTGTTTTTGTAGAAATTCTATTTGAAAGGGCTAAATCTGTTCTAGTCGGCACAATTTACAGACCGCCAGACCAAAATGGCTTTTATGACGTGTTGGATGAGTGCTTAGCTGGAGTTGAGGATACAGAAATGATTCTTATTGGGGATTGGAACACGGATATGCAACAAAAATATGCACCCGTCTTCAAATCCTACAATAGGTTTTGTGATCTGCACGGCCTCAGCCAACTAATCACACAACCCACACGTGTGTGTGAGTCAACTCAGACTACCATTGACCTCATCCTGACCTCTGACAAGTCCAAGATCGCCAATAAAGGGGTTATAGCATGCGGGTTAAGTGATCATTATATGATATTCTGTACCCGCAAAAAGCTAAAACAAAAGGCTGGCTGTCACAAAACAGTCACATCTAGAGACCTAAAAACCTACTCTAGCGAGGCCTTTAACCTTGAACTGGAGGGTCTGGACTGGTCAGATGAGCTCAATGGTACACTGGTTGAAGAAACATGGCTTGGCTTCAAAACCAAATTTTCAACGATACTAAACAACATGGCCCCCCTAAGAACCACCAGGGTAAAAAATCGCGCTGAGCCGTGGATGCACGCTGAAATACTGACCGCTATGAAAACCAGAGACAAAAAATGCTCTGAGTTTCGTAAAAGTCAGTCAAAGCTTAACATAAGCACGAGCAGTGAACTCCAAGCCCACGTGATGGAACTCAAACTGGAAAGAAACAGACTAAGAAATGATGTAAACTCCATGATCAAAACAGCAAAGAAAAAATTCATCAATGACAAAACCGAGGAAAACAAAAACAAACCGCGTGAACTTTGGAAATTACTCAATAACCAACTAGGCTGCAGTAAAAAACTTAAAACCAGATTCTCAAACATAAACATAAAGACGGACAACACGCTCATCACAGAAAAGCTGGATGTAGCCAATTACTTAAATAGTTTCTTCACAAACATAGCCACAACACTGGTAAACAAACTACCCTCCCACTCAGGGCATTATGGGGTAGAACACATAGTAGCTTACTACAAAAACCTAGGGGTCCACAAAGACGACTTCAAACTGGAAATGGTAACAACAGATGAGGTACTCAAAAAACTGAGCGCCCTCCAACCTAACAAGGCCACTGGCCATGACAACATCCCCTCCAAATTCCTCAGAGACTCAGCAGCCGCCATCACCCCAGTCATCACACACATAATAAACCTCTCTATAAAACAGGGACACGTCCCCAAGGACTTCAAAATTGCGAGAGTGACCCCTCTGCACAAAAAAGGCAGTAAATTAGACCCAGGCAACTACCGCCCTGTTTCTATCCTTACCTCCATCTCGAAAGTCATGGAAAAAATTGTATACGAACAGGTCGAAAAATACCTTGCGGAAAAAAAACTAATCTACGAATTCCAATCTGGCTTCAGAACATCCCACTCCACTGACACATGCCTTCTCTATTTAAACGACCACATCAAACAAGAGGTGGACGCGGGCAAATACTGCGGCATGGTCATGCTGGACCTACAAAAGGCCTTCGACACTGTCAATCACACCATTCTGATTGACAAGCTAAAAGCAATTGGTTTTGATAGTCTATCAGTGAGCTGGATGCAATCCTACCTGGAGGGGAGAGAGCAGATGGTGGAGGTAAACGGTACCCTATCCCCCCCCCTCACAGTAAACTGTGGTGTTCCACAAGGAAGCATACTAGGTCCGCTACTGTTCCTAATTTATGCAAATGACATGTCATCAGCTTGTGACTGCAACTTGTTCCTGTTTGCGGACGACTCAGCCCTGCTGGTCTCTGACAAGAACAAGTCACAGGTTGAAAAAACCCTCAGCTCAGAACTAAGCAAAATCTGCATATGGCTCGCTGATAACAAACTATCATTACACATGGGCAAAACAGAGTCCATTCTCTTCGGTTCAAATAACAAACTCAGCAAGACCGACGGCTTCTCAGTTACAGTGGGTGACAATATTGTCACAAGGAAAGAAGATATTACCTACCTGGGTTCCATCCTAGAGGCAAATCTTTCCTGTGACAAAATGGCATCCAATGTAATAAAAAAAAGTCAACCAACGAACTCGTTTCTTGTACCGGATCTCCTCACTGGTAAACAAGAATACCCTGAAGACTCTAGCAGGAGCACTCATTCAAGGGTACTACGACTATGCTTGCACCTCATGGTACCAAAGCACCTCAAAGGCGCTAAAAACAAAATTACAAACATCTCAAAACAAACTGGTCAGACTACTGCTTGACCTTACTCCTAGAACCCACCTCACCCCTGCCCACTTTGACAACCTAGGATGGCTTAGAGTAGACGACAGAGTACAGCAACTTGCAATGGGCCTGGTCTACAAGATACACTACACGACCAAGGTACCCATGTACATGACTAAATACTTCCCAAAGGTCAGTGAATACCACGATCACAACACCAGAGGGAGCTCCACAAATCATGTTAAACCCAGATTCGGCTCAAACAAGGGACTAAACACGTTTCGCAATTATGCCACATCAATGTGGAACGCCCTACCCAAAGCTGTAAAGGAATGTGAATCACTACCCACTTTCAAAAACACTCTCAAAAAACACCTAAGGGAGACTGCAACTCGAAACTGGCCCCTGTAAATGTCCGAACACAACCCCCTCCAATGTACAGTAAATTACCAAGTATGGTCTTGTCAATAATCCAATGTACAGTGTTGTTTGTACAGTTGTACAGTGTCCCCCACCCACCCCTCCTACCCACCCCCCCCTCCTACCCACCCCCCCCCCCCCCCCCACCCACCCAACCACCTCCAATGTACAGTCCCCACCCACCCCTCCTACCCAACCCCCCCCCCCCCCCCCCACTCCTACCCAACCCCCCCCCCCCCAACCACCTCCAATGTACAGTCCCCCCCCCACCTACCCAATCCAATGTACAGTTTCTACGCCTAATGTATATACTCTTTTCTTTCTGGACTCTTTTTGTATCACAAATACAGTACTGTAATTGCAAATCTGGTATGTCATAAATGTATAGATGTAGCAGTACTGTCTATCTGTATGTCATGTATGTCATATATGTTACGATGAATTGAAAATGGGGGACCCTGATGTAAACAAGACGAAAGTCTTTCTCTGGTCTGCATCCCCTTAACAATTGTATGTATTGAGCTGTACTGCACTGTACCCATTCTGCAATCTGTTAATAAAGTTTTCATTCATTCATTCATTCACTCTGAAATGACTACCGGTTTGTGACAAATCAGACAGGCTCTTTAAACAAAGCAAACTGTTCCTTTAAAAATGGTCCACAACACTATTCCCTATACAGGCAGAAGCACACAGTCTGCTCATAGTGAAGGTTTTTTCTGGATCTACACACTTTCTGCCTCCATCAGCACATCACCGCTGGTTCCCTGGCTTGCCTCTGTAACTGGAGCCTGAGACGGCACCAGCGGCCGGCGTATTGTGGATAGACAAGACTGGGAAGCATGCAAGGAGTTCAAATGGAAAAAAAAAGTAGCTTAGTAAGAGGAGATTAGGAGGCATACTGTAGGGGAAGTCCCATTATTACCGCTCTAAATTCCCAGCAGGACCGTGTTAGTTTTGGAAATGAGCTTCTTTCTAGCAGAACCCTGAAGTGAGTCCACCCAACGCCCACCCTCCCTGCAGTCTGCACTAGCAGCTGTGCATGCAAGCACATCCAGACGCCCCCCCCCCCCCCCCCCAATCAATCGAAAACCTAGAAATAGCTGACTAAAGCACAGGCATGTTAGACATGCCTAATCTAGAAGCGAACCGTCCATCCATTTAATTACCTCCGCGTTTAATCAAGCAGCAGTTTAGGCACAAACTTCATAAAGATGGAGATATTGCACACGGCCACTGGAGAACGGCCCGATTTGCATAACTAAACGGGGCGCCCGAACAATTCCTCATCACAATAACTCACGAGGCTCCTCCGACAGAAGCCATCGCTTTGGTTTTTTTTTTACAGGCCTGTCCTTCCATCTCAGTGTCCCATGAGTGGAGCCTGCCAGAACTGAAGTGCACCGAGAGAGGACAACTAAAAGACTTGAAAAAGGCCAAAACTCTGAGGTTGAGGAGGAGGAGGGCGTATTTCAAAAACCACCGTAATTCCTGGAACCCGAGATATACGAGCCGCTGGACTATACCAGCGTGGAAGCCCTGCCTCTTGTGAAAGGCTTTATAAAGTACAAGAAAAAGGGGGAAAGTGACAGGCCTTTGGCAGTGTGTCGACCCACCCACGCAAAAGCCTCTCATCATTCCATGCAATGCCCAACATAGATTGTTGGCAGAATTCCTTTAAGGGTAATTCATATTACATCAACCCCCCCCCCCCATCTGATATTCAGATAGTTCTTTGGACTTGGAGAGTCGTGCCTGGACCTGGAATGCATGGGGTTTGCTTCTCTAAGTAATCACTACAATGAAGGGAGCCAATGGGAGAGGCATGTCCCCGTTACATAATATTGATCTTTGCGAGATCACTTGGCCAATCTGTTAAAACTAACAGTAATACTTTATTTTAAGCTCCAAGGATGGTTGTGCCCAGAAATGAGATCTAGAGATGTGTGCCATGGGGGGGGGGGGGCGGGGGGTGGTGTCACTGGTGTCACTGGTGTGTACTAAACTAAGGTGTGTGTGTGTACTATGTAGGGGTGTAAAGGTACACGTATCCGTACTGAACCGTTTCAGTACTGGACCGGCTTAGGTTCAGTACGGCTGTGTACCAAACGAATACAACGGTATGTTAACCACCAACTATCGCCCACCGGGGGCGTTTTTTTTTCACAATCTAATATAAAAAAATGAACAAGTCGATTATTAATTTCAATATAGAATATTCGTTGACAACCCTACAAGTACAATAAGTTACTGATCACCCCTGAGTGGAACATGGAAAGCCAAACTTTTACCCACTGTATCGAAAACCCGTACCGAACCGTGACTTCAAAACCGAGGTACGTACCGAACCGTGGTTTTTGTGTACCGTTACACCCCTAGTACTATGTAATCGGTGTACAAAACTAAGGTGTGTGTACTATATAATCAGTGTACTAAACTAAGGTGTGTGTGTACTATGTAATCAGTGTACTAAACTAAGATGTGTGTACCATGTAATCAGTGTACTAAACTAAGATGTGTGTACCATGTAATCAGTGTACCAAACAAAGGTGTGTGTACTTTGTAATCAGTGTACTAAACTAAGGTGTGTACCATGTAATCAGTGTACCAAACTAAGGTGTGTGTACTTTGTAATCAGTGTACTAAACTAAGGTGTGTGCACCATGTAATCTGTGTACCAAACTAAGGTGTGTGTACTTTGTAATCAGTGTACTAAACTAAGGTGTGTACCATGTAATCAGTGTACCAAACTAAGGTGCGTGTACTTTGTAATCAGTGTACTAAACTAAGGTGTGTGCACCATGTAATCTGTGTACCAAACTAAGGTGTGTGTACCATGTAATCGGTGTGTGTACCATGTAATCTGTGTACCAAACTAAGGTGTGTGTAACATGTAATCAGTGTGTAAACACAATGTCCTGGATTTGAATCCAGCCCATGACATTTGCTACATGTCATCCTCTTTCTCTCTCTCCTCTATGTTTCTTGTCACTCTACTGTACATGAAACAGAAATGCCATAAGAATCACCTAAAGTAAATAAAGTGTTCAGCCCACCAGTGTGTCTTATTGCTAAAAGGCCTATGAAAGCCATGTTCACTACTGGGACGGTCATGTTGTAGACAAACCCAGATTCATTGAATGCCACATGCAGACACTGAATGTCCCAGGGTACCAAACTGCTGACACATCATCGCTGACTGACCTTCAGGTGACCAGCCTCGATGTGGTGAGAACTGAACATGTCATGTGATCAGCCTCAATACCAACCAACTCCAACCATCATGTGATCCAACCCCAACCATCATGTGATCAGGCTCAATACCAACCAACTCCAACCATCATGTGATCAGGCTCAATACCAACCAACTCCAACAGTCATGTGATCAGGCTCAATACCAACCCAACTCCAACCATCATGTGATCAGGCTCAATACCAACCAACTCCAACCATCATGTGATCAGGCTCAATACCAACCAACTCCAACCATCATGTGATCAGGCTCAATACCAACCAACTCTAACCATCATGTGATCAGGCTCAATACCAACCAACTCCAACCATCATGTGATCAGGCTCAATACCAACCAACTCCAACCATCATGTGATCAGGCTCAATACCAACCAACTCCAACCATCATGTGATCAGGCTCAATACCAACCAACTCCAACCATCATGTGATCAGGCTCAATACCAACCAACTCCAACCATCATGTGATCAGGCTCAATACCAACCAACTCTAACCATCATGTGATCAGGCTCAATACCAACCAACCCTAACCATCATGTGATCAGGCTCAATACCAACCAACTCCAACAGTCATGTGATCAGGCTCAATACCAACCAACTCCAACAGTCATGTGATCAGGCTCAATACCAACCAACTCCAACCATCATGTGATCAGGCTCAATACCAACCAACTCCAACCATCATGTGATCAGGCTCAATACCAACCAACTCCAACAGTCATGTGATCAGGCTCAATACCAACCAACTCCAACAGTCATGTGATCAGGCTCAATACCAACCAACTCCAACAGTCATGTGATCAGGCTCAATACCAACCAACTCCAACCGTCATGTGATCAGGCTCAATACCAACCAACTCCAACAGTCATGTGATCAGGCTCAATACCAACCAACTCCAACCATCATGTGATCAGCCTCAATACCAACCAACTCCAACCATCATGTGATCAGGCTCAATACCAACCAACTCCAACCATCATGTGATCAGGCTCAATACCAACCAACTCCAACCATCATGTGATCAGGCTCAATACCAACCAACTCCAACCATCATGTGATCAGGTTCAATACCAACCAACTCCAACCATCATGTGATCAGGCTCAATACCAACCAACTCTAACCATCATGTGATCAGGCTCAATACCAACCAACTCCAACAGTCATGTGATCAGGCTCAATACCAACCAACTCCAACCATCATGTGATCAGGCTCAATACCAACCAACTCTAACCATCATGTGATCAGGCTCAATACCAACCAACTCTAACCATCATGTGATCAGGCTCAATACCAACCCAACTCCAACCATCATGTGATCAGGCTCAATACCAACCAACTCCAACCATCATGTGATCAGGCTCAATACCAACCAACTCCAACCATCATGTGATCAGGCTCAATACCAACCAACTCCAACCATCATGTGATCAGGCTCAATACCAACCAACTCCAACAGTCATGTGATCAGGCTCAATACCAACCAACTCCAACCATCATGTGATCAGGCTCAATACCAACCAACTCTAACCATCATGTGATCAGGCTCAATACCAACCAACTCCAACCATCATGTGATCAGGCTCAATACCAACCAACTCCAACAGTCATGTGATCAGGCTCAATACCAACCAACTCCAACCATCATGTGATCAGGCTCAATGCCAACCAACTCCAACCATCATGTGATCAGGCTCAATACCAACCCAACTCCAACCATCATGTGATCAGGCTCAATACCAACCAACTCCAACCATCATGTGATCAGGCTCAATACCAACCAACTCCAACAGTCATGTGATCAGGCCAGGGTTCGAAATTAAGGGGGTCTTGGGGCAAAATGCCCTTGAAAATTGACCAAATGCCCTCGAAAATCAGTTAAGGGGGGCAAGAAAAGCCCCAGACACTTTGCACAGATGTTTAGCCCATAGTATGCACTAGGGAAAAATCCAGATTGATTGATGGCATGCTATACTCGAGTGATCGCGTATTACTCGAAAAGGGATTTTTTTTTTAATGGAATTTTTTTTATACATATTTGTTCATTCACGTATATATGTTTAAGGAAACCAACAAACAGTTATAATCTTACACATACATGTGAAAAAATATGTAAAAAAAAAAGAATTAAAATTATTAATAATTTCGATAAAGGAAAAAAAAAAGATTATCGCTACGATTACTCACGCCCATCCCTAGTATGCACACGCACAGTATAATATGCATGTAATAAATAGTTTGTTAATAAACTCTTGTTACTTGAACAATTTTCACTGTGCTCCTAAATTTCTTTGTGTGCTCCTAAATTTAGATTTTATTTATTTAAAGTTCAGGGCCCTCATTCATCAACGTGGACGTAGAACTTGACCTACTTCCACACGTAAGCACGGAATGTAGAACTAGCGTACGCACAGGGAAGTCGGCATTCATCACACGTGCGTACGCAGGCTCTATGGTCCTCCGTGTTGATGAATACCACTTTGTTCTACCGTCAATGCTCGTGCATGATTATCCATATATGGTCATGAAAATGAGGAAACACCCCCCATGGGATGTGAAATAATGGACTGACCCGAGCGGAACCCTGAGAAACTCCACGAAGATTGTTCACTGCTGTCGAACCAAGAAGACACTATCGCGTATTGTGGGATAAATAAAAGGCGGACTCGTAAACGGTGATGTCAGATATCAACGGCTCCCTAAGACCATTGCTGCAATTCTGCCTGGACAGCTCAAAATACTAATAAAGACCGTTCGTTGACCACTGTTTGGCGTTGGTTGTGTGTCATTATAACCGTGCTGTAATATGGAATGCCTTTATTAGTTGTGTTCGATTGGCCATATGATTTTTAGATGCATCTATTTTGTTGTCGGCTAATAAAGACCGCGCTGGAATATGACTGCCTTTTCCCGTGTTGTTTGATTAATACCCCAGGGATTAAAGTTCTCCTCAATTTTATTCCAAATCGCGATGGATCTCCCGTCAATTTTCTACCTGCTGCATAGGGCTGGGCGATATAACGATAACGATAAATATCGCGATATATTTTAATAATCGATATCGAATATCGAAATTTAAAAAAAAATCGAAAAATCGTTTTTTTTTTTTTTTTTCCTGCAACAGGGCAGTTTTAAAACCAGAGACAGTGGACAGACTTGTCTTTCTTGCCTGCAACTTAAAGTAATGGCTTTGCTTGTCCAAATGACAATACTGACCAAATTCAGATTTCTTTTTCTCTTGTCCATTTATTTTGTTTGCTTTCTAATTTAAAATACATTTTGAAACCGTCTGTACACAGTAGGCTATGTGTGCTAGCAGAACTAGACTCCAGTCACGAGTCACAGTGCACATGTGCGGTGGTTTGTCCACCAAAAAAGCGCCAAAAGATCGAAAATAAACTAGCAGAGCCAGAACTGTTCAACTCCTCTGGAGCCACAGCCAGCAGAGAAGCCGGTTTACTTTAGCTTTTAAACCAGCTGCAGCCTGAGAACTGGAGTGTGAGGGGATGTAACACTAAAGATGGCGGCAATGACAAAGAATTGCTGCAAAATAAACATACATCTGTTGTTAAAAAAAAAAAAAAAAAAAAAAAATTATTTTTTTTTATACTTATAACAATTCGATAATTATCGATATCGAGAAATAAAATAAAATTATCATATCGTTATCGCGATATGATTTTTTTCCATATCGCCCAGCCCTACTGCTGCATATGATTTCTAGAGGCATACTACAATCTATTTTGATGTCAGTATTGGGTAGCCTATATAAACAATATAATACGAGAGCATATACAAGAACAATGAATCTCACTGCATGTATGATAGCCTGCCTTTCAATACATGAACTTGAATTCCATCATGTTTGTGTGCGGGACTCACAAGGCTGTTGTCACAATGGGTGGTACCGGTGTACAGTAATAATAACAGTCCACACAATATCACGATCCATGCCATAGCCTATGTTCTATTCTATTAAGATATCATACTCTGACAGCATGCCTATGAGCAACAAAAACGCGAACTTGAATCCCATCATATAGTCTGTCCACTATCTGCATGGTGTCATTGCAATGCGTTTTCTATTATTTCTTATACAGTAAAAAGGGGGAAGAACACTATATTCATATGACTTATTCTGCTTACAGCTTCGAAATTCCACTTGTTTCATTTAACGTAAAGCCTTTTGAATATAATCAAAACGTTCCCGTGTTTCGGCGGTCTGTGCGCAAAATAATAACGAGTTGAGCTTTATGATTTATGATTAATTGAAAATGGGGGACCCTGATGTAAACAAGACGAAAGTTGGTCTGCATCACCAATTAACAATTGTATGTACTGAGCTGTACTGTACTGTACCCATTCTGCAATCTGTTAATAAACTTTTCAATCAATCAAGCTACACGGAGCGCAGTCAGTCAGTAGCCTACACCCCGTATATTCCGATAACGCTATATAAACCATGCTGCATTCATTCTGAGAGAAAGATCTATTATTCCAAATGCTATTTATAGGGTTTTGACCATAATTACACTACTGTTGCTATTTTACAATGAACTATAATGAACTACGGTGCGTACAGAACATGCCAGTGTTATTATGCACAGAAGCTCATTTCCTTGTTGTAATAATATATTCTACCACTGGGCGCGAGGTACGCCAGGTCCGACCTGTGCGTAGATGTAAGCACGGAGTCAAGTTCAAATCGAAATTGATGAATCCCACTCTTTGCTTAGAAATGATCGTACGCACAGGGTAAGCACAGATCTGTGCGTAGAACACGTTGATGAATGAGGGCCCAGGACTGTTGGCAGGCCACTCCATTCCCTCTACTCCCACATTCTGGAGGTAGTCTCTGATAAACCCGCTCTCTGGGGGCGAGCGTTGTCATCTCGGAGGATGGAGTTCGGCCCCAGACTGGAGATATGCTATTACCACTGGTAGGGGCCCGGTAAGGTGCGGAAAAGTAACCATAGCTCAGGGTAGGAAAGTCCGATCGAGGTCCATATCCGAGGAAGTGCCAGTAGGGTTGGGCACCGAAAACCGGTTCTAATTAGGAACCGGTTCCCAACTTCCGGTTCTGGAACCGGAAGTAACATAATTATCTGCATTTCGATTCTTAAAAAAAAAATTACTTTGTTAACACTTTGGGTGCCGGGAGCCGTCTTTAGACGTCTTTGCTGGCCATGCTAAAGTTGCCGGGGGACGCTGTACGACGTCGTCTTTATATCAATATTTCAAAAATCTGCGATCGGATTCATAATGTCCCTCCGCTGGCCTGAGATCCATCAGCAGGACCCACTGAGCTCTCTGGCGGTTCAGGAGCGCCATCTGGTGGCCGATCGGCGCAAGCGCTTAACAGGAAGCGCACTAGAGGTTTTGCTAGACGTCCGTATTGCTTCCGGCCACTCGGTACATGTCCCGTGACTCTAGCTCGTCACTCTACATAGCGATCGATTGCCAATAACTCGATAAACAACATGATTTGGACGTATATACCATTATACAAGCTGGAGATGGACCGGGTAATAATATATCCCATAATGATAAAATTTCTACTCAACGATGATCGCCCAACGGCGCGTGGAGACTGGGGTGAGTTTCAGCGTGTAACGTTACCGTCTTCGATAATAACTGATATTATCAACATTTGACCCACATTAGATGATTGGTATAACGCTGCCCACGGAATTATAAACGCCCCCTCGCCCATCCGGTCAACATCAGATGACGTGTAGTAACTTCTAGAAGTACGTCTAGTTGGAATTTTTTATATCGCGCTGATTGCCATCAAACTGTATTTCATCATCAATATAATGCATTTGGGGCTATATATCACGTTCTGGAGAAAGCTGCAGAAAGAGATGAAAACATACTTATACATTAGACCATACTTTACTATGAATATGTGAATGAAAAAGTTTAACGTTGCTACACAATGAACAATACATATAGGACTTTGAATGGGCCCTAATAATGGCAATGTAGCAATAGAATTTAAAAAGTTATAGCCCTGCAAAGAAGGGGACTTTCTCCATAGACAAATAGCGCTGGCAATCTATGGTATATCATTAATTTAACCTTAGGCAACCAAAGTGTTAATTAATACCCTAGTTACAGTACAGCAACCAAATTAAACTATCAAGTCAACTGAAAATGTGAACATTTTCAAAAAAAAAAAATCTCCTGCGAAATAAGCCGTGACCTGCACCTCAAAGAATCGGAATCGAGAATCGTTCAGAACAGGAATCGATATGGAGAATCGGAATCGGAACCGGAATCGTTCAAATCCAAACGATGCCCAACCCTAGGTGCCAGGCTGTTGTGGCCGTGTAGGTTCTTCCACACGCTACTGAGGCTTCTGACTGTTTGTTAAATTAATTAATTGTAAAATTGCCAACACGTCTTGTTTCTTCCTTGTTACTGATAGACTTCAATCATCCAATCCACCAAACAAACAAGAGTCAATAGCAACTGCAGAATAAGATGTTTGAATAAGGTTTGGCACATTTTTCATGGGCGCAACCCACATACTCAGCTGTGCTGCTCATCCCACAAATGCATGTACCTTACAAATGGGGCACCATTTAAAAAAAAAAAAGGGAAATAAACAGGCTTTCCAACGGTATAAAATGTATTGCCAAGAAGCATCGTTACAACAGAGAAATAATCTACCAAACACAAATTTCCGAACTTTTTGTTCTATGTTTATTTATGTCTGGGGCCAAATGCTCCGCTTCAGACAGCAGGAGATACTAGGAGGAGCGCATAGCACATTTTATGTCGTTTACATTTTAGTAATTTTATGACTCAGATTAGGGATGCCCCGATCACGTTTTTTGCCACCGATACCGATCACCGATCGTCGTAACAGAGTATCATACACGTCTCTACTAGACTATTGCTGGAGCATTTGTTGATATCAGGAGCTATCGGTAGCTGGCCGGCTAGATACCGTTCGGTTAGACAATGCCTCATCTAGAGCTGCCGCGATAACCGCATTACCGCGGTATCGCTGTTGCATCACGCTCACCGCAGAGTTAGGCTGAATACCGCGTCACCGCTGTTTTTTTATCATAATAATAAAGTTGGCTTGCGGCTCTGCAGATATACCCTACTCGGTTCCAAGCGACCCTATTGGGTAGAAGTGGTACCAGAAAGGTCATGTGAAACATTGCAGACCACTGACTGGTCAGAAGAGAGACGCGTCACACTTTGTAGCCTCTGAACAAAAACAGAACGCCGCCATCTTTACTGCCTCGCTAAGGATGCATTTCATTCAGGATTTGTTTGCGACAGAACCAAGTGCAATAAACAAAAAAGAATAAATTCACTGTGTATTCTGCCTTATTTATTGATGAAACAAAACCGACATCAACCCAATTTACCACCGAGCGGAGAGTTTAGTGTCACAACAAGATCGCTGATGTGTTAAGTTTGTTGTTGTTATTAGCCTAATACTACCGTCAGCCGATATACACGAGAAGGTAACGTTAAACCCGGGTTTGCTTGGTAGAATACACAATGAGAGGTAACGTTAGCTTTGGCAGAATAGACGCAACAAGAGTCTGGTTAATGTTGTTATTGATTGATTGATTGATTGATTGAAACTGTGTTAAACTCTGGCTTGCTGCAAGCCCTCGGACATCTATGCCCACGGAGCTTTCAGTGTACACAAGCGAGCGGCCCCGCCTGCATCCCCACACGGAGACAAACGGAGTAGTACCTGGCTGCAGTGGAAAAGGAACGAAGTACCAGGTGCCTAAAGCGGGTCGAGTCGAGTAGGTACTATGCAGTGGAAAAGCGCCATTAGACTAGAGGCAGGCTATAAGAGTAGACTACTAAAAAAAAAAAAAATGCATTCAAACTTTTTTTTTTTTTTGTGCGCACTGTGCGGTAATAACCGCGGCGGTAGGAAATATTTCGCAAATTCGTGCGGTAAGGAAAATATCAATACCGCGGCAGCTCTAGCCTCATCATGTATTAAACTAAAAGTGAATAGTTTAACGGTAGCCGCTAACGTTAGCTCAGGGAGACGCCGGCCTCCCATCCCACTAGACTAGATCCGTGTTTACATGCGTGCGGGAGGGGCTGGAGGGAGAAGCAGACGCTGCAGCGAGTGAGATCGGTTTTGACGATCGGCGAAAATAAAGCATTATCACCGATCACCGATCGCATATTTATACTGATTATCGGACGATAACGATCTGTGGCCGATCGATCGGGGCATCCCTAACTCAGATCTATTAAAACAACAAAGGACACAGCACTGAGGCATGCTGAAAAGAGGAGAGCCTCAGCCGACGCAGGAAGCTTGGCCCCCGGAAACGGTTTAACCGAAGATCGATACGTCACCCGTCACGACTTAACAACCCCGTACACTACAGTTAGAACTGACTCTAACCTTAACGTGACCAGCCTCAATACAGTCAGGACTGACTATAAATGGTCCTACTAACACATAAACTGTGAAATAAGACAATCAGGTCAGATTTTGCACACAGCCCTTATTCAGAAAATGTCTTTAGACGAACCATTCAGGTTTGCCCCCCTCTCCTACGTCAAGTGGAGCGGGCGGCCCTTTACTTGTGCGTCCGTTTTTCAAGATGGCAGCTTGCTCGTAAACCTTCTTTTTCCACCTAAGTGGTTCACTAAAATAAGTTTGACAACATTTTACACAGGAAATAGGATATGGAATTGCTGGATCTTAAATCTTAATTCATATAGGGAGGTGTAGTCTGACAACACTGGTTGTTCCACCCGTATAGGGATTTATCATTGGGAAAATGGATTATCGGCTATTGTAACAATTCTGCCGCATGAACATTGGCAAGCTTTCCATTTTTGCACAAAATGAGTTCCCTTCTACCACTAACATGATTGTTTAAGCATTTTTGGTTGAAACAAGGTAGTTGTAATTTTTTTAACGTCATAAAAAAAGAACTACAATTACCACTAGGCAGCCTGTTGTTCAGTAGTCAGTACACAGTGCTATTGGTCTGTTAGGCTGTCGCCTTATCCCCATCACGGGTCATAGTACCAAGCTAGCTAGCTAACGTTAACGTTACCCCGCTAAATGCTATTACGTAGCATTATGTCTACTGTCGTGAACCATTTTAAATCGGGGCATGTAGAGGAGTTTCGGGAACGAGACCTTCTCAGACCTGTGGGGCAAAGCACTGCACGCATCATGCCGGCTAGCAAGCTAGCTAGCTACACGTCACGGCATGTTGATACGATAGTAGCCCCTTTTGTGACTGTGATGCACTCGGTCACGAAAGGGGCTACCACGATAGCTAACTAACGTTAACGTTACAAGCTCAAACACCTTATAACTACTACTACTGTCGTGTCCATAAGTTCCCTGGCAGAATACTTTGTTTGTGAGGACAAAGGTATACAAAGAGGAGAGAACCATTTTAAATCGGGGCATGTTAGGAGTTTCGGGAATGCCGACTAGCAAGCTAGCTAGCTACTAACGTTATAAACTATACACAATATGTACAATGACACAATGATTTACATTAGTATTTACAGTGATTTAATATGCAGCGAAATAACATTATACGATTTAAATGATAAATACAAATATGGTAACGTGGTTGTGGCTTTTACAAATAGTGGTTAGCTTTAGAGATAAATGGCTATGATCACGGAGCACTAGTGTTGGGTGAAACAGATACTAGTAGCCACAGATTCAGGGTCAGTTATTTTCCCATTGTACGAATTGTTAAGCTTATGAAATGTAAGGGAAATCTGATCCTAGGTCTGTCTGTGACTGACTACAGGCAGGAGGCAGGCTACGCTGTGGTGACGTCAGTCAGCAGCGCCAAAATAGCAGTGTAGTTTCCCAGCTAACTAAAACATAAACGTTGTTATTTTGCTACCTTTACGATTAATTGCGAATATTTTCATGTTGAGCTATAGATTGTGGATAAATACGCACAGAAAGGTACACCATGTCAACGTTAATGCTTTATTTATCTAAAACGAGCCAATTTAGAAATGGTCAATGGGGAAATACATTGCATTCCACAGAGGGTGGAACAGGGAAAAACAAAAATGACGTAACCACTACACCTCCCTATTTGATCTGCAACTCCTAGTTTGACAGTTTGTTTTGGATTTTGTGAGCCGGAAGCCCTGTAGTTCTGGAGTGCGGCGTGGGAAAACCATGGCTCATTTGCATTTAAGGCTACAGACACAGAGAAAGACCTTTAAAAGAAGATTGAAACAGAGGTGTATAGAGACATGTTGGAATGCATACTCTGGTATTTTCTGTAAAAACCTTCAAAAAGACTTTTGGGGAACTATATTAACTTGTAAAAGGAGTATAATATATTACCTTTAATGTAACCAGCATCAATACAGTCAGGACTGACTAACCTTAATGTGACCAGCCTCAAATACAGTCAGGACTGACTAACCTTAATGTGACCAGCCTCAATACAGTCAGGACTGTTTGGCTGGTAGATTTTTAAAAGTACCAGCCGGGCAGATTTTTTACTAGCCAAAAATTATAAATAGCTTTTTAGTATATCGCTAGGGGTGGGACGATACATCGATCCAGATCGATACATCGATGTAATTATCAACAATCGAATCGGATCGATGCGATGTAATAAGATCGATTCATATCGATACTCTTATTTTGAAAATCCTGTGGCGAGTCTCATATCCGCCCAAGAACAACAGCAGTAGCTCCGTGTGTGTAGACGTTACAGCATAGCATTCTCCCTTTCTGTGTGTGTGTGTGTGTGCGCGCGTCTTTGGAAAGACCAGATGAGGTCAGAGGAGTTTGATGTTTAAATGTTATTTAAACATAAACAATATAATACATAATAAATGTAGGCCTATACATGATCATGCAACATCAACAAATTGTTGTAGGAACGGTTTGGGAGAGGGAGGTTGTGAGTTTTGAGTTCCAAAAAATGTAGCTTAAAGTTTAAAGCTCAATATATAAAAAGTGGCACTTTACAGTGAACAGGAGGTCTATTTGTATTAAAAACAATAGATTGATTTTCCTTTAAATGTCTGGAAGAGCTCAAAAATACAAATGTCAAATGATATTTTCATTACCTTTTTTTTGTTGATCTAAATGTTACTGATTGTGTTAAATGGGCATATGATATCATCTCATATCGATCGCAGGCACCTGAATCTAATCGTATCGTATTGTATCGTGAGAGACTTTGTGATATCGGCAAATATCGTATCGTTGTCCAAAGAATCGATATTGTATCGTATCATGATGAAACTGGTGATTCCCACCCCTATATATCGCCATGTGTTATTATTACATATAATACTCTCATATGCTATTTTCAATTAATATCATAAACAACATAAGGAATATTAGCATAATTTTGAGTGGACTGAAGGAATGAGTCAGCGTTAATAGTTTTAAATGCAAATAATTTATTGAAACATAGAAGTGGGGTCGGGACACACACACACACACACTGTGTTTCAACTCACCACCCCTGCATCATATTGTAGTCCGTCTTCAAACTTCCACTCCTCTCAATTTTTTTTATATTTGAATATCAACATTATCTGTCCATCCTCAGTAATCCTCAGTTTACTATAATATACTTATACTCCTGTCCTGAGTCCTGACTAGTGACTCCGTCGTCTTTCCAAACGCACGCACACACACACACACACACACAGGGAAGGGGAGAGTGCCCCCCCCCCCCCCATTTCCCTTTCCTCAGTGCTGTTTACTGTGGCTCTGCCTCGTCTGATCATCAGGATTAGCTTGTTAGCTGACGTTAACGTTGTAGTGATTGGTACCTAAACGTTAATTTCGGGCGATGTGGGCATAAAGGAATGGCGACGGTGCAAAGCATGTAGCTGCATTGGACTCGTTGTGAGAAGAAAAAAAACATCACTGACTTATTTCGCTTCTGTAGGCGCACTGCTGTGTTAACGCTGCTCTGTTTACAACGCTGCTCTGTTTTCAAGAAACAACACGGACTGGGCGGATATCATATGACTCGCGGAGTTGCTAGAGGGTTTTCAAAATAAGAGTATCATATTAACCTGAACGTTGCTAGCTGCCGGAGCCCAGATATTATGACTGGAGCTGCGCTTGGGGCGGCAATGAGACCCGCACAGGATTTTCAAAATAAGAGTATCGATATGAATTACACGCCAGCTGGCGGGCAGACTATTATTTTTAGACGCTAGACGGTAAATCTACACGCATTTGGCGATGGGCACCCAGTTATTTTGTTCCCTGATGTGACCAGCCTCAATACAGTCAGGACTGACTAACCGTGACCAGCCTCAATACAGTCAGGACTGACTAACCTTAGGCTATGGTTAGACTAGTGTATTCCTGGCGTTTTTTTATACGTTTTTGACGACGTTTCATGTCCTATCTACACAGAAATGCGTTTTTTGGCGTTTTTTTGTGGATACGGCTGAAACGCAAAATTGTGTTTGCGTTTGGAGATACGCAAAAAAACGAGTCGACAACAGCGTGTAGTCAGCACGGAGCAGTTGTTGCGAAAACGCCCATGCGCAGTAGATACCATCTGCGTGCCTTTCCGGTGACAACAGTGTGTGTGTTTGGGACAGAGCTCCGTGTCCCAAATAGCTTCAGCTACCATGTGTTGTCAAGTTATTGTTATAAGGACCCCAGTCCAAGCTACAACAGTCTGCATTCCCTTAACAATTGTTTGTATTGAGCCGTATTGTATTGTACCCATATGCAATATGTTAAATAAAGTTTACATCCATTCATTCTGCTAGCATTACCGATTGCATGAGCAGCTGGCTAACGTGAGCTATCAGGATTCAGACCCTGTTAGCTCAGAGTTCCTCTTTCAACTTAACAAGCATTAAACAAAATGGCCCAGTCATCTATTCACCTTTGTTTAATACACACAGTGTTGTCTCTAATGTTATCTAACTACTGATAGCTCGCGATATCATCAGTTTCGTGCTGGCTAAGTAGCGTGAGCTAACGTTAGCTTCTAGCCACAATGCTATATTGTTATAATGGCATACTCCATTGACGTTAGCATGCAGCTAACAATGCTACCGATCGTTTTTTAGACTAAACTATCCGCTCTTGGTGGTCACTTGTGTTGATGTTAGTTTTGTTTCATCAACAAATGACAGGCAGAACACACAGTGAATGTATCCGTTTTGTTTATTGCACTTTTATTAGGCTTTGCTGAAAAAAGAATTGCTGCATTGAGTGAGCAAGCAAGATGGTGGCGCGGCATAGGCGCCTGCCTTATTGACATTTTCTTTGCTGGAGCTTCCACCAGGAAGTGTATTGGCACATTCGTTCTGATTGGTTGAAATTGCCTTCATGTTTGCCACCTACTGCCACCTACTGCTTTGGCAGTGTACTACATCAGTGTGCTCGGCTGACAAAAACGAAGAAAAAAAACGAAAGTGTGACTCAGGCGCACGACGTCGCGGCGATACGCATAAGAAAACAATACGAAGATGATACGAAAGGTGTAACCTCTGCCTTAATGTGACCAGCCTCAATACAGTCAGGACTGACTAACCTTAATGTAACCATCCTCAATACAGTTAGGACTGACTAACCTTAATGTGACCAGCCTCAATACAGTTAGGACTGACTCTAATATTAATGTGACCAGCCTCAATACAGTCAGGACTGACTATAACTATAACCTTAATGTGACCAGCCTCAATACAGTCAGGACTGACTATAACCTTAATAATGTGACCAGCCTCAATACAGTCAGAACTGAACATTCAGGTGACCAGCCTCTTCATGGTCAGGACCAACTCTGACCTTCAGGTGACCAGCCTCAATATGGTCAGAAGTGAACAGTCCGGTGGTGACCGGTCTAAATACGGTTCAGACTCAGGACTGACCCTTCAAGTGACCAGCCTCAATACGGTCAAGATTGGTTTAATTTCATTACAGATACCGATACCGATCATTTTTGATTAAAAAAAATTAAAAATTACTTTATATAATTTTTTTTTAATAAAATATAATTCGACTTGTACTTGTATTATCTGCGAGACATCGCCACCACGCAACAAGTCAAAATGATCGCTATCTGAACAGCTCCACTGTCTGTGTGTACTAGTAGCCTCCAGCTACGGCCAGGATTCTCCGGCGCTGCAGCTGGACCCTCCGGCGCTGCAGCTGGACCCTAGTATTGGTATAAATCACATTCAGCAAGCCCTCAGCTCGAATACGCATCGAATCAATGTTATAAGACATTGATATCAGGAGCTATCTGTAGCTACTGCTAGCCGGCTATATAACGTTAAGACGACGCCTCGGTGAACTATTTAGTTCAATGGGACATTTCGCTTTGAACAGTGAACTAACGCGAGCTAGCTAACGTGAGCTAACGGAGGTATCAACATGCACTACTAGACTTGCTGGAGCATTTGTTGATATCAGGAGCTATCAGTAGCTAGCCGGCTAGATACCGGTTAGACAATGCCTACTAAAAGTGAATAGTTGACTGGGTCATTTTGTTTAAACAGTAACGATAGCTAGGTAGCTAACGTTAGCTCACGTCGAATGCACTATAGACTCGAGCAGAGCCTCCTCTCAGTCCTGTGTTTACAAACTGTACACGGGTGCGGGCTGGGCAAGGGGAGGAGGAGCAGCGGCAGTTTGCAGGTCCTGTGTGTCTGAGACAGACAGCGAGTGAGATCTCCGCTTGATCGGCGAATATGACTCATCGGAATTCACTGATCGCATATTTATACTGATTATCGGCCGATAACGATCGGTGGCCGATCGATCGGGGCATCCCTAGTGTGTGTGTGTGTGTGTGTGTGTGTGTGTGAGAGGGGGGGCGGGGGTGTGAGTCCTCAGCCCTTGTGTGGGTGAATGTAACAAGTTCCTAACGTTTTCTTTCCCCTATTATTTCATGCACACTTTATTCATTGTTTTAAATTATTATTTTCTTTTAAGTTATTTTGTGCATCACTCTGTTTTAAATTTGATGCAAATTTGCAATGCATGAGGGTCATCCTTTTGTGTTAAATGGCTGCATAAAGCAAGCATTTGTTGACTCTCATGTTGATAAGTATTAAAACTTGAAAAAGATCTGTTTAAGGTAGATTTAAAACAGATTAAAAAAAGTGATTAATCGCAAGTTAACTATGGACAATCATGCGATTAATCAGTTAAAATATTTTAATCGATTGACAGCCTCAGTATTTACACAATCTGTACATGCAACACCATAAATCCACAGGATTTCCATGGGAGACACGATGGCATGTTGAATACGAGAGAGAGAGAGAACAGGGGTGGGAAACGCATGTGTTCATCATCAAGTCAACCTCATCAATCTGCTCTTAAGTCCAAGACATGACAGCCCGTTGACAGGCCTTCACAATGACCAGTGAGGGGCCTGTCTGAGGGAACGCATCGATTCCGACAGGCGTTGGCCTGACATACACGCTTACGATTTGACGTTATAGGCTTTGGATGAGGGAACATCAACCGCTTTAGCCTTTACCACGTGCGACCTGTGATCCAGGGGATGAGGTTTTGTGAAACAACATGTTATGCTAAATACCTCAGCTTTCAGATCGTGAAAGGGTTATATAAGCCTTGGAATTGGGACATCCTATAATCCCTCAGTCGTACGTCATGCTATAGCCACTGGGGGGGGGGGGGGGGAATAACTATTGCAAGCAAACAAACTCATAAACAAAAGCCCTCGGTTAAAACAGGCTAAGGGAGGTGTAATATTTGAATAATCTGGTACAGCGATTCTCAAAATGTTTGGTTGGGGCCTGAGGAATGACTGACAACCCTCCCAACATGGTCAAGCATAAACTGGTGACACTAAATTTTTTTTTATTTTTGCCTATTTCAGGCTCGATTAATAATTGAAAGAGAGACTTAAGAAGACTGCAAAGATTCATTATTTAACAAGAAAAAAAACAAATCTACCAAATATTGTATGGATTTGTATAACATTTTTGTTTTTCCATCCTTGCATCTCGTATAGCCAACCCTGAGGGGTCCCCCGGCCGACCCCCAGCCAGGATGAGAAGAAGCACCGATCTAGTACATTCTACGAGCGAAGTGGAAGGATGGGCATCCTTTTGAGAGAGAGTCAGACAAACTAGTTTGGTATCCGAGAGGAGGGCGTGTCTGCAGGGGACTGGTGATGCAGCATGTAGTGACAGCTGTGTTTATAGGCTCGGGGCAAAGCAGTTACCCCTCCAAAAATGCAAGCGATATCAAATTCAGACATGATTAAACACCCCTGGCCACTAATGCATAGGGAATATAGCCTATAGACTACCTAGGTAGATGTTATATTATATATAAATATAAAAGCACTGCAGGCCAGGGTCAGAAGAAGCCTACACTGTAATGCTGAATTCAACCATAAGATAAAAAAAAAATACCTACTCGTTTTTCAAGCATATATTGTCCTGAAAGATCTTATCCAGTGGGACCACCGCTTGTCCGAGAAACACATCCAGACCGATGAGCGCCCGGTGCATCACCGTGAGCACCAAGTCACCGCTGCCCGGGGGGTGGACGCTCAGCGCCCCGGTCTCCAGCACGCCGGGCAGCAGCTCGAAAGTACATTCCTCCTTCCATTCCGGAGAGGTGGTCTTCTCCGACACGCAGGTCGAGTACTTCTCCTTGCCCACCTGGATGATAGTGTAGACGTCGCTGGTCCCGTGTTTACCCTTGCCTCGTAAGCCCCTTCCCCGCAGCACTGTCACCTGGACATGTGTAGGTAACCATTTCTGTTCCTCTGCGTTCATGTCCAAACAACACAAGCGACACGGATAAAGGGGGGGGGGAGAGGCGGAGAGACGATATCCGCCGTTTGCGTCCTGCTGCTCGGCGTCAAGATGTTGTGCAGTCGCCCCGGGGTTGTTGACAGTACCGCATTATTGTCCGCCCCGTGTTTTAAAGTTGTCGATAATATTGTTCTCTTATTATTCGCTGCCCCGCGTATATATATCTCGCAGTCTGCTGCCGCATATGCTGTTCGCTTGTTCCTCCCCGACTAGCGCGCCTCTCTCCTCCGCTCGGGCAAAGCGGGCCCCTCTGCAGGCAGCGACGTCACGCCTTTATCCTCTTCTTTCTGCAGGACAAGGAAGTTGTGTATCGCCGCTTCGCCGCCGCCACCACCGCCACCACCACACATGTGCTATGGAAGCCTGTCAGCGTGGCCGGCCTGTGTGTGTGTCGGAATGTACGCTGCTACATTCTCTCCCGTAAACCGTAATAATACCCCGTTTGTTGTCGTATCTTGTGTGAATGTGTACGTTTTTCCTGTACGTGCCCTGCTGGGATGTCGATATTGCAGATGCTCTTCGCTATGGTACGGGGCTACGATTATTACGGGCCAAAATGCATTACAGGATGGAATCAGAGGAACTTGCATGAAAGGCATACAAAAAAATTGTAATTGTAATAATCAAGATTCCCAGCAGGTGTGTGCTTCGGTTTTTCTCAGTTTTGACCAACAAAAGGTGCCTATACCTTGTCACATGTAAACCAATGCTTTGACATTAGACTTGTAGTTGCATCACTACTTATACACCTGCATATAACTCTGTATGATAGCATGTACAATAATGCTGTATACCGTGTGTATATATATTTATTTATATATATATGTATTTATTTTGTATTCTTAGCATATATACTGTATATATATATCCACATCTGTCTGTACATACCTGCATATAATAATTTTTACATATCTGTAGATACTATATCTATACTACTACCATAGTGTCTTTATTTGTACCACTGTCGTATTAATACTACAACTCTGTACATATGTAACGGATGGTATCGTGAAGCGCAGTCAGGAAGGACTTCAGATGTTGTGAAGTGGCTGGGGTGAGTAGCGGTGCTATGGGTTAAACTCATCCTCAAAAGACAGATAGACACGTTGCAAAGTACTGAATTCACCTCTTGGTATAGTGGTCTGTGCTGTTGCCCGTGCTGTGCTGTGCTGGGACGTGGGAGACCCGGGTTCGAAACTCCCTCTGTGCATCGAAGTTTAACTCAATCAGCGCCAGACCCGAGGATAGTCGGGTTATCTCGCCATGCGTTGAGCGCCAGGACCCCGAAAACCCGAGTATAGTTGGGTTTTCATAGTTATTTCTTTTATTCTATATTTCTATTCATTTCAGGCACACGGACCTCGGGTTACCACAGGGAATCATCCTGAGATCGCCAAAGTGCAATACCGGCCGCATCCTGCTGGGTGGCAGTATCGAGCACCCTTTGAAACCTTGTATCTTACTCTGTGTTACGTTCAAATCCCTCCGGGCGCAGTTTTCTGGGTCAGGCGAGTCGAGCCGTTTGCCCGATCGGATTGAGAAGCGTCAAATTCCCCCGATGCGTGTGTTGTGGTGACATTATGTGTGGTGATTATGTTGGCGACACGATGGACACCAATACTTGGAATCGCGATCAGACAATTGGAATATTCTTTTTGGGGTACCTCCTAGTGAAGGTAAGGACTATATGACATCAATCCTGCTTTGATCCAACCATGATTTCACATCGATTGCAACCTGTGTGTAACGTTACTCCACAACGTATGCCGTTGGTGATGATCAAAGCATCACCCCCCCCCCCCTTTCATGCATTCATGATGAAACATAATACCTATTATGTACATTTGATTTGGAAATAGTAGTGTGTCCAGGCGAGAAACGCCAACGATTTTAGTGAAATTCACGTATTGCTGCATATCGCCGTTTCAGGATCACTCTAAAACTATACTTATATTCACCACGGTATAACACGCGAACGTATGGATGAAAACATTTATTATTTTTCACATATTGAACGATAGATAGTTGATGTCAAATGGGCCATTGTATTGTTTAAAAGGATCCCCATTAGCTGCTACCTAAGTGGCGAGCTAGTCTTCCATGGGGTCCACACAGAAAGACAACACAAAACATAACAATACATGAGATACATATGACAATCACAATTCACTTAATTAACAATGATAATCTAAAAACAGTACAACATTGTAGACATCAACATTGTAGACATATTTTGCTCACATATATAAGTAGTGCATTCTCAGGTGGTATTTGAAAGACACTTTGCTATTCAATTTACTTCAGTGGGCACTGCAGTTATTCCAATGATTGATGGCATGATAAACAACCGTCCTCTTTAAAGCATTTGATTTTGGATGTGGTAACATAATCTGTCCATCATCGGCTGACCTAGTCAAATAAGAATGAACCTGACTGCATCTGACAATTTGTTTGTATAAGAAAACAGGTTGAGACGAAAAGACAGTGTTCCTGAAAAATGTAACCGTGTTGAAAACCAGCCTATTCTCTACCGTTAACCATGAGAGTTGACGGTGCATAGTGATAGTGTTTGTTCTCATGGAACAATGTAAGACTAACCTTGCAGCTCTGTTCTGGGCAGTTTGCAATTTCTTTAGTTGACCTTTGGATGCAGAGGAACATACTGGTGCACAATAATCCAGGTGACATAAAATTAAAGATTTCGCCACCTGTCCCACAATGTATGTAGGGACATAAGAAAGACATTTCCTCACCATGGAGATACCACTCCCCATCTTCTTCACTAGTATGGTATCAATGTGTTCTGCCCATGACAGCTGGCTATCAATTATTATTAGGGATGCTCGATATTGGCTTTTTGACCTATACCGATATTGTCCAACTCTTAATTTCCGATACCGATATCAACCGATACCGATATATGCAGGGTTTCCCCCCCCAAAAAACTGAATAATTTCAGGTAATTAACATTACATATGTCTTGTTGTGGAATTAACATAACATTATGCATACTTTTGACAATAAATAAAATCAGAATTTGTTCTTACTTGCTTGCCTGGGTAAATAAAGGTTATAGAAATGTAAAATAAAAAATTGAATACAGATATTTTCCGATATCACATTTTAATGCCAATATCGGCCGATAATATCGGTAGGCCGATAATATCGGACATCCCTAATTATTATGCCCAGTAATTTTACTTTATTTACCTGTATCCATAGATATAATATATAGAATATAGATATAGCCCTGCAAACACTGCCACTTATTCCTATCTCTTAGAGCGTTGGTGTGGTAGGAACAAAATATGCTCAAGTCCGTGGCGTCCAAAGAGTTAAGGTGACGATGTGACAACCTTTACACATATACATCTGATTAGCACTATACTCAGTCAGTAGTACTAATATTTGATACCCAGTTTAATCACCTGTACATATTACTATTGCACTTTACTGTTACATTTTCACTCTGGTTGGATGCCAAACTTATTTCCGTTGTACTGTACTTGTGCTGTATAATGACTATAAATTTGAATCTAATATAATCTAATCCAATGTAATCAAACTACAGGCCCCATATATTTACCGCAAATGAGCCTATTTAAAAGTAGGAGTAATAATCATGTAGTTTTGAAACCAGATACATCTGACATGCACTGGGATTCAAGCCCCAATCTGGATTTCTATTATCTTACCATACATGTGGGTTATATTCACAAACATTAAAGGTAAAATCTGTAATGCCACCAAACAGCGATCTCTAGGCTAAAGATCCCTGCTTGGTATTGCACAATAAAAAAAAATTGTTTTTGTTTGATGTGTGGATTGGAGTTGAGTGAGGATAGGGGAGGGGTTGCTATTGCGAGCCACACCTCAGGTTCTGCCAAGAGAGGTCTGGAGAGAGACTGAGTTGTGGGCCAACAATAGCAACCCCTCCCCTATCCCCACTTAACTCCAACCCACACATCAGACTGAACTAAAAAATGTAAACAAAGAGCAATACCATGAGGGGAATTTTTGCTCCCTCTCTGCAGTCACAAAACACAGTGAATACAATTAACCCTTTCACTACCAAAGGGTTAACCCTTTCACTGTGACAATACGGAAGGTTAACCCTTTCACTGCCACACGACAAAGGGTTAACCCTTTCACAACCACACTACAGAAGGTTAACCCTTTCTGTAGTGTGGTAGTGAAAAGGTTAAAGACTCGACCCGTTGTCTCGTGTTAATCCTAGTATCAACAGCTCAGTCACTCGAATTCAGAATGAAAACGTGCCTCCGTTCATTTCTTGGTGGGGTTAACCGTTTGTTTACGTATGGATCACGTCTGTATCCTCTCTCTCTGCAGGACAAGGAAGATGTGTGTTACCACCACACTACGCATGTGGTTTATATGAACTCTCCACTCTCTAGGACATTTAAACCAGGCGTTGTTGCAGGGCCAAGGCTAAGAGAATAGTCAAAGACTCCCAAACAACTGCCTCTTTGCACTGCTGCGGTCAGGCAAGTGCTACAGGAGTCTCATGGCCAGTAGAGAGAGACTCAAAAGGAGCTTCTATCCCCACATGCACACACTGACTTTAAACATTTACCTTTAATATCCACTTTAGACACTTTAAACACTTTTTAACACTACACCATATTTTATCTATTTATTACTCAAAAGATTTGCACTTCGGGGCGCCCTCGTGGCACACCGCATAGTGCCTCGCACACCTACGCGGCCGTCCCGGGTTCGCCTCCCGCTCCCGGTGACCTTTGTCTCATGTCTTCTCCCGTTCATCCTCTCCTCCTCTGTCGGTCATGTCTGACCATGAAAAAAGTTATAAATGCTAAGAAATAAATCTAAAAAAAAGAAAAGAAAAATATTTGCACTTCATCTCTACCTATTCTTTTCATTTTGTTTGCATTTTGTACTTTAGTATATTTTGTATAGTGTTTGGTCTTTATTCTTTTTACTTTTTTTTTACTGTATGAAGCACAATCTCAGGAGGCTCATGCTGGACCAAGCATTTCACTGTAATGTACATGTACCTTATAATGTGACAAATAAAACAAAACTTGAAAGGGTGTACACCTGGCTGGCTAGCTGTGTTTGGAATGTATGCTACATTTGCACAGGTGTGTTGTTTTGTACCTCTACAGTGTATGCTACCTTTACCTTTACAGGTAAGGATCTCAGGAAAGAATTGTCCTGATCGGGGTATGGCTTGATTCTAAAAGTTACACGCCGTCAGGCCATGTCAAGAATACTATGGGACGACAGGGTGGCCTTGTGTTTAGACCGAACAACCGGTAACCAGACAGTCACTGGATAGTGACTATGACTGAGGCCTGCCAAATTACCAATGTGTCCTTGAACAAGGCCCTGCCTCTAGCTGCTTCAGAGGCACTAAACGGCCGATCCCTCTGCTGGTGAAATGCATTCATATCAAGGGTGGAGGAATGTACTTTTCAAATCTGGAGCCACAGCCCAATTGTTGCTGAAAGTAAATCAGTGGGATCGGTCTACTGATTTTGATGACCCCATGACATTTCCTCTAGTAGTGGCACAATCAGGCAAAACATTTGTTAACAAACGCATCTCCTTTTAACCTCAGTTGTCATACAGTTGCAAGATTTGCTGTGAACATTCGTGACCCCCATGGGAAGACACCTGTTGATGTTGGTGAAGGACATGGGGTCACCTAAATCAATAGATTCCCTCCTCGGGGTCAGGAATGTGCACAGCAAATTTAACGGCAAACCGAATAGTAGCTCGTTTTCCACACCCGTCCTTGGAACACATGGGCATTAGTGCCTTGCTCAGGGTACTTCACCTGTATTGGTCAATGTTGATACTGGGAATCGAACCAACGACCCTTTGCCTACTAGACGAAGGGTTCAGCCAGTCAAATGCTGAGTTATATTGGTAACCAGGTACCTAAGCCACCACCATCTTGGTTCACGTATAGCTCTTTTCTCTGGTTCAGGGGTAGTAGTTCCATAGTCCCATACTCAGACTTACACCAAGAAGCTGATGGCAGGTTGTCTAAAAGCAGTGTGTAGGAGGAAGAGTCTGATGGCAGGCTGCTGTCTAAAAGCAGTGTGGAGGAGGAAGAGTCTGATGGCAGGTTGTCTAAAAGCAGTGTGTAGGAGGAAGAGTCTGGTGACAGGTTGTCTAAAAGCAGTGTGGAGGAGGAAGAGTCTGATGACAGGTTGTCTAAAAGCACTGTGGAGGAGGAAGAGTCTGATGACAGGTTGTCTAAAAGCACTGTGGAGGAGGAAGAGTCTGGTGACAGGTTGTCTAAAAGCACTGTGGAGGAGGAAGAGTCTGATGACAGGTTGTCTAAAAGCACTGTGGAGGAGGAAGAGTCTGATGACAGGTTGTCTAAAAGCAGTGTGGAGGAGGAAGAGTCTGATGACAGGTTGTCTAAAAGCACTGTGGAGGAGGAAGAGTCTGATGACAGGTTGTCTAAAAGCACTGTGGAGGAGGAAGAGTCTGATGACAGGTTGTCTAAAAGCACTGTGGAGGAGGAAGAGTCTGATGACAGGTTGTCTAAAAGCACTGTGGAGGAGGAAGAGTCTGGTGACAGGTTGTCTAAAAGCACTGTGGAGGAGGAAGAGTCTGGTGACAGGTTGTCTAAAAGCACAGTGGAGAAGGAAGAGTCTGATGACAGGTTGTCTAAAAGCAGTGTGGAGGAGGAAGACTCTGATGACAGGTTGTCTAAAAGCAGTGTGGAGGAGGAAGAGTCTGATGACAGGTTGTCTAAAAGCAGTGTGGAGGAGGAAGACTCTGATGACAGGTTGTCTAAAAGCACCCTGGAGGAGGAAGAGTCTGATGGCAGGTTGTCTAAAAGCAGTGTGGAGGAGGAAGAGTCTGATGACAGGTTGTCTAAAAGCACTGTGGAGGAGGAAGAGTCTGATGGCAGGCTGCTGTCTAAAAGCAGTGTGGAGGAGGAAGAGTCTGATGACAGGTTGTCTAAAAGCAGTGTGGAGGAGGAAGACTCTGATGACAGGTTGTCTAAAAGCAGTGTGGAGGAGGAAGAGTCTGATGACAGGTTGTCTAAAAGCAGTGTGTAGGAGGAAGAGTCTGATGACAGGTTGTCTAAAAGCAGTGTGGAGGAGGAAGACTCTGATGACAGGTTGTCTAAAAGCAGTGTGTAGGAGGAAGAGTCTGATGACAGGTTGTCTAAAAGCAGTGTGGAGGAGGAAGAGTCTGATGGCAGGTTGTCTAAAAGCACTGTGGAGGAGGAAGAGTCTGGTGACAGGTTGTCTAAAAGCAGTGTGGAGGAGGAAGAGTCTGATGACAGGCTGCTGTCTAAAAGCACCCTGGAGGAGGAAGGGTCTGATGACAGGCTGCTGTCTAAAAGCACAGTGGAGGAGGAAGAGTCTGATGACAGGCTGCTGTCTAAAAGCAGTGTGGAGGAGGAAGAGTCTGATGACAGGCTGCTGTCTAAAAGCAGTGTGGAGGAGGAAGAGTCTGATGACAGGCTGCTGTCTAAAAGCAGTGTGGAGGAGGAAGAGTCTGATGACAGGCTGCTGTCTAAAAGCACCGTGGAGGAGGAAGAGTCTGATGACAGGCTGCTGTCTAAAAGCACCGCGGAGGAGGAAGAGTCTGATGACAGGCTGCTGTCTAAAAGCACCGTGGAGGAGGAATAGTCTGATGACAGGCTGCTGTCTAAAAGCACCGTGGAGGAGGAAGAGTCTGATGACAGGCTGCTGTCTAAAAGCAGTGTGGAGGAGGAAGAGTCTGATGACAGGCTGCTGTCTAAAAGCAGTGTGGAGGAGGAAGAGTCTGATGACAGGTTGTCTAAAAGCACAGTGGAGGAGGAAGAGTCTGATGACAGGTTGTCTAAAAGCACTGTGGAGGAGGAAGAGTCTGATGACAGGTTGTCTACAAGCAGTGTGGAGGAGTCATTTATAATTTCCTACCATCTTTTCAGTGATTCATAACGCAGGATGGCTGGGTGAGGTGTGAAATGAATGGAGCCACTGGCCTGTTGGTGAGCTTTCACTGTGGGGGGGGGGGGGGGGGGGGTTAATAAGTAGACCTTTGACTTCCTGTGCACTGAATCAGCAGTGTAAGCTAGTGACCGACTGACCACTGCTGTCCCTGGCTGTCGTCTTCTACACCACCATTCCTCCCAGGTGTCAGGCTCCTCATTCACTTCCACTCATTTTCAGGACCAAGTCTAAATATCAGACTTCTGGAGTATAAACTAATCATACAGCAAAATTATTCTGTGTCATATATTTTTCTGTGTCAAAGGTTCTTGAGATAATATAGCCATTTTCTAATTGTCAGTAAAGGATCTATTTCTTACTGTCAACTCTTCACAGAATGTTTAGAATCTTTCTTCCAGCAAGGCAGCAGGTAACCATGGTAACAAATCTATAAAGGGCTACACAAAGATACACAGCACAAACCTACAACAAATGTACCGGATCTGTAAACAGTGCACATCAAATGCCCAAAACAGACACACACCCTTGACTCAGAATTGTCTGCCTTATTTAAATCTGCACAGCAGTACGTTTATTTATACTTCAGAAGTATGATATTTAGACTAGGTCCCCAAAATATATGGAAGTGAATGAGGAGCCTGAAACCTGGGAACAATGGTGGTGTTGACAGCGGACAGCAGTGGTCGCTTGTAGATGCACTTACATGAAGGTAAGACTTATGACGTTTTTCAAGTTCTACTAAATTGAAACTACACCTTGCTAGCCGTTCTCATGCATTTGCTATGCTTCAGACAGAGAGATAGCCTAGCTTAGCACAAAGGAATGGAAGCGGATAGGGAGTGGGACCATTAGCTTAGCTTAAAACCCAAGAGGTGTTTTTGGCCAAGTTTGGCTAGCTAGCTGGTCCGTATCCGCTTCCATTCATTTGTGCTAAGCTAGGTTAGCTTGCAGCCGGATAGTTTTCTACTGAATGCACAGGGAGGAAATTGGTATCTATCTATCTTCTTGTCCGACTCTGGAGAAGACGGTAAGCGCATTTCCCATAATCTTCTTTAACTTGTCCCTAATGGTATGCTGCATCCAGAAGCTATTGCACACTATGCAGTTTCTCAGATTAGATTAGATTCAAATGTATTGTCATTATACAGCACAAGTACAGTACGAAACAGAACGAAAATAAGTTTGGCATCCAACCAGAGTGCAAATGTAGCAGTAATGTGCAACAGCAATATACAATGTACAGGTGATTAAACTGGGATTAGGGTAAACATGTAACGTTAACAGTGACATGACAACTCATGACTGACACAGAAATGGCCGAGGAGGTGGGTGGTGGATGGGGAGGGGGAGGGGGGGAGACAATGGTGGATGATGTATTTGTGAGATTACCAGCCGCAGAAGCGGGTGGTTATGAGCCCATTTGGGTTGACAAGACTTCGACATGCGTCTCTTCTTTCTTCTTGAGGATATCTGTATCTATTTTGGTGGGTATTTTGACAGCAGCACTTGAGACTTTCCACTTAGGTAGAGACTGAGTAAACAGACTCTGGCTCTGAAGCAGAGAGACCAACGGAGAGAGAGAGACAGAGAGAGAGAGAGATGCCTGTTATATAGGTACCATGTTCCACTTAACAGGTCCTTGTATCTGTGGAATTTAAAGTGCAGTGTTCTCAGGTTGCATTAGTGTAGTGAATGTTTAATCAGGAGACACGCGCACATTTTAATTCATTGTTCATTATTTTAAATAAAATAGTATTTGGCATCATAGAGGACATTTGCAGGTGATGAAACCCTGTATACATTTCACAGATTCTGGAGACTTGAGATCCTAACCCTGGTGGAGGGGTGAAGCGGTGCACGCACACACACACACATGCACACGCAAGTACGCACACACACATGCACACACACACACACACACTGAAATGACAGCAACATGGATACATCAGGAGAGCAGGTTTAAAGCTGCACTATGGAACTTTTTTATTTAAAAAAAAAAGTTTATTTAGTGATCTACTGTAAATCTGAGTTAGACTGAACAAGAACAGAACAGGAAACCCTCCCCACACTGATGCATTAAACACAGTGGGGCCTATATTTCCAATTATTTCTACAACATAAAAGTGAAACGACACACGTGTAAAAATGGTGCCAAAATGTATCTCGCTTTCTGACGCAGTTTTCTCTGCACCTTCCATGTTTAAACAAGGTGCAGTTACCGCGCACGGCCACAGGGAGCGCAGTCTTATATTTAAAGTAGTGCAGCTTGTGGTGGAATATATTATCATGTCATTATAGACAGCTTGACTGGTTCACTCTGACCAGCTATGTAATGTGTGTGTGTCTCTTTAAGGGACTCCAAGATACCAACATCTCCCCAGCCATAGCAAGGTTGTTGTTGCTTCCCGTGACTGGGAACCATTTTTATTTACCTATCATCATCATATCTGATGTATTATGTTACGTCTGACAACTGTGTATTTATATACGTCTGACCAGAGCTCTTCGTCACTTTACGGCCAGACGATTATGTGTGAACATGATGTATCTGTCTGTAAACTGTCCTTTCATTGTGGCCACGGTGAAATAAACTTTTTTATTATTATTAATAATGACTCAGAATGATTTATAAACGGCTCATCGTTTTGTCTTTTAATATTTCCCATTACAAGCTTTAAATATCATAATCCGAGCAACATAAGATAAGATATTGCCTTATTGATCCCCTTGGGAAGATTCAGGTGTCATAGCAGCATGGGGGAGGGGATGTACAGGTATGGGCAGGGTAATAGTAGAAAGACATAAATATTGGCAATAAAATTAGATCTGAATATAAAAATATGAGAAAAAAAGAAACAGTGTAAACAAAGGTGCAGATGAGGGTCTGTATGCCCTATCGTTTATATTATATGTTACAATAAATATAGGCAATAAAGAATTTGAATCTGAATATATACTATGAGTAAGAGTAAAAGTCAACAGTATACACAAGGTACCATAACTGGCATGATATAAGTCATACATTGTAGTCCATGCAGATCATTGGTCAGACATTCCTAACAGTTCAGCAGTCCTTGCCCACGGTTGTGGAGCCTGATGTCTGCCGGCACGAAGGACTGGCCTAGGCGGTTAGTGGAGTGTCGGGGGGGGTATGAGTCTGTGACCTCATAGGTTGACCGAAGCCCTACAGACAGACAGAGCGTGTTTATTGGACAACTTCTTGCGCGTGTTGATTTGTGGGACACAAAGCTTGCGCGTGGAATAGGAAAAGCCAGAAGTGAGCTGAGAGCGTAGTAGCTGAGGAGGGGTTGTAACAACAGTTGCAGGACATTCCTCCTCCCACCATTATTTACATTTAGTCATTTACATTTACATTATATGATATTCTGTACCCGAAAAAAACTAAAACAAAAGGCTGGCTGCCACAAAACAGTCACATCTAGAGACCTCAAAACCTACTCTAGCGAGGCCTTCAACCTTGAACTGGAGAGTCTGGACTGGTCAGATGAACTCAATGGTACACTGGTTGACGAAACATGGCTTGGTTTCAAAACCAAATTCTCAGCAATACTAAACGACATGGCCCCCCTAAGAACCACCAGGGTAAAAAATCGCGCTGAGCCGTGGATGCACTCCGAAATACTGGCCGCTATGAAAACCAGAGACAAAAAATGCTCTGAGTTTCGTAAAAGTCAGTCAAAGCTTACTAAAAGCACGAGCAGTGAACTCCAAGCCCACGTGACTGAACTCAAACTAGAAAGAAACAGACTAAGAAACGACGTAAACTCCATGATCAAAACTGCAAAAAAGAATTTCATCAATGACAAAACTGAGGAAAACAAAAACAAACCACGTGAACTTTGGAAATTACTCAATAATCAACTAGGATGCAGTAAAAAACTTAAAACCAGATTCTCAAACATAAACATAAAAACTGACAACACGCTCATCACAGACAAGCTGGATGTAGCCAATTACTTAAACATTTTCTTCACAAACATAGCCACAACACTGGTAAACAAACTACCCTCCCACTCAGGGCTTTATGGGGTAGAACACATAGTAGCTTTCTACAAAAACCTAGGGGTCCGCAAGGACGACTTCAAGCTGGAAACGGTAACAACAGATGAGGTACTCAATAAACTGAGCGCCCTCCAACCTAACAAGGCCACTGGCCATGACAACATCCCCTCCAAATTCCTCAGAGACTCAGCAGCCGCCATCACACCAATCATCACACACATAATAAACCTCTCCATAAAACAGGGACACGTCCCCAAGGACTTCAAAATTGCGAGGGTGACCCCTCTGCACAAAAAGGGCAGCAAATTAGACCCAGGCAACTACCGCCCTGTTTCTATTCTCACCTCCATCTCGAAAGTCATGGAAAAAATAGTCTACGAACAGGTCGAAAAGTACCTAGCGGAAAAAAATCTAATCTACGAATTCCAATCTGGCTTCAGAACATCCCACTCCACTGACACATGCCTTCTCTATTTGAATGACCACATCAAACAAGAGGTGGACGCAGGCAAATACTGCGGCATGGTCATGCTGGACCTACAAAAGGCCTTTGACACGGTCAATCACTCCATTCTGATTGACAAGCTAAAAGCAATTGGTTTTGATAGTCTATCAGTGAGCTGGATGCAATCCTACCTTGAGGGGAGGGAACAGATGGTGGAGGTAAACGGTACCCTATCCCCCCCCCTCACAGTGAGCTGTGGTGTTCCACAAGGAAGCATACTAGGACCGCTACTGTTCCTAATTTATGCAAATGACATGTCGTCAGCTTGTGACTGCAACTTGTTCCTGTTTGCGGACGACTCAGCCCTGCTGGTCTCTGACAAGAACAAGTTACAGGTTGAAAAAACCCTCAGCTCGGAACTAGGCAGAATCTGCATATGGCTCGCTGATAACAAACTATCATTACACATGGGCAAAACAGAGTCCATTCTCTTCGGTTCAAATAACAAACTCAGCAAGACCGACGGCTTCTCAGTTACAGTGGGTGACAATATTGTCACAAGGAAAGATGAAATTACCTACCTGGGGTCCATCCTAGAGGCTAATCTCTCCTGTGACAAAATGGCATCCAATGTAATAAAAAAAGTCAACCAACGAACTCGATTCTTGTACCGGATCTCCTCTCTGGTAAACAAGAACACCCTGAAGACTCTGGCAGGAGCACTCATTCAGGGGTACTACGACTATGCTTGCACCTCATGGTACCAAAGCACCTCAAAGGCGCTAAAAACAAAATTACAAACATCTCAAAACAAACTGGTCAGACTACTGCTTGACCTTACTCCTAGAACCCACCTCACCCCTGCCCACTTCGACAACCTAGGATGGCTTAGAGTAGACGACAGAGTACAACAACTTGCAATGGGCCTGGTCTACAAGATACACTACACGACCAAGGTACCCATGTACATGTCAAAATACTTCCCAAAGGTCAGTGAATACCACGATCACAACACCAGAGGGAGCTCCACAAATCATGTCAAACCCAGATTCGGCTCAAATAAGGGACTAAACACGTTTCGCAATTATGCCACATCAATGTGGAACGCCCTACCCAAAGCTGTAAAGGAATGTGGATCACTACCCACTTTCAAAACCTCTCTCAAGGGACACCTACGGGAGACTGCAATTCAACACTGGCCCCTGTAAATATCCTAACCCAATCATTCCAACCCCCTCCAATGTACAGTCATTTACCTAGTATGGTTTTGTCAATAGTTCAATGTACAATTGTGTTTGTTTGTACAGTGTCTCCTCCCCCCCCCCCTCAATGTACAGTGTTACTTGTTTATACAGTATGCCCCCCGCCCCCCCCCCCCCCCCAACCACCTCCAATGTAAATTACCCAGTATGGTTGTCAATATCCCAATGTACCCAACCCCCCCCACCCAACCTCCAATGTACAGTTTCTACGTCAAATGTATATACTCCCTTTTCTTGACTCCTTCTGTATCACAAACAGTACTGTATTTGCAAATCTGGTATGTCATAAATGTATAGATGTAGCAGTACTGACTATCTGTATGTCATGTATGTCATATATGTCTATATGAATTGAAAATGGGGGACCCTGATGGAAACAAGACAAACGTCTTTCTCAGGTCTGCATCCCCTTAACAATTGTATGTATTGAGCCGTACTGTATTGTACCCATTCTGCAATCTGTTAAATAAAGTTTTCATTCATTCATTCATTCATCACGCTTTTCTCCAAAGCCACTTACAAATTGTGAACGACAAGTCAGCAGGAGGGGTACGTCTGTGGCAGCTAAGGGTCAGCGCCATTGTTCGTCAAATAGTGTCAAACTTCAGTGTTACACTCTGAGTGCATAGTATAGACATATTAGCATGATAGGTAGTAGTATAAGTAAAGTAGCAAAGGTAAATAATAGTAAAGGACAGTAAGAAGGTTTGTTTATTTATTCATTTATTTATTTTATTTCAGTTATTGTTTGAAGATGTGTGTTTTTAGTCAACGGTGGAACATTGTCCTGACTGTGGTGGGAAGTTGGTTCCGCCATTGTGGAGCAAGGACAGAGAATAGCCTGCTTCATTAAAAGGACCCCCCAGGAGCCCGAATAGGAGTGGGTCTGAGGCGGCCAGATTAAGATACAGAGCGTAGGGGTATTTAGGGTGTGTAGTTAGAGACCATTGGCCGGAGGTAGGAGGGAGCCGTTCCCCTCGCTGCACGGTACGCCAGGTCAAGGACCTTGAAGCGGATTCCTGCGGCAATGGGAAGCCAGTGCAGCTCTCTGAGAAGTGGGGTAACGTGGCCTGACAGAAGTAATCTATTTTTCCTCCACCCAAACCCTCTCTTCTCACCCACATAACTCCCTCCTTCCTCCACAGTTCTCTCTCGCCATCAAATAAACACCCTCTTGCCACTGACATACTGTATATAGTACGTTTGGGCTTTTATTTCTTATTATTTGTTTTGATTTTTATCCTTTTTTGTGTTCTTATTATTAACTTTTTTCTACAGACCTTTTCTAGCTTGACAACATACATAATTCTAAATAGGCTCCCTTTGTATTTCCTGTTGCAATGCTTCTTGCTGACAGGAAACAAACAGGCCACAGCTGTTGCCCTGGCAACGGAATAGCAATAGAACACTTGTGAAAAGGTCTACATGTATATCCGGTCCCGTTCAGTGTGTGGTGCTGTCGACAACAACACAACATCCCCTCAGTGTGTGGTGCTGCCGACAACAACACAACATCCCCTCAGTGTGTCAGAAATTTGTATAATATCCAAATATCAAAGAAATTTCAGAAGGTTTTGAACTCGAGAATTTATTCGGGGGGGGTTCGGTAGGAGGGGGTGGGTGGGGAACACTGTACAACTGTACAAGCAAAACTGTACATTGGAATATTGACAAAACCATACTTGGTCATTTACTGTACATTGGAGGGGGTTGGGTTAGGACATTTACAGGGGCCAGTTTCGAATTGCAGTCTCCCGTAGGTGTTCTTTGAGAGTGGTTTTAAAAGTGGGTAGTGATTCACATTCCTTTACAGCTTTGGGTAGGGCGTTCCACATTGATGTGGCATAATTGCGAAATGTGTTTAGTCCCTTGTTTGAGCCGAATCTGGGTTGAACATGATTTGTGGAACTCCCTCTGGTGTTGTGGTCGTGGTATTCACTGACCTTTGGGAAGTATTTTGACATGTACATGGGTACCTTGGTCGTGTAGTGTATCTTGTAGACCAGGCCCATTGCAAGTTGCTGTACTCCGTCGTCTACTCTAAGCCATCCTAGGTTGTCAAAGTGGGCAGGGGTGAGGTGGGTTCTAGGAGTCAGGTCAAGCAGTAGTCTGACCAGTTTGTTTTGAGACGTTTGTAATTTTGTTTTTAGCTTTGTTGAGTCTTCAACAAAGACTTAAAGATCTCTAGAGTTGGGGGCAGATCTAATATGTAAAGGTGAACCGTTCCACAGCTTGGTGGCACCTTTAGATTTGAGTCTACACAGTAAAAAATAAAATGTTTTTTCACAGGAAATTCACTGTATTATTTTACAGATTACCTGTTTTTCTACTTTAAGTGTAAATACCATAAATATTAATTAATTAATAATTTGTATCAAAATATTAACCATTAAATAAAGGTTGTAATCTGTAAATGTATTTGATTTTACTGTAATTTGACAGTAAGTATTTGGAAACCATTGATGCCAGACATTTACAGTTTTCTTGCAGCTTTTTTTCTTACAGTGTAGATTTTGGAACATCCAGAAGCAACTGATTTGACGACCTCAGCACAAAAGGGTAAAAGAGTTTGGTTAGTGGGCGGGGGAACATTCTGGAGAATGAGAAGAAGCCAGATTTGGAGGTGGTAGTCTCGTGGGTGTGAGGAGAGAGGAAAGTGTTCTGTCGTTGCATAAGATGGAAGCAGAAGTAGCAGCAGTGAAAGGAGGGAACGAAGCAGCTCTGATGGTTGGTTCTAAACTCTCCATTGTGTTACAGCGCTGATGAAGAGGTGAACGTGCAGTGACTCCATCACCACCCATCGTGGTTGTATTATGGTATATATATACTGTATGTCCGCAGTAATGTCTAGTATGAGCATACAACAAATGTCAGATTAATAGAATTTGAGGTCACTATTTGATTGGACTTTTGATTCTTTATGTGTTAACTTAAAATGTATTCATACAGAGCATACTATAATTATATACTACACACACATAGTACGTGTGTATGGTTTGGCTCATAAAAAAAAAATGCTATGCATGTGTGTGTGTGTGTGTGTGTGTGTGTGTGTGTGTGTGTGTGTGTGTGTGTGTGTGTGTGTGTGTGTGTGTGTGCATAGTGTGCTACCCTCCCCCTCCCACTCCAGGCTTTCCCTAAACAATGGTATAGGGGCGCAGAAAGTACGTTTTTAAATGTTCTTTGCAGTGAAAGCTTGAGGCCAGCTTAGAAACAGCATCATTATCTAATATGTGATTGCTCAGTCCTCTGTTCGTGCGTGCGTGCGTGTGTGTGTGCATGCGTACCTTGCATACACTGTACTTAAATAAATAACTTATTTGGAACTTACCCTTGTATTTGCTATTTTATTGAAATTACGTTTTCAAGTTGCAGGAAATGACAGCAATTGGTTTTCTTTATCGCAAACGTGCAGCTCAGCACCATCTTGTTTGAAAACCCTTGGGACTCTGTGCTGTAAGACTCTGTAAGACTCTGTGCTGTAAGACTCTGTAAGACTCTGTGCTGTAAGACTCTGTAAGACTGTAAGACTCTGTGCTGTAAGACTCTGTAAGACTCTGTGAGACTCTGTAGGACTCTGTGCTGTAAGACTCTGTAAGACTCTGTGCTGTAAGACTCTGTGCTGTAAGACTCTGTAAGACTCTGTAAGACTCTGTGCTGTAAGACTCTGTAAGACTCTGTGCTGTAAGACTCTGTGCTGTAAGACTCTGTAAGACTCTGTAAGACTCTGTAAGACTCTGTAAGACTCTGTAAGACTCTGTAAGACTCTGTGCTGTAAGACTCTGTAAGTCTCTGTGCTGTAAGACTCTGTGCTGTAAGACTCTGTAAGACTCTGTGCTGTAAGACTCTGTAAGACTCTGTGCTGTAAGACTCTGTGCTGTAAGACTCTGTAAGACTCTGTGCTGTAAGACTCTGTGCTGTAAGACTCTGTAAGACTCTGTGTTGTAAGACTCTGTAAGACTCTGTGCTGTAAGACTCTGTGCTGTAAGACTCTGTAAGACTCTGTAAGACTCTGTAAGACTCTGTGCTGTAAGACTCTGTGCTGTAAGACTCTGTGTTGTAAGACTCTGTGTTGTAAGACTCTGTGCTGTAAGACTCTGTGTTGTAAGACTCTGTGTTGTAAGACTCTGTGTTGTAAGACTCTGTGCTGTAAGACTCTGTAAGACTCTGTGCTGTAAGACTCTGTGCTGTAAGACTCTGTGCTGTAAGACTCTGTGCTGTAAGACTCTGTGCTGTAAGACTCTGTAAGACTCTGTGCTGTAAGACTCTGTAAGACTCTGTGCTGTAAGACTGTGTTGTAAGACTCTGTAAGACTCTGTGCTGTAAGACTCTGTAAGACTCTGTAAGACTCTGTGCTGTAAGACTCTGTGCTGTAAGACTCTGTAAGACTCTGTAAGACTCTGTGCTGTAAGACTCTGTAAGACTCTGTAAGACTCTGTGCTGTAAGACTCTGTGTTGTAAGACTCTGTGTTGTAAGACTTAAAAAATTACGTTTTCAAGTTGCAGGAAATGACAGCAATTGGTTTTCTTTATCGCAAACGTGCAGCTCAGCACCATCTTGTTTGAAAACCCTTGGGACTCTGTGCTGTAAGACTCTGTAAGACTCTGTGCTGTAAGACTCTGTAAGACTCTGTGCTGTAAGACTCTGTAAGACTGTAAGACTCTGTGCTGTAAGACTCTGTAAGACTCTGTAAGACTCTGTGAGACTCTGTAGGACTCTGTGCTGTAAGACTCTGTAAGACTCTGTGCTGTAAGACTCTGTGCTGTAAGACTCTGTAAGACTCTGTGCTGTAAGACTCTGTAAGACTCTGTGCTGTAAGACTCTGTGCTGTAAGACTCTGTAAGACTCTGTAAGACTCTGTAAGACTCTGTAAGACTCTGTGCTGTAAGACTCTGTAAGTCTCTGTGCTGTAAGACTCTGTGCTGTAAGACTCTGTAAGACTCTGTGCTGTAAGACTCTGTGCTGTAAGACTCTGTGCTGTAAGACTCTGTAAGACTCTGTGCTGTAAGACTCTGTGCTGTAAGACTCTGTAAGACTCTGTGTTGTAAGACTCTGTAAGACTCTGTGCTGTAAGACTCTGTGCTGTAAGACTCTGTAAGACTCTGTAAGACTCTGTAAGACTCTGTGCTGTAAGACTCTGTGCTGTAAGACTCTGTGTTGTAAGACTCTGTGTTGTAAGACTCTGTGCTGTAAGACTCTGTGTTGTAAGACTCTGTGTTGTAAGACTCTGTGTTGTAAGACTCTGTGCTGTAAGACTCTGTAAGACTCTGTGCTGTAAGACTCTGTGCTGTAAGACTCTGTGCTGTAAGACTCTGTGCTGTAAGACTCTGTGCTGTAAGACTCTGTAAGACTCTGTGCTGTAAGACTCTGTAAGACTCTGTGCTGTAAGACTGTGTTGTAAGACTCTGTAAGACTCTGTGCTGTAAGACTCTGTAAGACTCTGTAAGACTCTGTGCTGTAAGACTCTGTGCTGTAAGACTCTGTAAGACTCTGTAAGACTCTGTGCTGTAAGACTCTGTAAGACTCTGTAAGACTCTGTGCTGTAAGACTCTGTGTTGTAAGACTCTGTGTTGTAAGACTCTGTGTTGTAAGACTCTGTGCTGTAAGACTCTGTAAGACTCTGTGCTGTAAGACTCTGTGCTGTAAGACTCTGTGCTGTAAGACTCTGTGCTGTAAGACTCTGTAAGACTCTGTGCTGTAAGACTCTGTAAGACTCTGTGTTGTAAGACTCTGTAAGACTCTGTAAGACTCTGTGCTGTAAGACTCTGTAAGACTCTGTAAGACTCTGTGCTGTAAGACTCTGTAAGACTCTGTAAGACTCTGTGCTGTAAGACTCTGTAAGACTCTGTAAGACTCTGTGCTGTAAGACTCTGTGCTGTAAGACTCTGTAAGACTCTGTAAGACTCTGTGCTGTAAGACTCTGTAAGACTCTGTGCTGTAAGATTCTGTAAGACTCTGTAAGACTCTGTAGGACTCTGTGCTGTAAGACTCTGTGCTGTAAGACTCTGTAAGACTCTGTAAGACTCTGTGAGACTCTGTAGGACTCTGTGCTGTAAGACTCTGTAAGACTCTGTGCTGTAAGACTCTGTGCTGTAAGACTCTGTAAGACTCTGTAAGACTCTGTGCTGTAAGACTCTGTAAGACTCTGTAAGACTCTGTGCTGTAAGACTCTGTGCTGTAAGACTCTGTAAGACTCTGTGCTGTAAGACTCTGTAAGACTCTGTAAGACTCTGTAAGACTCTGTAAGACTCTGTAAGACTCTGTGCTGGAAGAACAGGAAGAATGACAGGCAGAGGGAAGAGAAGGAGAGTCGTTGATACAGTTTACAGATACACTGTATTGGAGGCGACAGTGGTTCGGGAGGTAGAGCAGTCGTCTGGTAATCCGGAGGTTCCCGGTTCGATTCCCGCTCCTCCCGGGCAAGACACTTAACCCCTAACTGCTCCCGATGAGCAGGTTGGCACCTTGCATGGCTGCCTCTGCGGTCGGTGTGTGACTGTGAGTGAATGGGTAAAATGTGAGGAACAAATTCTAAAGCGCTTTGGATAAAAGCACTATATAAATGCAAAAATTACCATTTTATTTGTTTTAATTCTGTATTGAGATGGATTGTAATGTTGAGACATTTCTATGGCTCCTCTATAGCCTTGACTTTACCGCCAGTCCATTTAACAAATCCCTCAATATATCAATGCAAATCCCAGTATAGTGAGTGTAGAGGAAACAGGCTTTGCATGCGTTATCAGCCCATGGTGACTTTAACCACCACACACACACACGCACGCACGCACGCACACACACACACACACACACACACACACACACACACACACACACACACACACACACACACACACACACACACACACACTACTATGCTAATGTCTCTACTACTATGCACTCGTTGTACCCTTCCTGCTGACTTGTTGTACAGAACTAAGTAAGTCGCTTTGGATAGAAGCGTCAGCTAAATGATTAAATGTGAATGTAAATGTACTAGCTACTTCACAACAAAAAGTAGTTCAACTACACCTCAGGTACTCTCAAAGATGTTTCGCTTGTTCAAACTGAAACTACTTTGGAATTTTTTTTTTTTACTAATCCAAGCTACGTCACAGCAGGAAATTATCACATGATCTCAATCTGTAATCTTATACTGTTACATGAAGGTACAACTGAACTGGCACTGAGTAAAGTGTGGGTGTGGTTGATGTAGGGACCGGCAGCCAGTCCTCACTTAGGCAGCGTAGGAGGTGGAATCATGAAAATTATGGTGGAAAGTAACAAAGTATTTCTACTCAAGTACTGTACTTATGTACAATTTTGAAGTACTTGCACTTTACGTGAGTTTTCTAATTTTAGAGAACGTTGTACTTTTACTCCACTACATTTCAAAGGGAATATTGTATTTTTACTCCACTACATTCATCTGAACCCATCAGTTCCTAGTTACTTTGAAGAAAAATATTTTGCATAGAAAACATGGCAAAAATATATGAAGATAATTTGAAGCCTGTCAACTTCAAGAGGACGTGAGCAGAGCAGCATTACTGGACCACATACCACTTTAACATAACCTTTAGAGGTCAATGGTTCGAGGATTGAATGCTCCCAAGCACTGGAATACACAAACGTCACTTAGAATGCATACTTTTACTTATAGTAATTTCAATGGAAGACTTTTACTTTGACCAGAGTACTCATTTATCTGGGTATTTCTACTTTTACTTAAATTAAGTAAAGGAACTGTGTACTTCTTCTTCCACCACTGTATGTCGTTTGTAATTAACTACCTAAACGACATGACCCAGATGTAAACAAGACGAAAGTCTTTCTCTGGTCTGCATCCCCTTGACAATTGTGTGTATTTATTGAGCCGTACTGTATTGTTTGTACCCATTCTACAATATGTTAATAAAGGTTTCAATCAATCAATCAATCACCCAAAAGTAGTTCACTACTTAAAAAGCTACTGAGATTTGAATGTAGACTACCACCCAACTAGCCTACTGCAATGTGTAGTTAAACTGGTAATTGACGCTCCCTAATGCTGGCGCTGCAGTGCCTTTTGATAACCTAGCTGATGAGACTCGACATGCGGTAGTGTTTTTTTCCATCTTATTCCGTCTTATCCCGCCATGATTTCCTTTTATCCTCTCTGATCTACCCCCTAGTCTAGTGAGTCGTCATGTTCGTTCTCAGAAGCAGGCGTGGTGTGGAATTCCAAAGGACCAAGTGAAGCCTGCTATCGGCATCTGCTGGGCATCCGTCGTAACTGCGCTTTGAATCATCAGCATTGTTCGCCAGGCAAGTGTCATCATCATCACACATAGCATAATGTCCAAGAGTGAGAGCATTGATTCTTGAAACGTTTCTCTGTGCTTTGTTGGCTGGATATCGCAGTGCCTATTATTTTCCTATGCAACATGAGCTGTGTGAAATAGTAAGATCATCTCGGGGGCTTCCCCCCTAATCACGCATGGAACAAAACCTATTCTAGAGCCATAAAGGCATCTTAGAGGGTCTAAACGAGGAGCCTGAAATCTTTACCAATATTTTTCGACAAACTAATCTGTCTAATTAAGTTATTAGCCCAGCCAATCAAAAGGAGAACAGAGAGAGCCCTACGGCTATCTCCCTAAAGAGATCAACCCCAGCTTAGAACCTCATCAAAGGCAGATTCCCCTTCTATTCTGGGAGGAGAGCTGTCAATCACAGCCTCATCAGCCACAGAGATTGTTATCAGAGGACTGAGAGGCTAACGCCATCACCTGTTACATAACCACCGCTAATCCAGCATGTACCACTGAGCACTGTTGACACACACACTCACACACAGACACACACACGCACGCACACACACACACACACACACACACACACACACACACACACACACACACACACACACACACACACACACACACACACACACACACACACACACACACACACACACACACACACTCACACACAGACACTCACACTCACACACACAGACACACGCACACAACACACAGACACACGCACACAACACACACACACACACACACACACACAGACACACACACGCATGCATGCACGCACACACACACACACACACTCTCACAAACACACACACGCACGCACACACACACACGCGCGCGCGTGCGGGCGCACACACACATTCACATACATGCATGCACATACACACATAGATACGTACAGAGACACACTCACACACACTCTCTCTCACACACATACATAGACACACACATAAATACATATGCACATACTCTCTCGCATACACACATATACATACATACATACACACACACACACACACACACACACACACACACACACACACACACACACACACACACACACACACACACACCTACACACACACACACACACACACACACACACACACACACACACACACACACACACACACACACACACACACACACACACACACACACACACACACGCACGCACGCTATCTCTGATAGACAATACGGGACAGCTGCCACAAGCAGGGCACTCTATATCTACAGGGTCAAGAAGAGAAACAGATAGAACCGGGCCTGAGATGGATCCAATTCAAGCACCAGAGTGCAAATGGCCTATTTAGAGTCTAAACTGGGTAATTAGATACTTAATCGGGGCTCACATTCTCAACCCCCGCTGAACGTAATGAAATGCGCCTGGCTCCCGTCCTTGTGCCGTGCAGCGACACAGCCGTCACCAACCCTCGGGTTCACATGGACCGCCGCCGCAGCTGTGACCACGACGGCCCCCCGTCACTCACACCGAATCAGGTCTATTTTATGGCTCGCACCTCAGTTTGAAGAGGGGGCGAGGGAGGGGGGGGGGAGGGGGGGAGGGGGGTGAATGGATGTCCTATAATGTTCTTGCCTTTGCTTAAGAGTTGTTTAGCCGTGTATAGATGTGTGTCGCCAAGTCTGATGATGATGAAGTCGCCGCTCTCTAAAGCCCCCTTTACATCTGTCGAATGATGACTATAGATCAACTATAAAAAGATTTAAATCGTTAGGGGGAGTATATAGGATTTCAGTGTTCCCATCACAACCGTATATTAGGCGTAGGTTTGGGGGGGTGTTGGCAGGGGACATGTCCCCCTCAATATTGAGAAGAGGTCAATTTGTCCCCCTCAAAAATATGGCTAATAAAGCAACCCTCTCCCCCAAAAGAGGTAAAAAATAAGGGGTCAAAACATTCGTTTTGTACCTGAATGTTGTCTTTTACTTTACTTTACTTTTACTCGCTTAAAGTCTTCCCCCCCCCCCTGTTTAAACCAAACCTACGCCCTTGCCTATAGGTAAACACAGCAGACACGTTGCAGTGCTTGAGGAACTATGAATCTTTCTGCTTAGTTATCATTTACAGGTAGGCTATAGTGCTAGGCACGACAGTAGCTTAAAGGTGCACTTCACCAAAAAACAATGCTGATTTATTTTGCACATAATCTCACACACATCCAAACATTCCTGAACAGTTTCGCACACGTTCATTAGTTTGACAATTATTGAGAGAAGATTATTGTTATTGACTATACAAAGATTATTGTAGTCTTTACAGTCATTATGATTAAAGGTCCAGTTTTTTCTGGACCAGTGAAGAGCAGTCTAGACGTCTATAGAGCAACCAATGCCACTCATTCCAGGGGTGGAAGAATGTAATAATAAAGGTATGGAAAATGTAAATAAATGTTACGATGAATTGAGAATGGGGGACCCCGATGTGAGAATGGGGGACCCCGATGTAAACGAGACGAAAGTGTTTTTCTGGTCTGCATCCTCTTAGCAGTTGGTTTGTATTGAGCTGTACTGTATTGTACCCATTCTGCAATCTGTTAATAAAGTTTTCAATCAATCAATCAATCAATCACCTCTTCTCACTGGCTTTTCATTCAGGTTGAGCCATACATCTGTGCTTCTATTTTGACTGTGCATTTTTTTAGTACTGTTTGCGGTTCTATTTCTGTTTGTGTCAATTTGTCACCTTGTGTTGTATTTTTACGAGTATTGTATTTACAGTACAATACTTGGTATTGTGCAGCACTTTGGTCGACCTCAGTTGTTTTTTACGTAAATGTGCTATATAAATAAATCTGACCTTGACCGTTTCTTCATACTCTAAATTAAAATAAATTCTCGAGTTCAAAACCTTCTGAAATTTCTTTGATATTTCAATCAATCAATCAATCAATCAATCAATCAATCAATCAATCAATCAATCAATCAATGATTGCCTGAGGATTGTGCTGAGGAAGCCTATAGGTGCTGCAGCGCCAGCAAAATGTTTTGTGGTGCTGGAGTTAACTTTCATGATCGACTGAGACACCTGATGTTCAAATCTGTCGTCTGAATGTGTCTCAGAACCGGATCATCCTGTTGCTGCCTCTGCCTAGTCTCAGTCCTGTATCTAGAAGTATTGGTACAGTGCCCTGTTGTAGAGCTGCTATTGGTTTATGTTTTTTATTTATTGTGATGTAATTAGTTGATTATGTTTGTGTGTTTTTTTACTCTGTGGACCCTGTGTCTGTTAAGAAAGATGATTGATTGATATCATATCATATAATCAAATCTCTGTTCATCACATTGAACTGCATGATAATGTAAAAGTGTGATATGAAACACCTTTCACATAACATCTCCTACCTCAAATATTGAAGATCTTGTTTTTGTTTGGACTTAATATGCGTTCATTATGCAATGACATCACAATATCATCATTTCATCCCAATATCATCCCCAATATGATCCCAATATGATACGTTAAAAGAAAACCCAAATGAGCCACTAGCAGTAAACATTATATGCTTCAAATCTAGTCAAGAAATGAAGGTCTGAGCGGCTGGGTGGCGCAGCGGACATTACGCTCGTCACCAACGCAAGAGACACCGGGTTCGACTCCGGCTGTCGCCGCTGCCTCCGGCTTGGGCCAGCCGTCATACTGACTCAATTGGCAGAGTTAGAGGGTGGAAGTCGATGGGTGGTAATCTGGACGTTGTGGACAGCGACTCCTACAGGTCGGTTGTGGACGCCTGCACAGCAGAGACAGGAAGTGGCGGGGGTAGTGTGAGCCTCCTACACGTTACACCTCGCCAATGAGAGTCCGCGCTGGCAGGTGAAAAGATGTGACAGGCTGCCTCCTCGTGTAACCGGAGGGGACACATGATGCAAGGCTTCTATCCTCCCTACAACCGGCCTGTGGGGGGCATATGCGAGCAACGTTCAAGACAGGGGTGGAAGAATTGGCACAATGGAATTGGGATGGGAGAAAAATAGAAAAATAGGAGAAAAGTGGATAATAAAAAAAAATTATAATTAAGGTCTGGAAACCATATGGAATATTGAAATGTAAAACGTATAGGAGCTCCGTCAGTCACTCCTGAACCAAAGATCCCTCAGGTCTTGTTCTTCTATTATGATCTTGCAGTCAGCAGTGGGTCACCAGCGCCGGCCGGCAGCTGTGAAGAGGGCTCGCCGTGTCGACGGGGATACTGGTGTTACTGGGCTATATACGTGAATCCAAATATTTAGGCTGTGTGTAGGAGATCGAGTATCAACTGGGGGGGGGGGGGGGGGCAGGCCATGGGGCCCGTGATTCCATAATGAGTTTCTATCAGAGGAGACCTGGGATCACGGGCCGCAGACCCAGGAAGGCGGAGGAGGAGGCTGGGGGGGGGGGGGGGGGGGGGGTAAGAGGTCTCGGTGGAGGGGGACCAGCAGAGGTACCACCTGTGCTTGTGTGGGCTTCTGGGTAATTCCTCCCACACCAAAGGTTTCCTGCCGTTGCCCTTGACCGAGGTACTGGTGTTACAACTGGAGTCGGTCCCCGGGCGCCGTGCCGTGTGTGGCTGCACCACTGCTCCTGAATAGTCGGGATGGGTCAAACGCAGAGGACGAACCCCCCCCCCCCCCCCCCCCGGATTAATAAAGGTCCAACTTAATTTAACGTATCTACTGAACTGAACATTCTGGTGATGATGATGCATGGCCACTGGTCAATGAAAGTCACAGAGTATCAAAATGTAATTCTGAGAAAATATATTAAAAGAAATATATATATATATATTTCTTAAACACTACACCAGGGCACTACCCCCTCCAATGTACAGTTTCTTCCCCCTCAAATGTGTATACTCTCTTTTAGAAACGCTGTCTCTTAGACTGTATATTTGTATATCTTGTATGTCATAAATGTCTGGATGTAACAGTACTGTTTATCTGTATTGGCGCCATTGTACCCATTCTGCAATCTGTTAATAACGTTTTCAATCAATCAATCAATCAATCAATCAATCAATCAATCAATCAATCAATCTACTACACAGGGCTAGAACAGGTTAATCCATTCAAGTCTTCAATGTCCAAATATTTGGCTACCTAATTCTTCCTGATAGAATGTTTAGGAAGATAATATTACTGGATAACAAATCAAATGCCAACCAACACGCAGAATTGTGGTTTGTGGTACAATAGGACCGGTGTGCTTAGCAAGGGGGTCCACCACGTCACAGGGTCCCTATGAATGCATGGTTTTGAGACACAGCACTCAAACTGTCAAATTGAGAGGCGTTTGCGTGGATTATTAACATTTTCTATCAGTAGCCTATTTACTTAGCATATCAAGAAAATACTCAGATTCATTAGAATACTTTTCTGTCTACACCCCAGTACTGGATCTCGTGTCCTTTTCATTATAACCGGTCATGGATAAGGGGTAACATAACATTAAATGTTGTTATCTTTGCCCTAAAATGGAGCTCACCGCCAATCCAAATTTGCAGTCATTCGGCAAATTAGGTCACATTCTTGGCTACTTGAGTGCTGTAAATTACGGAGCATTTAGAAGCCTAAATTACAAAATAGGATATTCCAAATTGAAATTCTTTGATTCCAGCCGCGGGGGAGCTATTGTTCTAACTAATGTCGTGCCCGTGGGGCAAACCGAGGCCTGTGGAGTTATTGAAATTCCATACAGATCTGTTAAATTCGGGACGGCTGCGTGTGATTGTCTGACGGTAGACAAGTGTTATCCTGTCTAAACAGGATGGCAGATTAATTCAGCGCCAAGCAGCATAGAGGCCCCACAGAGCAGCCGACTCCCTATCAGCCCCGTGCGCGTGCCCCCTCTCTCTCCCTCTCTCTCTCTCTCTCTCTCTCTCTCTCTATCTCTCTCTCTCCCTCTATCTCCCTCTCTCTCTCCCTCTATCTCCCTCTCTCTCGCCCTCTCTCTCCCTCCCCTCCCTCCCTCCCCCCTCTCTCTCTCCCTCTCTCTCCCTCCCTCCCTCTCTCTATCTCTCTCGCTCCCTCTATCTCCCTCTCTCTCGCCCTCTCTCTCCCTCTCTCTCCCCCTCTCTATCTCCCGCTCTCTCCATCTCCCTCTCTCTCTCCCTTCCCCTCTCCATCTCCCTCTCTCCATCTCCCTCTCCCCTTCTCTCTCTCACTCCCTCTCTCTCTCCCCTCTCTCTCCCGCCCCCCTCCTCTCTCTCCCGCCCCCCCTCTCTCTCTCCGCTCTCTCTCTCCCTCTCTCTCTATCTATCTCTCTCCTTCTCTCCCTCTCTCTCTCTCCCTCTCTCTCTCCCTCTCACTCTCCCTCTCTCTCTCCCTCCTCACTCCCTCTCTCTCTCCCTCCCTCTATCTCTCTCCCCTTCTCTCTATCTCACGCCCTCTCTCTCTCGCCCTCTCTCTCGCCCTCTCACTCCCTCTCTCTCTCTCCCCCCCTCTCTCTCCCTCTCTTGCTCTCTCTCCCTCCCCCCCTCTCTCTCACTCCCTCTCTCCCCCCCCCCCCTCTCTCTCTCCCCTCCCCCGCTCTCTCTCCCTCTCCCCCCTCTCCCTCTCTCTCCCTCTCTCTCTATCTCACTCCCTCTCTCCCTCTCTCCCCCCCTCTCTCTCTCCCTCCCCCCTCTCTCTCCCTCTCCCCCCTCTCCCTCTCTCTCCCTCTCTCTCTATCTCACTCCCTCTCTCCCTCCCCCCCCCTCTCTCTCCCTCTCCCCCCCTCTCCCTCTCTCTCCCTCTCTCTCTATCTCACTCCCTCTCTCCCTCCCCCCCCCCCTCTCTCTCTCTCTCTCTCTCTCTCTCCTCCGGACGCCTGACGCTTTGGCGCGGCGCTGAACACTTGTCCCCCCAACAGCTGGCAGAACGCAGTGTGTTTTTCTTTTGGGGCTTTAATACGGTGTTGGTTTACCAGCTCTGGGATGTGGGCTCCTTTGTGTCTCTTAACCAGGGACTTAGTGGTCTTTGTTCGATTTATATTTTAATTATCTGCTAAACTGTGGTCGAGGCCGATGTGGGAAAAGTGCGGTGGTTTGACCTCGGGACAACGTCAATCACTCGGTAAAGGAGGGTGCCATGTATGGCCTTGCCCGCCTGTGTGTGTCCATTTATTTTTCGTATATGTTGAAAGGATATCTATCTTTTTAGTATGACTGCCTGTCATTCCTCGTTCAGTCAAGGCCAACGTTTCCATACGAGTCTCCCATGCTCCCTCTTCTTGACAAGGCCAAACCTCCTTGATGGAGCATTTTTTATACTATAGCTGGTGACTTTAAAAGTGCTTTATATGGCGGCTAGGTGGTGCAGTGGGCAAGGCACTCACCACCAATGCTGGAGACGCTGGGTTCGAGCCCAGCTCTCCACATTGTTTTCAGTTTGGCTGGTCGTCCGTACTAATACAATTGGCAGTATTAGGGGGAGGGAAACTGATGGGTGGGGATCAGACGTTGTGGAGAGCGACTCCTATAGGTCGGTTGGTGCACCTGCGCAGTAGAATCAAGAAGCGACTGGGGGCGGCGTCCCTCCAAAGCGCAGACCCCTGACGCTGAAAGATCGCGCTGCGCAGGTGAAAAGATGCGATGGCTGCTACCGCGAGTATCGGAGGGGACTCGTGCTATGTATGGCTTCGTCCACATTGCAGCCGGCTTGTGGGAGGCAAGAAACAGCGTTCGAGACAGGGGAGGGTTGAATTGGACGATACGAAATTGGGATGGGAGAAAAATGGAAAAATGGGAGAAAAAGTGGATAAAGAATAATAATAATAATAATAATAATAATAATAATAATAATAATAATAATAATAATAATAATAATAATAATAATAATAATAATAATAATAATAATAATAATAATAATAATAATAATAATAATAATAATAATAATAATAATAATAATAATAATAATAATAATAATAATAATAATAATAATAATAATAATAATAATAATAATAATAATAATAATAAGTGCTTTATATGTGATCATGTGGACCTGTATAGCTCATTAGTGCCAGGGTCCCATGCAAAAAAAACAACGCAATGGTTATTAGCCTACTTGTGCTTAAAGGCACTTGATTGCACTTGATTGCAATGTATAGGAACACGCCAACATTATGGGAAATGTGCTTATGTGCTCATGGCCAGTACAGAGAGACTCAGAAGGAGCTTCTATCCCTGCAGGCCATCAGGATGCTCAATGACTCTATGTAACATCATCAACCCATCCATCTACACTCATTGCACACACATCCACATGCACACACAAACACTCACCTTAACACTCACTTTAGACACTTTAACACTACATTATATTTAGCTATTATTAAAGAGATTTGCACTACATTCATTCCTCATTTGCATTTGCACCTTGCCTTAAAAGTTGTGTACCTCATTAAGTCTGCATTTGTACCTCATTGGCTTTCACTGTACTTAGATTGTACTTCGGTTGTACTTTAGTTTGTACATTGTATTGTTGCGAAATTGTATAGTGGTATTCCTCCTTTACTTTTCTTTTTACTGTATGAAGCACATTCTCAGGGGCTCATATACTGTAAGAAAAAAAGCTGCAAGAAAATGGCAAAGGTCAGGCATCAATGGTTTCCAAATACTTACTGTCAAATTACAGTAAATCAAATACATTTACAGATTACAACCTTTATTTAATGGTTAATATTTTGATAAAAGGTAGTTTACTGTATTTGTATGGTATTTACACTTAAAGTAGAAAAACAAAGGTAATCTGTAAAATAAAATAATACAGTGAATTTCCTGTGAAAAAAACATATTGTTTTTACAGTGTACAGAACAAAGCATTTCACTGTGAAGTACATGTACGTTTATATGTGACAAATAAAAACAAACTCAGAACTTGGAACTTGGAAACTATCGTCTTCTCCAGAGTCAGACAAGAAGGTAGATACCAGTTTCCTCTCTGTGCGTTCAGTAGAAAGATATCCGTCTGCAAGCAAATTAACGGAAGCGGATACGGATCAGCTAGCCTACTCCGGGTCCGGGAGAGGTGTTTTTGGCCAACAGGCTAGCCGATTCATATCCGCTTCCATTCATTTGTGCTAAGCTAGGCTAGCTTGCAGCTGCATAGCTTTCTCCTGAACACACAGAGAGTAAATCGGTATCCATCTTCTTGTCTGAGTCTGGAGAAGACAGTAAGCCCATTTCCAATAATGTTGCTGTGTTCCTTTAATGGATGTAGGCTAATTTAGACTCTTTACCATTACCAGAGATTGCCCGTCCTTACCTAATCTTGTGTTCAGTATGCAGTGTGTGTTTTCAGTTACGGACCGGTTGCTAATCTCAGTTCACCGTATTAAACAGCATTCACACTAGTCTATCTAGGCTTCTATCCCCAGGCCATCAGGCTGCTAAACGAACAATAAACACTATGCAACAACCATCAAATGCACACAGCACACACACCCACACGCACACACTCACTTAAACAAACAACACACTGCAGCACCCACTCTCCACACTTTAGATCACACAAACACACTTTATATTTATTGATAAAGGATTTGCACTACAACTCGTACACCTACTGTAAATTGTACCTAAATTGCACCTCATCCCATTTCTGCCTTGCACTATATAGTATTGTATATTAGTACACTGCATAGTATTGTATATTATATGGTAACTCAGTTACGTCTATTCTGCATCGAACATTGTACATATGTCTATACTGAACACTGTGACCTCATTTTTTTCTTCTAATTTACATGCTATACTATGTTATTTTATTTCATACTTATCTTGTCTAGCACAGTCTCTGGAGCGTAACAGTAAGAAGCATTTTGTATAAAAGTATTCTGTACTTCTGTATGACAACTATTAAAGAAACTTGAAACTAGTCATTTAGCTGACACTTTTCTCCAAAGCGACTTATAAATTGTGAACAACAAGTCAGTGAGAGAGGTACCTCTCTGGCAGCTACAGTACACTGCGATTGATATTGGTAAGGGGTGGACTAGTCCATGAGACTTGGTGGACATAGGTAATTCAACATAATGGCGCCGTTTTACTTTCGCAAACACACTACAAGCCACACGTGGGAACTTTCGCATTCAGTTGGGTGTGCTTGTTATTAACGCCACATGTGCTCCCGGTTGATGCACAGAATTTGAATGGCTTGCAGTAGAGTAAATACACTAACAGTAGCAAAAGTGGAGGCGTGTTGGTTTTCACAAGGGTGAATAATTCATAATTATTATGAAACAAAGAATTAATTTCAAGATCCTCGTGTTCACTTACAAAGCCCTAAACGGTCTCGCCCCAGCTTACATAAAGGAACTCCTGGTCCAATCAGCCAACTCCAGATCCCTCGGATCAAGCAGTCAAATCTGCCTTAAAATCCCACACTCAAGACTGGTGATGATGAAGGGAAACCGGGCATTTGCAGTTGCAGCGCCGAAACTCTGGAACAAGCTCCCACTAAACATAAAATCCGCAAGCACTCTACGGACTTTTAAGGCCACGCTCAAAACCCACCTTTTCGCCATAAGAAAATCCTTGAGCTAGTTTTGTGTTGTAGTACAGTATGACAGGTGTATTATGTCTGTCTGTTCTCTGTCTGCTTCTTGGTTAGCCCGCATGTCTTTTTTCTGTTTTCTTATTGTTTCCTGTCTTTCTGTTCTTCTTCTTTTTCCCGGGCTGCGCCCCGGGCCGACTATTAGTTGAGGGGCGCAATATAAATACATTTATCATATCATATAATCTTATCATAATTCATAACTGTTCATAGTTCATTCATTCATAACTGTTTATAGTTAGATTTTCCACCACATAGGTAATTCACCGTGAATTATAAACAGTTGTGAAATGTACTACTTTCATAATAAATGTGATAAATGTTCTGGTTTAAATAATAAGGATGTAGTCTACGTGTTATGTTCAGCTGTAGACATGGAAAGTCCACGCATTAACCCTTTCACTACCACACTATAGAAGGCTAACCCTCACAAGCAAGATCCAGGTGTTTGCCTGCGCTACATCCTCAAGCTGTGGTGGCCCATCAAAACCACAAATGAAGAGCTGTGGAGGATAACAAACCAGGACAACATCACTAGACAGCAGTGGTGCAGTCGTGGTCACACGCGGTTACACGCCGTGTTACTAGATGATCAGTACGCGCGCACAAAGATGCGCTCTATCCATTCGTTGTGCGCTAAGTACGCGCGTGCGCGTGCGTGGCGTGTTACCAGTTCCCATATTACGACTGCACCACTGCTAGACAGGCCTTGGACTACAACCCGCAGGGGAATAGGAAAGCCGGTAGGCAGAGAAACACCTGGAGACGTTCCACACAAGACCTAAAGAACATCGGAGTGAGTTGGCAAGAAGCAAAGGCCCTGGCCCAGAAGAGAGTGAGATGGAGAGCTCTGGTGGACGCCCTATGCCCCCCAACGGGGTAAAGAGGATTAAGTCAAGTTAAGTCAAGTGTCATTTTATTTAATTTAGGGATGCTCGATATTGGCTTTTTTACCGATACCGATATTCCGATATTGTCCAACTCTTAATTTCCGATACCGATATCAACCGATACTGATATATGCAGGGTTTCCCCCCCCAAAAAACGGAATAATTTCAGGTAACTAATAATTTCACTGGATATATATATAACAAATATTGTTATTGTTTTTATTTTTTTTAAACCGATACCGATATTTTCCGATATCACATTTTACTGCCGATATCGGCCGATAATATCGGTCAGCCGATAATATCGGACATCCCTAATTTTATTCCATCTTTTTATTTTATTATCTGTCCGTTATTGTCTGTCCGTTAATGACCAACCACATTTCACTGTATGCCTTGTATGCCATGACAAATAAAACTCTCGACTTGACTTGATGTCGCACCGAAAACAACCAAATCAAGTCAAGTCAAGATGGTTTGACAGAAAGCTTACTGTGACTTAAATAGAGTTACTATGTACACAATCAGGGTAGATGTGGTGATGATACAGGAACCAACGGTACTGTAGCGAGGAGGATGGTAGAGTTGTTGTCTCAGTCTGATATGTAGAAAATACATGATGATTCAGTGTTTTGCCAGTTCTTCCTCGCAAGAAACCACTCCGGTATTTTTTTGCATGTAATCAATAAAGTACCGCGTTCATTCCTGAAAACCTTTCCGTCCTAAATCTCATTTCTCACTACACCTACGTCTAGTGACTTTCAAGTTTCATGGAGAATATAATTCCACCCCTTTTCAACACCAACGGCAGTGTGACAGGCAGGCCGAGACCCACTAAAACATACACTTTATACACCTATGCACACAAAACGTGTTAAAGGCAGGGATACTCTCTGGTAACAGCGAGATGGCAAAATTACACTGAAATGGTCCTTTAAGCACATCTCGTGCTATGATGTCATGATATTTCTCTCTCTCTCTCTCTCTCTCTCTACACCCATCTGTCCATCTTCATTGTATTGCACTCTGACCTCTGACCTCTGACCTCTTTCTTTTAAATAAATATATAGATAATGAACATAGGTTCAAACACACGTATCATGACCTTGGAATTATAATGTTCCATCTTGCATTCAGTGCTTTTGACATAAAGTATTCCAATATTTTAAACCCCTTGAGAAATTACTCCGTATGATAGCATGGACAACAGTGCTGTATATACCGCATATTTACATTTATATTCTATATTTACAGCATATATATATATATATATATATATATATATATATATATATATATATATATATATATATATATATATATATATATATATATATATCTGTCTGAATATACATGTAACCCCTCTGTATACTTACTTATACACCTGCATATAACCCACAGCTCTGTATGATAGCATGTACAAATGCTGTATATACCATATATATATTTATTCTCACCACATATATATCTATCCACACCTGTCTGTATTTATCTGCACATACTCCTTTTACATATCTACATTTACATTTTGTCATTTAGCTGATGATTTGAACCAAAGTGACTTACAAGTTCTGTACAACACAGCAGAAAGGGTACAACTCTTTCAGCTGAGTAACAATGTTCATCAAACAGTTTGTCAAAACTTGGGTGCTGCAGTGTTGAGTGCATAGTAGTAAAGACATATTAGAATAGTAGGTAGTAATATAGGCAAGGAAGATTATTTAGTGGCAAAGTGCATTTATATCTGTACATATCCTACTCTTACTAGTTACGCTGCTGGCCAGTATGACTACTACCATACTGTCTTTACACCTGTAGTGTGTAGTGTAAATACACTACAAAAAGGTAACTTAAAAAATACTTTTTGCAATATCCCTAACCCATTGCATATTTGTATATTATTACTTATTACCTTCTACTCTTACGTTTAGCATTGTATTTTATTCTTACAACTATTTTTTTAATTTAATTTATTTGTATTTTGCAACGTCTGACTTCACCCACATGTAAAGAGCGGGTTGTAGTGCAAACATCATTCAAATATCTTATTTTTTTTACCAGAATGTCAGACGGGACCCTTGTAATTCCAAGGCCACGACGGTCACTCGTTTTCAACCACTCGTGAATTAAAAGGCCCATTACCCTCCAGCTGTGTGTTTGTGATGAATAACAAGGGACGGTGAGATGATTTGTCCTGGTGTTTGTCCTCCTCTGATACTTCCTCTCCCGCCTTCACATCCCAGGCGCCCTCCCCCCCTCCGCCCCCGGCCCCCCCGGCTCTATGAAGGGGCTAATCTGGTCCCAGCAGGGGGCCCCCTCTGAATGAAGACAGAGAGAGACCTACTCAGACATTATGCGCCATTGTCCCCTCCCCGGGAACCCTCGGTCAATACCGGCTCGCCTCTCGCTCACGCAGACGCAGACCCTAGCTCTGACCTGCAGAGAGAGAGGAGGAGGGGGGGGGGGGGTGTTGAGAGAGAATGAGATTGATAAATTGGCTCTTCCATACTTAGGTTTATTCCAAAAGGTACACCTACTTATGAAGCGTTCTATTAAAGATGCTGTAAGTGGTATTTCTGTGTTAAAATAATGTGTTAATTAGCTCTACATTCTCACAGCCATCACTGATGCAGAGTGTCTGGTCAGTAACATGGGTCTTCCAGTCCCTCCGCTCTGCAGTAAACACACAAAATACATTTTCTGGTATCCCGTTCTCATGTTATCCAATCAGGAGAGATATTTGTACTGCACACATTTTTTTTACTGCACTGGTTGATTATTTAACTTGTTTCAAAACTTAAAACTACTTTATTACTTTTGCAATGTGGAGTTCTCTCTCCTTATTGGGGGGGGGGGGGGGGCATAAAAACTACACATCCTCTGAGTCTTGCCACAGTGATACATGTCCTTGCACCAATGGTGACTGACTAGCAATGGAGGTGAGGTGAGGAGAACGTGTGGCTGAGAGGATGTGGAGGGTTAAACCAGTAGGTCTAATTGGCCTAATGAAGGTTTTAGTTCAAGCATTGACAAAGGAGTTTTAAGCTATAGGCTAGTGGTCCTTATCCGCTTCCATTCATTTGTGCTAAGCTAGGGAGCTTGCAGCCGGATAGCTTTCAACTGAACGCACAGAGAGGAAATTGGTATCCATCATCTTGTCTATCTACAGTACATACTATTTATTACATACATGAAAAGGTATAAAGTAAAGTCAGTGTACTGGTGAGTTTACCCTCCACTACATCTCCACCATGTAATCTGACAGACATCCAACTAATACAGTGGAGAAGAGAGAGAGAGAGAGAGAGAGAGGAGAGGGAGAGAGAGAGAGAGGGAGAGAGAGAGAGAGAGAGAGAGAAATAGAGTGTGAGATAGTGAGAGAGTGTGAGAGAGTGAGGAGTGAGAGAAAGAAAGAGTGAGACAGAGTGAGATAGAGAGAGAGTGTGTGTGTGTGTGTGTGAGAGAGAGAGAAAGTGTGTGTGTGAGAGAGAGAGAGAGAGACGGAAAGAGAGTGAGAGAGTGTGAGGGAGAGAGAGTCAGAGAAAGAAATAGAGTGAGAGTGTGAGAGAGTGAGTGAGAGACGGAAAGAGTGAGACAGAGTGAGATAGAGAGAGAGAGAGTGTGTGTGTGTGTGTGTGTGTGTGTGTGTGTGTGTGTGTGTGTGTGTGTGTGTGTGTGTGTGTGTGTGTGTGTGTGTGTGTGTGTGTGTGTGTGTGTGTGTGTGTGTGAGAGAGAGAGAAAGTGTGTGTGTGTGAGAGAGAGAGAGACAGAAAGAGAGAGAGGCAG